>NW_022196898.1:102577506-102599986 GCF_008632895.1 Mastomys coucha | reverse complement strand
GGACATTTCATTCCTTCTTAAAAGGGGGAACCAAATACCCATGGAAGGAGTTGCAGAGAGCAGGGACTCAAGGAAGGGCAAGCCAGCCTAAATATAGCTATCTCCTAAGAGGTTCTGACAGTACCTGACTAACACCAGTCACTTTCTAAGTTCGCGTACTGAGGAACTGGCCTACACGGAGGGCATGTGTGAACGAACAGGCGATTGACTGATGGAAGCCAATAGTACAACTTCAATATTTGTTGTGAACCTTTCACACGGCTCTCTTAAAACAAACATAGCTACTCCCTGATCGGTTCACCCTTGAAGGTACACTCTGTTTTGCTCTCTGATATCCTTGCATGACATTCCATTCAGCACTTGGATTATTTTTAGAAAGACTATCAACATATTTTCGACTGGTCTGATGCAGCACTAGAATGTGGAATCTTATACCGTGAAGGGCAGCATAGGAGAAAAGCAGACTTCTTTAAAATGGGGAATTACAAGTCCAGACCAACACAGACTTGTTCTGGTAACTATTCTGACTTTCACCATGTTCTGCTAACATTTCTCACTTTCTTATATGCACCACAACTCAACTCTAAGAGTGAATGTGTGTTAAATCACTGAAATGTGTGTGGATCTGAATGCAGAGAATATTAAGTGTTGAGCTTATTTGAACTTATTCCTTTTCCCTGAAAGAGTTCTAAAGGAAAACAGAGAATTTCTTGTAAAAAATATTAGTTTAGTCCTTTCATATAATATGATAGAAAGTTTGAAGAACTATTGAATATAGAAATTTTCGAATTATATCTTAAGTATCTAGTATTTAAAAGCAAAAAGACACTATCTAGCAATGAGATTGCTGCAATTAAAATGCAATAAAATCAAATGAAATAAGTCAAATATATTCTTTTATGTAAATATATTGTACAATATCAAATGGGTTCTTAATTACTACAATCCCAAAGTGATTGCATTACAAACATAAACATCTGCATTAAACCCACAATCAGTCATTTAAATTAAGTATTGTAGAATTGAGAATAAAAAACAGGGTTTTGATTACTTGTATGCTATGATCTCTGTCTACATTTTTCAAAATGCAATTATGAATCAATTCCATTTGTTTTTCTTTTCCAGATGAATGGAAGAAGAAAGTTAGTGAATCTTATGCTATTATAATAGAAAGGCTAGAAGATGACCTGCAGATCAAAGAAAATGAATTTCAAGAACTAAGGAACATCTTTGGGTAAAGTCAGAATTTTTACTTTTTAAAATACATGTCCCTATATTTTGTTTTTAGGTATGTTGTGTGTGCAAGCATAAAGCCTTAGCTATAAACAGTCTAAGATAAGTCTTAGGTATAACTAGACTAAACTTTGGAATGCCAAGTTGTCTGTTTATAAGCATTCATGTGGTCCCAAAAATAGAAAGATCACACACCCCCCAAACTATAACCTAGGTTCTATCCTCACAAAGGTTGATGGAGAAGAGCTTGGGGAAGACGCCGTTAAATGCAATCTGCCACTATTCCAAGTAACTTGCTCTGAAATCCATCACTAGATTCCTTAGTCTGTGCCACTAACAAGCAGTATTGCTTATTTGCCAGGTTTTTTGGTGCTGGCACTGAGTCTCGTTGGAGGGCTAAGACAAGATTTACCAACCCCCTCAGTCTGTAGACATTGGAGGCCTTCTCCCAGAGGGACTGAATATAATTCCTTGCTTAGGGACTGATCATAATTCCCTTGCTCTGTAGACATTGAAGGCTGTCTTGCAGTGAGATAGAGTATCATTTTACCCTCATTCTTGTAATATGTGTGATATCTGCTCCATACTACAAAGAAGAAAAAAAAAACCATTGAGGTCTGGGACAGTATCACAACCCTGTAATACAATGTTTAGACAAGAGGGGCAGGAACTCAATTTGTACCTAAACCTCCTAGAGAAAGTGAATCTGATGCTGAGAAACTAGATGTGCTTCAATGTAGCAAGCTCTCCACCTCTCTTAGGGTTACCAGTGCTATGATGAAACTTCACATCCAAGTCAACTTGGGGAAGGAAGGCCTTATCTCATTCATGGTTACATATCACATTTCACCATGAAAAGCACTGATGGCAAAAACTCAAGTAGGGTAGGAACCTGGAGGCAAGAACTGGTGCAGAGATCATGGAGGGGTGTTGGTTACTAGCTTACTACTCATGGCTTGCTCGGCCTGCCTTCTTGTACAACCCAGTACCACCTTCTCAATAGTAGCATTACCCAAAATGACCAGGGCCCTCCCCCATAAATCTCTAATTAAAAAAAAAAGTGTCATACAGCAGTAGTTCTCAACCTGTGGGATGCAATTCCTTTGGTTATGGAACTATTCCTTCACAGAGTTACCTAAGACATTAGAAAGCACAGATATTTACATTATGATTCCTTACAGTAGCAAAATGGCAGATCTGAAATAGCATGAAAATGGCTTTAGGGTTTGGGCCACCATAACATGCGGAGCTATGTTGAAGAGTCTCAGCATTAGGAAGGTTGAGAACCATTGCCTGACAGGCTTGTCTACAGCCCACTCTTACTGAGGCACTTTCGCAAGGAAGGCTCCCTCCTCTCCAGTGACTCAAGCTTGTATCAAGTTCATATAAAACCAGCCAGCACACCAAGCAAGAAGTTAGACATGGGCCAGTTGTCCATGTTTGTTTCAGCTGTCATTCATGTACTGAACTACTAACAACGAACATCCTTGATTTTACATAGAAAAAAAAAAAAAAAGGAATTTAGTCATACTCAAATGCCATGTTCCTCAAAAGAAATTTCAGATATTTGAAGTGCACGAATGTAACATGGCTACGAAATAGTCACCAATTGCCTTCAGTTCGTCTGAGCTTCACCAACAGAACTTAGAGGGTTTCTCAGGTCTCCACACTCAGGCTGGGGTGAGAGGCCACTGAGGCATCACTGGCCACATGGTACCACATCATTCTCAGGTGCTAGGAAGCATCTGAAGTTCTCTCATCGTGTGGCAGGCAATTTGGAACAGCACGTTCATATCCATCTTTTATTTCATTAGAGAAGGAAGATGGTAGTGTAACTTGATCATAAGTCATTCACCCCTTATAGATTACAGTGAAGTATACTGACTAAAATGGAATTGAATTGGAAGAATCGTTCAATTTTATGAACTCTAAAAAGTTATTTAATTTAGTTAAGAAACTATTTTGATTATGGCTAGGCTAACTAGCAGAAACAATATGTATCTTTTTAAGGATTGTACTTAACAAATGGACTTGAAGACTTTTCTCATACTGTACCAGTTACCAGCTGGTTTTTTTTTTTTCTTTTTTACCACTCCTGCTATAGATGCTTTAAATAAACAACAACAACAAAACTCTTTCCCACTAAGTGATATAAATGTGAACTTTTGACTAATTAGTACTAGATGTGAGACACAGAGGTAAGCATATTATCTCATATATTACATAAAGATTCCTTCACCCTAGTTCTGTGGTAGATGTTAATAATTTTGGTGAATAATAACTGAGTAACAAGGCATCATGACCTGACTCTAAGTGCCAAGATTTGCCTGACTCCCAGACAGAGAGAGCTGCCTCTGGCACTGCTAATTTCCAGTGTGTTTCGGGGGAAATCTCACTTGCATGAATAATCTTGGCAGTATACGGACACTTTATGTTTGCTAACTTTGAAGAAAAGATAAAACAGGATGATTTGTTTGTTTGTTTGTTTGTTTGTTTCAGACAGGGTTTCTCTGTCTAGCCCTGGCTGTTCTGGAACTCAGTCTGTAGACCAGGCTGGCCTCGAAACTCAGAAATCCACCTGCCTCTGCCTCCCAAATGCTGGGATTAAAGGCGTGTGCCACCACTGCCTGGCACAAGATGATTTTTAATGATAAAAATAAGGTTTAGGGCCAACTAGCATGATGGCTCAGCAAGTAGAGGTGAATAACTCTAAGCTTGAAGACCGGTGTTCAAGCCAAAGACCTATATGACGGGAGTAGAAAACCAACTCCCCATGTTTTCTATGACCTCCAGATACACAATGTGGTATGTGCACCCCTACATAAATAAGCATGTCCACACTATACACTGCACACACACACACACACACACACACGCACGAATACATACATAGTAAATAAATGTAATTTTTAAACGTAAGATCTAGGTATTGATTACTTACTAATTTTGAAAAATATTTGAGATAAAATGTATATTTAATTAAAGTAATCTAGCAAAAATGGATAAAAACCATGGGAAGTCTTGGAGAAATAAATTGAGAAAGTGACTTAATTAATTGCCTGAGCTGGTCAAGGAACCATCTCAGGATAAGGGTTTGGAACTATCTATTGTAGATTTCTATGTGGTTTGCATGCCCTAGGTATGTTTCTTCATCTCACTAGGCCTCATTTGAAATGAGGTGAATATAATTACCTCACAGGACAGTCAGAACATGATGAAAATTAAATACTAGGTAGAAGATTCAGTGCATCTTAAGTATCAAACCATTGTGACTGATGTGTTACAGAAGAAATAGTGAAAGACGGGAATTCATTATGGTGTAGAAAGAACAAATTTGTAAATTTAGTAAAATTTAGAAGATTAGATAGCTAAAATAAAATGTTTTATGAGAGAATACTTTCAAAATTTAAAATATATAATGTTAGAACAATTTTTTACGTTTTTATTAGTTATTTTATTAATTTACATTTCAAGTGTTATCCCCTTCCCAGTTTCCCCTCCACAAACACCCATCCCCTCCCCCTCCCACTGCCTCTATGAGGGTGCTCCCCAACCTGCTAACCTACTTCTGTCTCAGCCCCCTAGCAGTCTCGTACCCTGGGTCACTGAGCTTCCACTGGAAGAGGCTCCCCTTCCAGTGATGCCCATTAATCCTCTGCTATATATCCAGCTGGAGCCATGGGTCACTCCATGTGTATTCTTTGATTGGTGGTTTAGTCCTTGGGAGTTTGGGGGGATCTGATTGGTTGATATTATTGTTCTTCTTATGGGTTTGCAAACCCTTCAGCTCCTTCAGTCCTTGCCCTAACTTCTTCATTGGGGTCCCTGCATTCAGTTTGATGTTTAGCTGCATACATCTACATCTGCATTGGTCAAGCTCTGGCAGAGCCTCTCAGGGGACAGCTATACCTGGCTCATGTCAGTAAGCACTTCTTGCCATCAGCAATATTATCTGGGTCTGGTGTCTGCAGATGGGATGGATTCCTAGGCGGGGCAGTCTCTAGATGGTCTTTCCTTCATTCTCCGCTCCATTCTTTGTCCCTGCATTTTATTTTGACAGGAGGAATTCTGGGTTAATAATTTTGAGGTGGCTGGTTGGTCCCATCCCTCAACTGGGGGCAGTGCCTATCCCCTGGATATGGTATCTGCAGGTTCTCGGACTTATGGTATCTCTGTTGTGTGTCCCTGTTGGTTCCGTGGAACATTGTGGGTTCCTGGCATCTGGGAATTTCTAGTGGCTATCCCCAGTTCCCCGTCACCCACTGACACACACCTACTTTCAAAGTCCTGACCCTCTGTAATTCTCCACTATCTCCTCCCATATCTGAACTGGCCTCCTTTTTCCCTCCCCCTCCTCTCTCCCTCCCAGATCCCTCTCTCCTTCTACTCCCCAGAGTTTATTCTCTTCCCCCTCCCTACTGAGGAGGACTGTAGCATCCACACTCTGGTGTGGTCTTCTTTCTTCTTGGGTTTCAAATGGTCTGTGAGTTGTATCATGGGTATTCTGAGCTTCTTTTTGGCTAATATCCACTTATCAGTAAGTACATACCATGTGTGTTCTTTTGTGACTGGGTTACCTCACTCAAGATGATATTTTCAAGTTCCATCCATTTGCCTGCAAATTTCATGAAGTCATTGTTTTTAATAGCTGAACAACTTCTAATGATAACAAACTTTAAATATAGTCTTTGAATATTATGAGTATCAGAAGGCTCTTCCAAATAGATGTCAAATTTCTTGAGAATAACAGTGGCATCTTTTGGACAGGGTATCCAATGGCCTTGTGCTGATGGCTGAAGACATCTGTCTACAGGACTGTCCTGTCAGTCCGAAGGAATAGGCAGAAGGCTGCAGAACAGGTTAGGAAGGCATTTCGTCTTGAGTGGCATTGAGTACCTACTAATGTTCTAGGTTCAATGGGTCCGTATTTTATCAGAAGATAACTTCTAAGAATCTACACACAGTGTTCAGATAATGTTGCAGTGAGAGCTCTTTGCCTAGAGTGAAGTAGGATTCGTGATGAGGTGGCAGAAGCTCAGTATCTGGTGCAGCCAATGGAGTCAGGACAGCCAAAGACAATGGAGAGTGAGCATAGTGCCGTCCGACTCTTGTCACTTCACACAGCTCCATCTGGAAAGTCAATTGTTTTCAGGGCCAAGTTCTGAGAACGTTCTGCTCTTTGGGTTAAAATGATGGATGACAGGGAAGAGGAAGGAGGCTGTGCTGAGAATAGGAATTGTCTTAACTGGTGGCCTATCCAACAAAGTGTTCAGGGTTGTTGGAGAAATCAGGTCTGCTATTATAGAAAATCACCTCTGAGAACCTCAGTGATGGATACATAGTGTCTTCATGCCTCAACCTTAGTCAGGGCTTGTGTAACATGGAGTTATGCTGTGACAAACAGCTGTACCATGTGCCTTTCTCTAAGGATGCAGATTGCAGGAAGGTGAGGGTCCCTGTCCACAGATGTGCAGTTGACACAGTCATGGGCAGAATTCTTTGTTCAGTCTGTGCTCACTTTTCTGTCTCTTGAAAGATTTGTTTATGACATTATCAGTAGGTGCTGGTCTCATTAATTTAGAGAATGTAAACTATACAACAAGCCATCCACTCACACACATATCACTGGTTTTAACTAGCGTGTAGAAAAGATATAAGGTACTAAAGCTAATTCAGTTTGTGTCTGTGGCAGTTTACAGCCACTTTGCAGTGAGACACTGATGTGGGAGATGAAGGGGATGGAAATGGGACATTCTCTCCTCTGATGCAAGTTCAAGTTCACTTATGACTTTGGACATGTGTTGAAGTCATGAATAAGAGGCAGGAATGAGATGAAAACAGAAGCCAGGTGGATGGGAAGGCAGAGTGGTGCATTCACATACAACGTATTTCCTCTGTTGCCTCTAATCTCCGCAGTTATCAGTTCAATACTGACTTCTTTACAATGCCTTCTATTACGTAGAAGGCCAGACTCCTCTCTCATCTATGTGACCACTAATTGTACATCTCCATCTTGTGTGGGTTTTCTATATTTGTATTTATAAATAACACTAGTATGTTAGCTCTAAAATTATAAACAGACTGCCAAGCTAGTACCAACTACATGCCAGCCATGCCACTAAGGTACCTTTATCCTCATAGATTCCATCCTCTGGGGACTCTGGGGACTCTGAGTACTTTTGTTAAGGCCAGCCAAATAAATGAACTTGCAGAGAGCAGACACTGAACATTTGGAAGTGCAATTCTAAGCAAAATTACTGGCTTAAATTAAAATGGGAATGCAATCTTTTTAAAAGTTATATCCTAAATTTTAACTACAGTTCTCATTTCCCATCAATGTCTGGTTAAATGTTTCTGTTTTAATAAACACAATTAAAATATTTAAGATCTTGAAGCAACCACTCCTCAGGAAAACCTGTTTTCTCTCCTGTCAACTCTTCTAAAGGAGCTGTGTGCATCACATTCCCTGACAACTGGGCATCGGTTGCGTGTTCTAATGCCTGGGGCTCAATTTATTCTCTAATTCCTTCTTGCATTTTTTATCACCTGCTATGCCCCTCACCAACAATACACTCTAATGAGTTCATAGTGCTTGCTGGGTCCTGGATGAAGTTCCTAATTAAGATGAAGTTACACTCATGAATATTTTTCTAATGGTAAATTATTTCCTTAATTATTAAAAAGGGGTAGTTCTGTACCTAAAGGTTACTTTCTGCCTTGGAGCGTAATGAACTCTTCTCTTAACTTTTAGCCATAAATGTGTGCTGCTGCGTGATCCAAATTAAACTTCTCGTCCATGACCTCGTTCTCTCAGAGGACATCTGACACAACAACAATGGGAAATTATTAAAGTGAAATGTTTGATGACTTGGCCGATATGTTATATTGATGTACAAACTATTGAGCAGAGCAGATAAAAAATAATCCATCTTCTCAAAAGTAGAGAAAATGCAAGAAGAGTGGAGAGAAGATGACTGTCCAAAAGATCTGTGATGGTTTGAATGGAAATGGCTCCCAGGGGTGAATAGGGAGTGGCACTACTAGGAGATGTGGTCTTGTTGGAGGAAATGTGTCTCTGAGGATGGATGTTGAGATTTCAAATACTCATGCCAGGCCTGGTGTCTCTCTTCCTGACACCTGAGAATCCAGATGTAGAACTCTGAGCTACTTCTCCAGCACCATGTCGGCCTGGATGCTGCCATGCTTCCTGCCATGATGATAAGGAACTAAACCTCTTAACTGTAAACCAGCCCCAGTCAAACACTTTGCTTTATAAGAAATGCCATGAGTTCAGTGTCTCTTCATAGCAATAAAACCCTACCTAAGACAGAAGTTGGTTACAAGAGTTGGGTACTGTTGTAATAGATCAGAGCATCGTTTTTGCCTAGAAGAATATGGAACTCTTTGGAACTTTAGACTAGAAAAGCAATTGGACACCTTAAGTGGGGCTTAATGGTCTGTACTATAGGAGCCTGGAAGACTGTGGTACTGAGGGTGACTTGAACTCTGGCCCCCTGGCTCAAGAGGTTTCAGAGGGAAGAAGATTAATATGTGGCCGAGAGATCATTTGGTGAAGAATGTGGCTGAATCTCTGCGCCCCTGTCCAAAAAAAAAAAAATTTCCCTGAGGTGAAATTGAACAATTATAGATTAACAGCTTTGTCAGAGGACATTTTCAGAGAGCCTAGTATAGACTCTGTTGGCGGTTATTAGAGGCCAAGCTTATGTTGATCTGTAATGAAAATGCATAAGATGAGCAAGTAAGAATATGAAACATACAGATTGAGGACAAAGAGAGCACCAGGAAGTGTAAAGAAAGTATAATGCTAAGTGGAATAAAGGGAGTGGGGACGTCACATCAAGACCCTACCTACCTACCTAAGCTTCCAACTTGTGAAAAGGAATTAATTGAAGAAAAGCTTAGGGCCATGCATGGTGGGACATGCTTTAATCCCAGCCCTCAGAAGAAACTTTGAAATTTTGACCTTTAAACATAGCAGAGATGATGATAGACTGTGGAAGGCATCTTTTAAAGTTGGATCTAATGCAGGTTTGTATTACAATATAGACATAAGCCTCTGGGCTCCAGGGAGTAAGAATGTGGTGGTTTGAGTGAAAAGGGACACCCTCCCCCGACCCTCGAAATAGGCTCATAGGGTGGTTTCAGATGCTTAAGCCAAGCCCAGTGTCACTCACTCTTCCTGTTGCCCAAGAATCCAGATGTAGAACTCTGAGGTATTGCTCTAGCACTATGCCTACCTCTATAGATGTCATGTTTCCTGCCATGACTATGATGAACTAAACCTCTGAACTGTAAGCAATTCCCAATTAAATATTTCCTTCATAAGAGTTATGAGGGTAATAGTGTTTCTTCATGGCAATAAATGCCCCAACTAAGACACCATCTTCCTATTGTGTTTCACATGGCTGGCTATTCCTTCTCATAGTGCTTTGCAGAGAGTCTCATGGAGCAATGTAACAGAAATCACCAACAAGACCTTTTCCAACAAGTATTCCATGAATAGCCACAAGCATGTTTGCTGTATAGCTTCTATGTCAGAGCCCCATATTTAGAATAAGAATTATTTTCACTCACTCCTACCCCTTTCTCTCACCTCTATTAATGGAAACTGAATTCCCATCTTGAGTGGTCCTTACTCTGTTTCTCTTGTTATCTGTTTTAGAAGTGCTCATGGACTGTGACTATTTCAGAGAAGGTTGACACAAACTTTGGGTCTAAGCCATTACTGTGATAGAGAACAGGTGGTGGAAAGTAGTTAAGCATTAGGTATTTCAGATAATAAGCTTGGTATGAGGTTTTGTGAAGTTTCAATGTAACCCATTACATTAGACACTGTAGGACTTTTACTAACAGCAGTTAACAGTATGATTTTTTGCTAAAGCATTGATTTAGGTTACTTTTAACTTCACTACTTAGCTTTGTTTTTGAGAAGGATAGGAACAAGGATATTAGAGGTAGTGTCTTCTAGAAGGAGAAAGAGGGAGGAGGGGAAGAGCAGGAACTAGTGGGAGCCTGTAAGGTAACAAGCTATAGTGGATGAGGAAGTGTGGAGAGAGCAGAGAGCCCTGAGCTGCTGGGAAGGGGAGGGAGAGGAAAAGAGGTGGGGGAGAAGGAAAGGGGATGGGGAGGAGGAGTGAGAGTAAGAGTGAGAGAGGCAGAGGGATGGGAGAGGAAGAGAGAGGGAGATCCCCTCAATCAATAAGCACAGAACTTGAGATGCAAACCTGAGGCAACATGAATTTGGTTTCCAGTCTGTTTTAGGCAGTGTTTGTGTTTGTTTTGTTTCTCCTTTGTTGATTATTGGCACAAACTCTACCCAAACATTTCAGACAATATTTTGAGTCTATTTGGAAGAGTACATGGTTCCCCAAGGATTCTTAAAACCTTAAGATAAGTCGTTCACTCTTCCTCAATAGGGTCACCTTACAGGGTTTGGGAATACTTATGTAACAACTAAATTTCACAATTGGCTATGGTTCTGAAAGCTGCCATAGAGGAGTGCAGCTGGGCTCAAGAGGGTCTTTTCGTGAGGTGAATAGAAGGCATCTTTCCTCACAGTGACTTCATTATCTCCTTTGTAATTCCTTGCACATACTCTGCTTTCTCACTGAACAAAACATTCCTTTGAACAGTTTGTACCCGATCACTTTCAAAATTCAATAGCATCATTATCAGCTCATGTATGTCTATTTCATGACAAAATAGACTAAAACTGAGACAGAAAAGTTTGTTTGATGAGTCATTGGAATTTGAAAATTGCAATTTGCCTGAAGTAGCCTTGCAACATTTCAAATTTCATATTAAAGGTTAAGCTGATTTTAAGGTACTCTTGCTAGTAACATTGGGACCCTGTTAAAACTTCTCCCAAAGTGTCTTAAAGGGCATTTCTACTGCTGTGATAAACACTGACCAAAAGAGATTTGAAGAGGAAAGACTTTATTTGTCTTAAATATCCTTGGTGGCCCCGACCTGTGGGGTGTTCGGCAGGGACCTAGGGCAAGGGAGAGAGACTGAGGAGGGACAAGAAACACGAAGAATGAGAGCGAGATAGGTGTCTGATCAAGCTCTGAAAACCTGATGCAACAATATAAGCATAAAGAAGAGGAGGTTTCAAGGAGGGGGGAGAGCCCTGGGGGCTTTCCGAAGGCCAGCTGGCAATCTTCAGTCTCTGGAACCAGTGATCACAGTGTCCTCCACACCCACAAATATTCTTACTGTTAGACTACACATGTTCTCTCAGGGCTGTATGTGTAAGCTAGTAAATTTCCACAAGGCCATGGTTAAGGCCATGGTTCCCTGCAAAGACCAAGGTCAGAACTCAAAGCAGGAACCTGGCAGCAGGAACTGAAGCAGAGCCCATGGAGGAGTGCTGCTAACTGCCTTGCTCAGGCTGGCTTGCTCAGCTTGCTTTCTTGTACAACCCAAGACCACCTGTACATGAGTGGCACCACCCATGTTGGGTTAGGTGCTCCCACATCCATCATTAATCAAGAAAATGCCCACAGACAATTTGAGAGAATCATTTCTCAGTTGAGATTCCTTTTCCCAAAATAACTCTTGTATCAGTCTCACAAAAGTGTCTAATCAGGACACAATGCATGCAAAATAGAAATGTTTAGAAGTAGCAAAAGAAGGGACACACAAAGGTTTTCAGAAACTATGCAAACTTATTACATTCTGCCTAGGGCTGGCTTCTAAGCAGTATAATGCATCAGGGTCTTGCCTGAGACAGGATATTAGGTCAGACACAGAAGGAAGCTTCAAGTGGCCACTAAAGAAGCTGAATACAACCCAAGATAACAAAGTTCCGGCTCTCCCCAGTCACTGGGCCTTGCAGTCTCTTAGGAAGGCATGGCTTTTCCCCCTCTGGGGACTTCAGGTTACAATCTGCTCCAGACTTTTAAGTGCACGGGTCCTTGCTTTGCACACAAGTAAGGAAGACTATATGCTCTGTCCTCAACGAGTATGGAGGAAATGTGTCCAGTTCCTGGTAGAAAGAGTTCCTCTGGGCTGAGTAGACAGGCTTTCTTAAATGACATCATAGAACATGAATAGTGCCATTGGGTGGCCAAAGGGAAGGGGACCTCTGTAATGGACAGAACTACATAACTGACATAAACTCCAAGAACAGCAAGGGATAGGGCTTCTTTCCACATGAACTTAACTTAAGCAGGAATACTGAGAGAAGAGCCAGCTTTGGAGCACCTGGGAAAAGGTTAACTTTCATTTTATATTGTCAAGGTTATACATATAGCAATCGACCTGTCAAGATGGCCAGAGGTTATTGGCAGTGCCTGCCACCAAGCCTAACACTCTGGTTCCATCCATGGGACCCACAAGCTAGAAGTGGGGACTTGTGGATTCATGTTGTCCTCCGGTTTCTGTAAGCAAAATTTATGAAGTACTGTACCACTCACTGAAACAGCTGCTGACTAGATCCTCAGTGATATAGAGAAGGTGGAATGTTTTAAGTCCAGAAAAAATTACCTTGGAGCACCTTTAGTTTCCTAAAAAGCCATTTTCTGCCCTCTTTATGTGACCAAACATCTCTATGACCACTAGGTAAATATTCTGGGACATAAGAATAGACCTCTAGTGTCCAACCAATCAACCAACCAATAAAGGGGTCAGAACATTGTCCAATGGCATCTGAGTAACCGAACTACCCCCCACCATGCTGTGAGCCACCCACCTAATACTGTGACCTACATACCACAAGTAGCAATGGTGTAACTTATCTAATGCTGTGAGCCATCCATCCCCCATGCTGTAACCCCCTCACCTAATGCTGTATTTCCTCACCTAATATTACTGCTAATGTATTTGAAAAGTACCTTGAGTTATGATTTATCTTCTCTTCTTATCAAAACTTTATGAAATGGCTACCTTGTTGTAGCAAGGAATTTGGGGTAACTTAAATCTTGTTTCCAGCCCATGTTCATTCACATTCAGCTCCATGAAACTCAATTGGCCAGTAGCTTGCACCAATTCAAAACCTCCAAATATTATCAGATGTAGCTGGAACCTGTGGCAGGTTTCCCCACCTCTCTGTATCCTGCCATCCCCACCAAAGTGTTTGTAAGTGAAATGACTTGTGCTTCGTACTTAGCAGCACGCACTGCTCCTACTGAGGACCCACGTTTATTTTTCAGTACATCAGTCAGCCAATGGCCACCTGAAATTACAGGACCAGGGCATCTGAGCTCCACTTCTGTGCTCATGTGTTCATACCCACACACAGAAACACAGAACGCAAAAAGTAAAGCTAAATATCTTATGAAATGATTTGACATATGACTTGTTTCATTCTAAGACTGTGAAAGTTCCCATGTGACTTCCACTTTTGAATATGGAATGTAGAGAGTGACCTGAGCCTTCATCCCCAGCCTGTGGTGATTCAACTTGGCTCATAATAAAATCATTTCTCAGTCTCTCTGAGTGAGGACAAACTTTTGTGGTCTGAGTGCTTTTCTAGTATGGGTAGCTAACCCTGTTTTGTTCAGGGGAAGAATATCCGTATGTCTGTGAAAACAGACCAGAGGGCTTAGAGTTGCTAATTAAAGCCTTTCTTGGGGCCTCTCAAGGTCCCTGGATTTAGAGGCCTGCTCTTTTTAGCAGCACCCTGGAGAATAGAACTTTTTCTATTTCAAAATTCCAATAGCTTTTGAAGTTCTTAACTGGAAGCCTTGATGCAAATAGCCTGAGTTTATTGAGTCTTTCAAGTGTAAGTACTTTAAAGGTTATAGGAATCCCCTGCACCCCCACCAGAGACCAGGCATTCCTCTAGAGCTTCTGAGATTAAAATAGACTGGAGGCCCCTTGAAGCTGACCTGGAGACCAAGGACATGGTCTCTTTTCTACTGAATAATGTCCTGGGAGTGCCAAGGACCTGAAGAGGTCAAACATTTTAGCTCTAACTTCCCTTGAAAGGCTGCCTGTGGCTCCCAGGGCCTTCTTGTGGGCAAAGGCTTTGATAAGACAAAGGCAAGAAATTCATTAATGCTACCATCCCTCTGCTCGCCAGCAGTGATATTTTCAGTGATCTGAGGCAGCTGACCCAGCCAGAGTGCAAGGAGAACTGGCCTCAGGCAGGAATTGTCATATATTGGGTTACATTCCTTTTCCCACCCTCCTATCAAATACAACACAATGCCCCGCTTCCCTCTGTATCTCCTAACCTCCCTCTCTCCTTCCTTCCCTCCCTCCTTTAGATATTGATACTTTCTTTATAAGGGGTTTGGGAAAACTAGATTATACATTTATTTAATTATATTGGAACACAATGTATGTTTGAATCTTTACCATAACTTGAGCCTTTCAACTATTAATACTATTTTCACTGAATTTTACTTTTCCATATGGAGGATTCAAAAATGCTTCTTCCAGGAGCAAAGATGTATAGCAAAATGAAGTTCTGAATTTATAGACCAACAACTGCTTCTCGAAAAAAGGCAAGATTCTAAGAGTGTAGTTTCTGATCACCTGCCCCATGCTTTTTCAGCTCTGATGAGGCCTTCAGTGAAGTCAGTTTGAATTACCGCACAGAGCGTGGCCTGTCCCTGCTGCACCTCTGCTGTGTCTGTGGTGGTAAGTGCCTGGAACCTGTTCAAGCCAGAGCAATGCCGATGAGGTAGGGGCATGAGGTGTTTGGCGGTCGGAAGGAAGACCCTATCAGACTCAATTTCTCTTAGGTTTGCTCGTAGGAAGCTGTTGACATTCACAGGAGTGGTGACCCCTGTAGATCCTTGCTCTGCATCTCTGAATTTCTATTTATTTTCTTTCCTACACCAAGTAACTCAGTCAGCTTGGATATCAACAAGTGCTTTTTAATACAGCGAGTTGGGAATTGAGTGCAATGGAGGAATCTTGAGAGTACTCTCTGATGTGATGAGACAGTCGATTTCCTCTAAGAAGTAAGTGTATGTAATGAGAAAAAAATGTTAAACATAGAATCTGACAAGGGAGATTGCTCAAAAGTGAACAAGAGTCTCATTCTGCTTGTACTTCATTTGATTTCAAAGGGATCCTAACTTATGACAGGTCCCAGCATACAGAAGCAGCTCAATAAAGTTAATGAATTGTCAAATGGGTAGTTAGAATTTATTTACTGATCAGGCTAAGCAAAGCTTTTTGGATGCAACAATAGTATTGAATAACCAATAGGCAAAAGCTGCCTAGCTTTCCTGACTCCTCAGGACAAACTCATATCCCCTCCTTCCTAACGGGAACTGGCTGCCCAGCCTCCTCCAGAGCCACCTTATTGGAGTGGATTTTACTGCTGATGATCCTTTGTAGGATCCCATGTGGCAACATTGTCACCTCAGCTTTCTACTAGTGATTTATGATGATAAATTCACTTGTAACTGCATATCATTTTGCTTGAGCATTTGTGGCAGTCTGCCTGTCTCCACTTCCTCGGTCCTGAGATTACATACATCAGCCACTGTGCCAGCTTAGAACCTTATGATGTTGGAAGAATTAAAGCTGTGAGCCGAGTCTGTTGCAGCACACAGCATCCATGCAAAGTTGCGCATGCATGAGCAAAGCTTGTGAGTGATGTAATAGTGCCAGTGAATACCAAGTGCATAGGCATGGGCTTGAACAGTGGGCAGACATTTTCACAAGTCTGAGTGGCATTTATCCTTAAGTCAGAGGAAGATGGGGAACTGCTTTAGACAGCCTCTGCAACAAATAAATCAGTCTTCATATTTCTCTCTAGGCAACAAGTCACATATCCGTGCCCTTATGTTAAAAGGGCTCCGTCCGTCCAGACTGACAAGAAATGGGTTTCCAGCTCTGCACTTGGCTGTTTACAAGGTCTGACCTTTTCATTCCTATACATACTTTGTTAGGGTCAAGGACAATATTCGTCCTGATTTTTACTCCACCCCAACCCCACAGAAGTAGTACTAAAAAAGACGGGTACTTTGGAATATTTGATGTTGGAAGTAGCCCTCAAGCCTATCATACGTGTATATTCATATAACATGTAAGTAATCTGACACTCTAGCCACAGAGACTTTCCCTCAGTCGACTACTCTAATTTCAGATGTTGAATGTGCACTACGTCCTTAGTCACTAGAGAAATCCATAAGACTCATTTACAGAAATAAAAAAAATGAAGATGGTGTCAGATGCCTGGTTAATCATAGAAAAGTGATTATAACCTGCCACAGTTGACCACCAGCTCCAAATGCTCATAGTTATAGTGAATATTTGCTTATTCTCCATCACATGTGAGTCTATGGCAGAGTTATACTACACCCTTATATGCACATCTGCAAAGGAGCAGTTATTGGCCTGTCAGAGACCCTCTGTACTCACAGACATCTTACAAGTTTACACTGTGGGGAGAGGCCCACGTTCCCAAAGTGTTGTTTTCCTTTCTAGTGATGTGATTAACTATTCCAACAAAAGCAATACAGGGAGAAAGGGTGTTTGGCTCATAAATTGAAGTTACAGTTCACCATTGCAGGGAGGTTATAGTGGCAGGAACCTGATGGGGCTGGTTGCATTGCATCCCTAGTCAAGAACAGAAAGCATGCTTGTGCTCAACTTACTGTTACCACTCAGGTCTACTTCAGCATCTCCTTCTGACGGAATGGTGACACCCACAGTGGGCGGGTCTTCCCAATCTGGACACAGACTAACATGGCCTAGCAGATTTTCATTGGGACTCCACACGGGTGATTCTACATCACCCGTGGTGCTGGCTCCACAAGCAATACTTACTATCACTCCTAATGCAGATTTTATTTCCCTCCATTTATCCTGCAGACACCTTAAATCTGCTCTGCGCATCTCCATCCACTGCCTGGTCATTGCCAGTAGCTTGCTGGAGAACCAGCAGCTAAGTGTTAAGTTCTCTTTAATATCTGCAACTCATTCTGTGAAACTCAAACACAGGCAGCTTCAGGATAATGTCTGACAAACATTTTCCATGAAAGGCAGAGGAGGGATAATAGTGGAGCTGCAAGGATAGAAAGGTGCTGATTGACAGCCGAGGTGCTCTGTCTCCGTGCTCTGTGAGACACGGGGCTCTGTCTCGGTGCTGTGTGAGTCACGGGACTCTGGAGCTCAGTCTGGAGCTCTTTCCTACAAGGATGCTGGTGCTGAGAATCACTGTGACACTGCCCTACAGGAGGCTTCTGAAAGCTGTGGCGTCATGGTATTTGTGTAGTGCGTTTCACCCACCCCTGTTCACTGAAACTGCATTTCCATTTTTAGAATCTCTCTGCTCTCTTTCTTGTGTTATTTGCTATGGAAAGGGCACTGACTGCTAACTTCTTCAAAACAGCTGGAAGGTAGGTTCTTAAGAAACAAAGCAGGCGAACCTCCCTTCATACCATCCAGAGAAACCCGGGGTCCTTTACATATGGAAAAGCAGGCAAAGTCACCAGTGCCATTTAAACACAAAGCTCCAGTGAACTCCACGTGCTTGCCAGGAACCCTTGTCGGCTGATTAACACCTGCCTGCAATGAGCTGGGTCAGGTTGAAGTATACATTTAGCCTTCACAGGCAACCGTGCAGGTATTTTCAGGTAACAGTTTGAAAAGCACTGATTACCGCATTCCCACACATCTCTGTTTCTCCTTCTAATTTTCCTGCTAAAATATTTTTTTTAGTTCTTTTTCTCATTGCACCATTATTAGATACTTTAAATCAACACAAATTGAGGCTCTTTAAGCCCTCTTGAGCTCCTAGATTTTATTGCACTCAATCTTGGATTCCAATTTAAGCTTTATATTATCTTTTATTGCAGCACTCATAATTTGTGGGTTATTTGTGTGTTTTACATGTTATTCTGTGAACTCTGAACATCAGAACGGAGAGTTTTCCTTTGATTCTTGACCGTATAGAACCTAGAAAGGGTCCTGAGTGAATAGCGACCAGAGTCCAGGACTTACTTATCAAGTATCTGGACATTATCTTGATGTGGCCCAGCCTCAAGAGTGCCAGCAGCCTAGAAGCTGCACTAGGTGGCTCCTCTGTCAACTTTATGACTTTCTGACAACAGCTACATGTTCAGAAGAAGCCTGATCTTTCCCTCTGCCCTCTAGTTTTCTCATCTCCAAAGCAGAGTGGGGGGATGGAGGTGTAGATCCCTTGCGCAAGGTGCAAAGGCTTATTTTTTTTCTTTTTTTTCTTTTTCTTCTTATATGTTTTCTTTATTTACATGTCATACAATATCTCCTTTCCCAGAGTCCCCTCCAAATAAAAATAAAGAAAATAAAATAAAGTAAAAAACAAAAACAAAAACAAACCCCTGTTCCCTTCCCCCTCCTCCTGCTCACTACTCCACCCTCTCCTGCTTCCTGGCCCTGGCATTCACAAAGTACAATCCACCAACCACAAGAAACTCAAGAAGAAGGAAGACCAAAGTGTGGATACTTCGTTCCTTCTTAAAAAGGGGAACAAAATACCCACGGAAGGAGTTGCAGAAACTAACTATGGAGCAGAGGCTTATTCTTTGCCAAGCATGTGCAAGGTCTGAGGCTTATTCCTTGTGTCACTTCCTTCCTTAAAAGAAAAGCTGGATAAATATAATTATCTGTTTTGTTTGCTGATTTGAGAGATTTTAAAGAACAAAGCATATTTAGTACTAGCAAAATAACTATTACAAGGGAAATGCTAATAAAATTAACCATTATTGTGCAATTTAATTTAAAAAAACAATTTTTAGATGCTTGTTTATTATCTATTTTACACAGAAAATAAAATGAAATGGGTTTGTCTGTCATCTGGTTTGTAACAGCAAAAAGGTTGAGAATTACATCAAAAGTTTTAGCTTATACATAGATTTCTGCTCATGCTTTATTAAGAGTAAAATTGTTTTATGTATTTGTTCACATAAACATTGAGCGAAACAACCAGTTGATACCATTTAAAATATACTCTTGAAGCACATCCATATGCAAATATTTAACAAACTGACTTCAGATACGGAGGCTTGATTGCAAATTTGATTTGCAAAACACTTAGAATGGGAGGGCATCTTTACACAAAGGTAGCTGCAGTTTGAGCCTCTCTCCTCCTCCTGGCAGCCAGAAGTATGACCATGGAGACAGATCCTGTCTCACAAAGGAGAAGGAACAAAGCCAGTCTAGCTTCCAGCATGTCTCTGCGCTGCCTATCTGCATTAGCACTATCTGCTGTCTGCTATGTTCACAGGAATCTTGTGAAGCCATTTGTCATTTTTTAAGCTTGGATTCCTTGAAACTCGGTCTTTTATATTTTTGTTTAAATTCATTAAATTGGCTCACTTAGCTGAAACAGGAGTCACTGTGTGCAAAACTCTAAAAGGGAACTGAAGTTTGTTCCTGAATCCTTCTCTAGAGTTCTACCTATCCAGTCTTCATATTTCAATAATATATGCTTCTAAAATGATATGCAGATGTTGAAGAAGAGGGGTCTTGGGTCTTAATATGGTTTGGAAGAGGTCACCTGGGAATTCAAGTGAACAAAAGGCTGCATTAGACCATCCAGTTTAGCCCCAAACCTGCCTCACATGCAATGTACAGGAAAATGGTGATTCACCTACCTACGGGGCCGGGCTTACAGGCTCAGCAG
Organism: Mastomys coucha; assembly: GCF_008632895.1. Lineage (NCBI taxonomy): Eukaryota > Metazoa > Chordata > Mammalia > Rodentia > Muridae > Mastomys > Mastomys coucha. The sequence goes on along the minus strand of NW_022196898.1, from coordinate 102,580,161 downwards.
CAGCAGTGGTGTTTGGAAGCTGATATAGAAAGGTGATTTAGTTATTCTACTTTGTACATTTCTCCTAAGATCTCATCTCAAATCATATTTGCTACATATTTATTATGTAATTCATATATTACATATATGTAATAAATATACATGTTTATTACAAAGTAGAAGGAGATGGAAGGATGGCCCTGGGTCTTTTCTACAAAACCAGACCTTATAGAGACTGTTGAGGCTTCCTCTGTGTGTTGTGAGCTTGGTGACTGCTACATTCCCGGCCCAATCTTTTCTGCCTCCTGAGCATATGTAGTTAGTTGATTGACAACTTGAAAGTTTTGTTTCAGCAATCCTGGATACAGACCCCAGAGCAAGTGCCCCCCAGTTTCCAAAGGCTGTTCTCATACTGGAACTACTAGCATTAACTCTATTGGCATTGTGGACTAACTAAGCCTATGGTGAAGCTCTGTTCTGTGCATGGTAAAGCATTCTGGGGCATTCCTATCTTCTTTTCTAAATACAGGCCTAGTCACTGCCCACATTACCAGTTTTGACAACCAAAAGCACACTACAATCCCAAGATGAGAATTAAGAGCCAATGATTTAGAGGAGAGATTAAAAGATTCATTAAGTTAAATTGATTTTTTAATCCAAGTCGTCTTTCTATTTGTACAAATGACTTGACTAAAGATTGCATTTTTCCCAAATGGGAATTTGTCAAAAAGTAATAAAAAATTCTTTGAAGAAGAAGGAAAAAAATCTAAGGAAAAAAAATCTCATTTGGAGGGAGGCATTCTTAACTAAAATTTCCAAGTAATGATGACTTTTGAAAACAGTGTTAATAATAGGCCCTCACATTAATTAAACATTTATGCTCATAAATTGATATAATAATTATCTTACAAACAGCATCTTCTCTCAGTCCTCACATCAGACAGTGTTCCTTCCTGGAGCATCTTCTCTTCCAAGCCTGAGTTAGCTGAGCCTCCAAAGCAGTCGTACATGATCATGATATGAATGCTTGGCTCATCTCTTCACTTTTTCCATCTTTGATCTCACAGTCTCCATGATTAAGGAACAAGATAGATGATAAATAAATGAAAGTTAGATAATAAGGCAAACAATGATGGGATTCACACTGAGACTTGGTGCTTCCATGAAGGGAGCACTTCCATGTTCAGTCCCAGTTCAGATATCTTTTTATGTGAGTCTCAGTACAGTCTACTACAACATAAGAAGGAGTGGGAATCAGGGACTAGGGGTAGCTAGGTTTGTTAAGAAAACCATATTGTTATGATCAAGAATGCCCTCAGGGATAGTTGAGAAGCAGTGTCTGAGGATGGCAAGCTTCAAGAAAATTACTTCAAATGACACCGTCTGAATCACTTGGATTAGGGACCTGGATTAGGGGGAGATCATAGTGCAGACCTGATCAGACCTGCACTAGGCCGCACAGAGCAGACCGAGCCACAGCAGAGCACTGACTGGCCCTGTTCAACACTGTAGCATATTCCAGAAGATCAGTAAGTGAAGGCAAGGTGAATCAGCTTACACTTGATCCAAGTGTGGTATCTTCTGAGTGGAGAAAAAGAGGGTTTGTTTGTTGTTTGTTGTTTGTTGTTTGTTTGTTTGTTGTTTGTTTGTTTGTTGCTTGTTGCTTGTTTGTTTGTTTGTTTGTTTTGGGTGAAGCAGAAAGAGTCAATGTGTCCCACTTAGTTTATTGTCCAATTAACACAATTTAAAGTCATTTGGGAAGAGGGAACTGCCAGTAGAGAATTGCTTTCATTGGACTGGCGTGTGGCCATGTCTACGAGGAATTGTCTTGGTTGCTGATTGATGTGGGAAGGCCTAGCCCACTGTTGGGCAGTTGATCCTGGGTAATGTAAGATAGCTGAGAGAGCTAGCGAGCAGCATTCCACCATGCCTCCCACTTCCAGGTCCCTCCCATGAGTTCCTGTGTAGGTTCCCTCAAAGAGTAACTGTGACTTGAAAGAGCAAATGGAAACAAACCGGCTCTTCCCCAGTTGTTTTGGTCATGACAACAAAAAAGCAAATTAGAAGACTATGCTGGACACTCCATAGTATTTAACTTTCTTGGTAGAGCAGGTGGTGGAAGCAAAGATTCGCTGCAAGATTCTGAAGATATTTGCCTAAGTTTTAAACTCTTACCTTTTTTAAACCTTCATATGTATGTATAGGATGATGTTAAAACTTAGTTTGTAAGCAGTGGAATTTTATTTGTATTGCTGAGTTTTGAGATTATGACATTTAATTCATGAATGATCTATCTTATAAAAATTCCTTTTACTTAACACTCCATGTACCCATACACCAAGTATTACAGACATTGAGATTATGTACTCGTTTATTTACTTATGACTCGCTTATTTACTGAGATGGAGACTAGCCTCAGCCTCCCAACTGCTGGCCTTGTAGACTTGTATCACCACGCCTGGCACTGCAGACTTGTACCACCATGCCTGGCATTCTAGACTTGTACCACCATGTCTGGCATTGCAGACTTGTACCACCACACCTGGCATTCTAGACTTGTACCACCACGCCTGGCATTGCAGACTTGTACCACCACGCCTGGCATTGTAGACTTGTACTACCACGCCTAGCACTGCAGACTTGTACCACCACGCCTGGCATTCTAGACTTGCACCA
>NW_022196898.1:102549801-102577422 GCF_008632895.1 Mastomys coucha | reverse complement strand
GCAGACTTGTACCACCACGCCTGGCATTCTAGACTTGCACCACCACGCCTGGCATTGCAGACTTGTACCACCTCACCTGGCACTGTAGACTTGCACCACCACGCCTGGCATTGCAGACTTGTACCACCACGCCTGCTTTGAGTTTTTAATGGAAGGTGAAGCACAGAGAACTTTATGTTTCTGCCAACATCTGGGGTTGTGAATACATGAGCTATCACATCACCCTTTCATGTTCTGAGCCATTAGACAACATTGAGTTATTGTGTATGTCCCATGATGCCATTGGTTTAGAAAGGAGAATTATATAATTACCACAAAAGTCCAGTGAACTGTGGTTTGTTCTATTTTTTTTTTTCAATCTTAGAAGAAATGTTCATCTTCATTGTCAAAAGAAAACTTCAATGTTCACTCTTTCTGTAAGCCCTTGACCTCCTTGGGGTTAATGTTAGTTACTGAGGAATCATGCTTGCAGCTTGACCCTTGGAGGTTGATGCTACTGAGCAACCTTGCCATAGATAAGTACTCTCTCCGCCTTTCCTAGTAATGGAGTGTAGCCAATGGGTGCTACTCCATTCTGACATTTGGTCCGATGTCTCAGCCACCTGAGCAGTATTGCTTGCCAATACAAGCTTTTCTCAGAAGTCACACTTAGGCTTTCTTTGAACACCCAAACCTCGTATAACCAGGAACTCAACAGCATAGCCTCACCATCTGCTGTGAGTGGGAAAAAAGCACTCAAGCTGTGTCTCATTACAGGATAGCCCGGAACTTATCACTTCATTGTTGCATAGTGGAGCAGATGTTCAGCAAGTGGGATATGGCGGCCTCACAGCCCTCCACATCGCTGCAATAGCTGGACACCCAGAGGTGAGTCTTGCCTCCCAAATATGAGAAGAAAAAAATGTTGCCTGCCTCTTCTAATCATTTGCCATTGTGTGAGATGCTGGCTTTACAGATCCTAGAACTGCTTCTGTTTTTCTAACTACTGGACACACTCATTTACTCTGATAGTAAAAGTTTGCTATGTAAATGTGATTTTATACTGAGTTCAACGCATTATATAACAATATACTGAAATACCAATTAATATAAAGATGTCCGGCTAGAAGAGGTGCTGTGCTGTGATTGAGAGCAAATACTTTGCATTTAGGCAGCGTGGCCACCACAGCTTTCTCTTCTTTCTTTGTGGAAGTTACTGACTCTCATGCCCTCTTTCTTTATTTGGAAAGCAGTAATAGAAGGATTAGGCTGTAACTCAGTGGTAGATTATTGCCTGACACATGCAAGATTCTGGCTTCAACTCTTATAAAAATAACTATAGGTTTATTACAGTGTTTAATTAAAGTTTCTACACAAAACATTCTGAAGATTACTTCCTACAGAGTGAGGAGAGATGCAAGTCTGCTCTCTAGTCTCTCTGTTTATATATCACTTGAAAAACATTTATTAAATGCAAATATACTTCATACACTATTCTAAGTGCTGGGATGGTGGGGCCAAGACAACAGACAAAATCTCCATTTCTGTGGAGCCCAGGTACAAACAAGAGTCAGACAGTGAAGAAAAGAAGATATTCTATAATCTGAGTTGCCAGTGAGTAGTGTAGAGCAATAAAATATGGACAACAATGGAGAAGGGTATCACTTACATGAGCTCTATGTCAGAGACTCTAGACCATACTCCTGAACCAGAGGCCTGAGTGAAGTGAGACAGCTCTGACAGTGAGTGGAAGCACAAAGGCTGGAGGCCTAGTGCTCACAAAGGCTCAGATGCTGCAGATGCTGCAGGAGCCACAGTTGGGGTGGGGTGGGGATACTGGATGCATCATCAGCAAGGTAGAGTCCCAAGAAGGTACCCAATCATGTCTTAACCTTATCAAGTATTACATTTTAAACAGACCACTATGAAAACATGTGGCTGACTTTATACACAATCGAGTAGTTTTTGCTGTCCCTGCTAAATTAGGTAGCATATCATGTTTCCTGAGAGAAACTTTCTTACAGTCACAGAGCAGATTCTGTCCGGAATCCTGGTCATTGGATTCAAAGTCCCACCACTCTCATATTCTACTGAGACATACCTGCTTATGAAGTTCATTAAAGTAACAATAGCAGCTTTCCCTCTCCTCATTAAGTAGTCATTCTTGAAATTTTTCATATCCAGAATCTAGCTGTACCTTTCCTCAGGAATCCACAATCCCTCAAACAAGTGGGAACAGAGACACACAAAAAGCCAGGCGTAAATGCTATGAAATACAGTCGAGCTATGTCTCCTAATGGTAACAGTATCATGTTCAGAACAGATGGTTTTACTTTATTTCATTCTTTCTCTTACTACAAAATTAATACAGATATCCAGAGCCATTGCTGTAAGTGTATAGCATTAGTTTGCACTGTTTATGAAGAAAGAAAAATCTCAGTGAAGTTACCTAAAACTGTTTTCTTCCTCCCTGTCAAAAGTATAAAATCTCAACTAGAGCCATGAACATTAAGAAATCCTCGAGGAAGAACTGGTGCATGGCTGCTGCACTCCTTTGAAGGATGCCCAGCCTTTAGTGAGCTGATGTATTTGCAAGTGATGTTTAGCAGTCTAGTCTCTTCAGCATCTTCAAATGGCCCTGTATTCTTAGGCTGTGAATTAGAGACAGACAGATCATTGATTTCACCTGCTCAGGGCAAACTCTACTAAAACAATTCAGGTAGGTCTCTACCAGTACCGATTTCTTAATGTGTCACCCAGTTTCCCTCCTTACCCAGTGTACAAAGCTTAACAACACCTATAGGCAGTAACCAGCTGAACATGAAATGGGTTTGGGCTCAGCACCCTTCTTACATAGCATACTAATTAAGTTGTTGGCCAGGTAAGAAAAGTAATGTGGTGAAATGCTATCTTTCACCCTCCCCCCCCAAAAAAACCAAAACCAAAACACAAAAATAAACAAACGAAATCAACCTATATCACCATATTGAGTTGTAATGTTTGAGCCGAAGAAATGACTCAGCAGCCAAGTGCTGAGAACCGAGTTTCATTCCCAGCAGCCATACCAAGTCAGCTCACAACCAACTGTAACTCCAGCTCCAGGCCACTGAACACACGTGCCGCAGACTCACACAGACACACATGAATAAAAATAAAAGGTATGCATTTTAAAAGTGTAAAGTTCCATGGCTCATTCACTTCAGAACTAACAGTTGCAGTGGATAGTCTCAATATATTCTGTCCTCAGTGTGAGTGGGGAGCGTCAGCTGCTCCAGCCTGTTAGTTCTGTGCGGAGTTTCTAGTGGAATGCTGCAGTGTCCAGGGAGTAGCCGCTCCTTACGTGTGGTTTCCCTTCCTGAGGTCTTAGTTAGCCAAAATCAACTTTGGTCTGGAAACATTATATGGGAAATTCTAGAAACAATTCTCAAGGTCAGAAGGTTTTATTACATCATGTTGTAACTGATCTATCTTATTATCTAACCGTGCACGCACTTGGCTTATATAGTAAGGCAAACCTCATCGTAGGCATGGGCATCTAGGAAAACAATGTGCCTCAACTTCAGTACTGCTGATGGGAATCACAGAACTCACATTCTGTGAATCAAGGATACTACTGTTTACAGCTGCCAATTAACTAATGGGAAAGTTTGCGTACGCTGCATGGTTTTTAAAGGTGTATGCACAGAAATGGAAATTGAGATCAAAACAATGGCGGAAAGTTGGGTTGGGCTGGAGAGCTGAAGGGAAGAATTAACTCAGAGAGGACACCTGAATAAGAAGAAAGATTATTGGTCCCTACTGTGAGAGAAGGCAGGAAGAGAGTGCTGTCCCAGCACCCAGGAAAGCCAATGTGGTGGTGAAGCTTTGGGTGTGAAATGGTGCTGAGTGCCAAGGGGTAACATGTACATTTTTCTTAACGAAGCCAAGTGCAGGTGCCTATTCACTGCTCTACTTAACTCTTGGGGTATGGGGCAGGGCAATGCCAGTGAATGACAGGGGGCTGCCTTTTGATGGTATCGAGGCCTTTGTCTCCCACATTTGCTGTGAAACAGTGCTGCATGCTGCCTCGAACAGGTCTCCACATACCAAATCCAAACTCTGCGTTAGTGTCTCTGGTGTGTTTGTCCTTCTGTAGTCGTGATATAGGCAGCCGCCTACTTCAATAATGGAAGATCACATAGGCTGCAGGTTCTCAGATGTGCAGAATGGAAGCTGAGGCTCAGATGTGAATTTACTATGCTGTAAGAGGGAGGAAAGCATAGGCTGTATTTGGCTCCAATGTTTTTCTGATTTATCCATCTATCAATTCATATGCATACATTGATTTGTAAAAGGCCCGAACAATCAATAAACATGCACTGAGCCCTCTTCTCTTTAGGTACACATATACACATATACCACACAATCTCTCAACCGTGGAAAACTAGGAAGCTTAGGCTTGTTCTTTCTCTGTTGTTATTGGAATATACTGTTTGCTCTCCTCTGTGAATAACTAATGTTAACCTCACTTTACACAGTGAAGAGACTAAGGATTAGAAAGTTGACTTAAAACTACTGTGTAGGGAATTCAGATAATGAGGAAATTAATCAGATGAAACTCTACTCTGGTCACTGTTAAACCACAACTCTAATCTTTTTTTTTCTTTTTGTATATTTTTTAAAATTTTTTAATTAATTAATTTACTATTTTTACACTCCATATTTTATTCCCTCCCCATTCACCCTCCGACAGTTCCACATCCCATACCTCCTCTCTACCCTCCCTATCTCCATGTGGATGTCTCAACCTCCTACACCACCTGACCTCTAAACCTGAGCTGGGGCCTCCAGTTTCTTGAGGGTTAGGTACATCATCTCTGAATGAACACAGACCCAGCAGTCCTCTACTGTATGTATGTTGGAGTCCTTATATCATCTGGTGTATGCTGCCTGTTTGGTGGTCTAATGCTTGAGAGATCTTGGGGATCGAGATTAATTGAGACTGCTGGTGCTCCTACAGGGTCACCCTTCTCCTCAGCTTCTTTCAGCCTTCCCTAATTCAACAACAGTTCAAATCTAATCTTAAGGAAAATAAGAAATAATTTATTCTGGAGCCATCTTGAATAACCATGGTCCACAAACAGAAATGTAGGCTACCCCAAATCCCACATTCCAATGCAGAACATGTTACATGAGGTTTTTATAGTTTTAGAGAACAAAGAAAGTCATAAATCAAGGAACATTTAAAACACATATGTGGTTACACCAGAGAGGCAGGTATAGTGAGATTGTGGGATCAATTCTACAGGCCTGAGATGCTATCTGTTGACGCTCTTAGGATTCTGCTAAGTTAATAACTTCTAAGACAGTGTGTCTGAACCTATGGGTTGTGACCCCTTTGTGGACTGAACAACCCTTTCACAGGGGTTACCTAATACCATTGGAAAACAAAGATGTTTACATTATGATTCATAACAAGAGCAAAATTACAGTTACAAAGTAGCAACAAAAAAATAATTTTAAGGTTGGGGATCACCACAACATGAGGAATAGTATTAAAGGGTCCCAGCATTAGGAAGGTTGAAAACCACTGATCTAAGAGGTTTTTAGGAGATGTTAGACCATAGAGAGAATGGGGCAAGGAATGGTTTTCCAGAAGGCTAGCACTAGCCCAGGATAAGATAATTACTCTCTGAACATACAGAATTTAAATTTCTCCACAGTTCTGAAATCTCAGCTGTTCCACCAATAACTGTGGACACAGGCTTTTCCCAGGAGATTTTGGACACAGTCAAATGCAGCTTTTTTGTTTTTCAGGAATTTTAATTCACATTAGCCAACATCAAAGCCACAAATTCATAAATAATGGGATGGTATTTCCCAATGACTCAAACTAAAGCAGGGCTTATCATCACAATATACAAAGATAGCATCAAATACAGTACAGAAGTCACTACCTGAGCTATTAAAGCATAATTGACTGAACCAAAGAAAACTTTATCCAGTTTTTACTGAGTGTGAGGACCCAGTGAGAAATGATACACACATACACAGACACACGGGCACACTCATAGTCATAGACAAAGATGCACACATACAGAGACACACAGACACAATCACAGACACACAGACACATACACCACAGACACACATATACATGCACACATACACAGAAACACACATGAATACACACAGAGATACACACAGATAAACATAGTACACAGACATGCACACATATATACAAACATACACTCAGAGTTATGCAGAGCGAGACACACACACATACAGACACACAGACACACAGATACATAGACACATGCACACATACACAGAAACACATGAATACACACAGAAACACAGAGGTAAACATAGGACATACCCAGGTGCACACATATATACAAACATACACACAGAGATATTCAGAGACAGGCCCACAGACACACAGATGCACAGCCACACTGACACACACCAAACACACAGACAGCTCTGTGCCTAAACACTTAGATCTGTGGAACACTGTCAAGCCCGTTTCCCTACAGCTCTTTCTACAGCTGCCCGTACACCAAGCAGTCACGAGTGACAAAAGGAAGCAGCCAGCATCCAGGATGCCTATGCAATGTGGAGACAGGGTGTTTCATTTTTCACAGAGAGAGCACATGCAGGTGAGGCAACCACACCGAAGGTATTCTGTCCTGCTGGTTCCCCTTTCAGCTTGTAAACACTTACCCAAGCATGGCTCAGAAGCACTTCCAGTTATTTTGGAATTTATTTCTGTTTTCACTGAAATGTAGTTGATGGTTTTTCAATCCATTCTTAACTAAATCATCTCAATGTTTGAGTAGAGAGTTTTGTTTACCAAAAAGCTTGCAAGGCTCTCCACATTATTTCTTTTGTAATGGCTTTAGTTTTCTCCCCAGAGGCACAGACAAGAGAATGCTTAAATTACAATGTGTGTCTGGCTCTCTATCTTGCTCATATGTTCTCTCCTTTTCTCTGATGAATTTATAACATAATAGAACCATAGCTGCCTCCAGTATCTTGTGAACTTTATTTGAAATCCAAACAAATAGTAACAAAACAAAACAATTAAGAGTTTACACACCGAGGCGATGCTCGTCAGGTTGGAGCTGGAGGCTGAGGGCCATGTGCACCTGCAGCAGCCTCTTCCTCTTTCACAAGCCTCACAGTCCAGGAGAGCAGTGACCACCAGAATGTTCACTTGCCCCAAGGAAGCTTACCGGCCCTGCCTCCCAGACTCATCTGCTACCCAGGAATGAGAGAAAGGTTGACTACAAACAGTGCTGTGGAACCTCCTCTTTCTGAGGTCCATAAGAAAGGACCCCCTAGTTCATCTCATGGCACAAAACTCTCTTCTTAGCCCCCAGCATGCTCTGTTAACACAGCATTAACAACAACCAATAACATCTCAAAATCTCTTACTTTAAAGGGCATTCTGCCTCAACATCCCCTTGAATCCCGACCCAAGACCTTTCAATAACCTTGACCCAAATATATAGACTTAAGTCTCCTTCAGTCCTCCTCCTTCTCCTCCTCCTCCTCCTCTTCCTCCTCTTCCTCTTCCTCCTCCTCCTCATCTTCTTCTTCTTCCTCCTCTTCCTCCTCCTCCTCATCTTCCTCCTTTTCCTCTTCCTCCTCCTTCTTTGTCAGGCAAAACAAACAAAGAAAACCAAAAGCACAGAGAAATGTGGCAAAGTCATCTGAGATGATAAAATATAGTAACTGGGAAAGCTGGTGCCCTCATGGAGACTGATGTCCTTTTCTCAGTCCAAATATGACTCTGTCATCTCACCTGATAAGAATGGAAGCCTGGGGCATAATAGATGGACTAAAACTTCACAATTAAGGCATAATGGAGTCCTGGTGCCTCTTCAAGACTGTGATACTTCTCTGACTATGCGATACAGATTTAACAAGTCTATTGTAAAAAATCACAGCACACAAGACATTGTTGCTTTAGCATGGTCACAGAGCTGGGCAGACATTTTCACAACCTAATTTCAGAACATGATCATCTCTCTGGAAGCAAGACCTATGTCTCTCAGCAGTAAATTTTTCCTACTGACCCTCCCAGCCTGGGTACTCCCAGAACACTCAAGTTTATGAGACACTGCCCTAGAATTTATTAGGATCGATAAAAATCTAAAGTAAACATCTGACTGAATGAGCAGTTGGAGAGAAGACCTTTAGTTGCCGAACCACGGCGTTAGAAGTTTGGTTCGTTCCAGGACCTATTGCTTGGTTTGCAGTGGGACTTTCTCACTGCGGCTATGGTCACATCTGTTTGCAGTTGCCTCTGCGACTTCTGTCTCTGTCTCTTCATCTTCTAAGAACAATAATCAGTGGATTAAAGCTCCCCTAATAATTAAAGCTCACTAATAATCACATTTAATCACAATTATGTGCTTAATATAGAGTTTTAAATTCAGTCCTGTTTTAGAGTATGAGAGGCTAATGTTTCAAGAAACAAGTCTGAGGTAACCACAGTTCAGGCCACAGCAATTACCCATCTCTAAAACCAAACTCTGTCTTACATGGGCTTATGAGAGGAGTTTAAGTCATCAGTTTTTCTCACACAGATTCCAGGTTATACCCAAGTATTATTTCGTGGAGTGCTATTATTGACTGGCAATTCTCTCACAGGATTTTACAGATCAAGAAACATATCCTAAATTACTCCATGAAATTAGAACACTCAGGGCTACAATAACTCAGATAGAGACTAGTGCGGACAGCACATTCTAGTCCAGTATACAAGTTATTCCCACAAACCAGAATTAATTGTACATATTTCCATTTGTGTTTTGAGCTACCACTCACTCAGGGTGAACCTGGCATCCATGTGTCATGTGGTTAGTTTATGAAGCTAACCTTTTATTAAACACACAGTCTTACATAGCTAAGATCCAATTTAGGAACACTACTTCTTCGGTGGCTTTCAAAGGTGGTTTTCTCATAAGCTGATGCCAGAGAGTCTGTGTTCCCAATTACTGTGTTCCATGTTGCAGTGGCTTCTTTTATTAAAGGCAGAGGCATGTCTCACTATCTAGGCTTTTGGTCTGGAGACTAAGACAGGATAATAGGCCATACCTCATAATCAGCTTGTTTTACACTCCCATAGGCAAAGCTTCAAGCATGCATCATTTGGAAGGCACAGAAAACAAGAGCCCTAGCACCACTTAGACCTTTGGCATAGCCTGCATTAGCTACTATTAGACAGTAAGTATTGCTTTGGGCATGAGATAGATAGGACACAAGCCAGAAAAGCTTTATGGGCTAATAAAAATGTAAATTAGATATTAATCAGCTCTCTACCCTGGAATGTGACGAAAGAGGCATTACCTGAGAAATTAGATTCAAAGATTATTGCTAATCAAATCAACCCAAAATGAGACAGCCTTTGTAACCAGTTAATGTCTTGTGAAAATCTGCTTTACTCCCAATTTTTCTAGCTACTAATATTGATTCAAACCTTCCCAATCCTCTATGCATTCTACAAACACACCTACCACATGGCCATGTATGCACACACATACAAGCACACATACATATGCATACATACACAGTGTGTGATATATCAACCAAGAGGAAATAAAATCCTTGCTACACCTTCTAGCTCTTGTTAAGCTACTGCCGTGAAACTGGATGTCTTACATCTAGAATTTCAGCAGTTCATTATAGATCAAGGTCTCTGCATTTTTGTCAAGTCACATTACTAGAATACTGGAAATTTTTTGTTTTGGGGTTTAGAAGCTAGTGCTCTTCCTCTTGATCTTGAAACCACAGGGAGGTTAGTATTTGCTCCTGATCTGTGGGTTCACAGTGATCTGTGGGCCCACAGTGTGAATGCGTAGTCAGTACTATCCTACTTTTATCACGAATTACTCAACCTGATATTGTTTTCAGGGAGTCCATGATGAAACCCTAGGCCCTCCTAGGAATACCATGACTTGTTCTCTGTAGCTCTCTCTGGGGAATCCCTAACCACCTTCAGAAGCGTACTGGGATTGAGATAGAGGAGTAAGAGTCTAGAGCCCTGTGTCTGGCTCTCCACAGTTGTTACCTCTAGTAGCATCTCTCTTCTAGTGTGTTCCTCAGAAGCATGTGTTACCACTACTTCCTGGTGTTTGTTCTTGCACAGTCCTGTATCAGATGAGTACATATGTATCGCAAAACACACATGCTCTCCAGAAGGAGCAAACACCTCTGGAGCTGCTCTGAGAAGCAGTTCTGTGGGATTTTATAGCATATAAAATGTTAGTACTTTTTCTTTTCCCATGCATGCAAGGTTGCAGGATTCTAACTCTTTTAGGTCTAAACCAAACAGTCCAAAATTGTTATATTTCCACACTCTGAACTCATCAATGTAAGACCTTCCTGAAAAGATATATATTGAGCTATCCAAGAGATGTGGTAAAATTTAGCAAAATAAAGGTAAAGATTGGAAACCTTCCCCAGAACTGCCTTGAATATTCTATTTTCTCTGCATTCACAGTGACATTATTCTGCAACAGTACCCTGCTTTGTCAGGCCTGTGTACAAAATGCTTATACTCCACTGAATCCTATCCCTACCCCGAAAATGTTTAGGTTTTTATCAAGCAAGGTGTTGCGAAAGACACTTCCTGCCTGACAGAACCTTGCCAACTCCATCTCCCTGAATGGGTGATCCAGAGTCTCTTCCTGTGACAGCAGAAGCCATCATTCCACAAGACATGCTGTGACAGAAATTAACTGCTCCCATTTTAATGTGCTCTGCCTTTATCATAATGTAGTCTCTATGCTTTGCCTTCTAAGTTTCCTCAAAGTGAAAAGCTGTATCCATCATACTGCTAAGTCTCTTTACCTTGAAATGTCTCTGTCTTTTAATCAACCAGAGCATTTTGGGAACTTTTCTGCTATCATTTAAGACAACTTGCCTCAGGAGCATGACTTGATTTGGTCATTTATTACGTATGTTTTTGAGCATATTAACAACATTTTTAAAAAGTCTTCATAGACCTCACAGACATATGGAATATGCTTTGTGTGTGTGTGTGTGTGTGTGTGTGTGTGTGTGTGTGTGTGTGTGTGTGTAGATGGTGGTTTTTGTTTCTGTTTTCTGAAACAGGGTCCATGCTAGGTAGCTCTGGCCAGCCTTGAACCTGTGAAAGTTCTATCTCAGCCTCCTCAGTGCTAGGACTATGAGCATGTACCTCTCTGCCCTGCTTTAAAGTAGATTTTCAATAAGTGTTTGCTAACTGACTAAACTTATGAATATCAAAGTGTTTCAGAAATTATACGGAATGAGGAAAATTACTTGTCTCTTCCTCAAAGGCAGAATAGATAGATTATAATGACACTGTTCATGAAGAAACGAGGGTATGAAATCACAAGAAATTTTCATAAATACCTTCATACATATTAATCTTTTTTAAAAAATCACAAAATTCAGTGAGTATCACAGCATGTACAAAGACAGTACTCAAGTGACATTCATAATGGGACAATGAGAATCCCATATGTTCATTCCCTCACACAACTATCAACCTGAACAAGCATTCATACAAGAAAGTACCTTCTCAAAATCTTCAGACTCCAGGAGAGATGCTAGCACATCAGAGTAAATTGCTAAAATAAAAGAAAGAGCACTGAAGAAGTTAGGAATGATTGCATATAGTGAGGAGAGTTATCCACCCCAAAGCCCAGACCCAGTTAGTTCAACATTGATAGCCCATGTCTAAGTGGAAGACGCTTAAGTGGGAGCCTCCTCTTCACAATGCATCCCGCTGACCTGAGCAAAGGCAGAAGTCCCAGTTTCTCAACCCGCCCAGGTCCAGGCTGTCCTCCCCAAACTCTAGGTTCAACTCCTGGGGCTAGATAAGGACTAACAAATAAATGGACATCATTACCACCATTGCTACTCATATGCTTAACAATTTATATTTTAGTCCAACTCTAAATCCAGGCTGTCCTCATTAACCAGATTTCCAAATTGGACCTATATACTAAGTTTCTAAACAAATTGAAGATATATGCCAGCTGCTATAGGTTAAGAATCCAGGCTGGCTTTTGGATATTTAACTTCTGAGATTTTGTCCTCCATTATAGAACAGGATATCAGGCCTGCTCACATAGACCAAAAGTCTAATCCTATATCAGTTGAATTGGGTTTCAGACTTGTCCCTAAAAACAAGACACAATATGGACACTTGGGGACCCAGGCACTAAGTTCATCTACCCATTGACCTAAAAAGTAGTTGCCCATGTAAAACCAGCAGAAATCTTCTCTGTGATCTCACCAGATAGCTGGCCATCCCAGAATCCTTGGACAAGATGACTGGTAAAGAACTTCATAGATATAAATCAAATCAATCTAAATTCTAGAAGGTATTCTGTTTCTACAAATGCACAAGTATCCATACAAAGTCACAAGGACCACAGATGTTCATGAACTGTGATGCTGGAAAAGGAACAGGGTCCCAATTCCAGACACTAAAGAATTAACATCTACACAATCCCTGATAAAGACTTCAAAACAATCACCTTAAGGAAACTCTGTGAATCACAACAGAAGAGAGATGAACAACAAACAGAGCGGTGAGACAAAGGTTAAAGTCAAAATATAAAATGTTCAACCCCCATAACCTAGAGTCAGATAGAAATAAAAGAGATCAGGGAACACAGTAACTGAAACAAGAACTTTGCTGAGCTTTGGCACCTCACGTGTGTGAGCAGAGACTTTAAGTTCAAAGACAGGTGATCTGGAACCACCTGAACAGAGGGATTTCAAAAAAGGAAAGGAAAAGAATGAACAGAAAAACAAAAAAGAGAAGAAAACCTAGAGTCCTTTAACAGTCCTATGGCCCACACCCAAACTTGCATTGTGGAAGTTCAAAAGGAAAGAGGAAGCTAAAAACAGCCTATTTACATAAAGAAGGCAGAAAACTTCCTAATCTGAATAGGAAAAACAGTATTTATATCCTGAAAATTATGTTAAACACTAAGAGATGTTAACTCAGATGATTTTTCACCAAATGCTCAGCAATCAAGAGGACGAATGCTGACAGTCATGACAGGAAAGTAGTGGCCCCTATACAGGCAGCAGTCACAGATAGTGCCACCTAAACAAAGGTCCCAGGAACACACAGAGGGGAAAGATGGCCCCACCAATGCACAATATTGAGAAAACCATCTATTTACATGAAGAGGAATAGAACACCAAACCGGGGGGGGGGGGGGGGGGCTGGAGATGCAGCTCAGGAGTTAAGAGCATTTGATGCTCTTCTTGAAGATGTGTTCTGTTTCCTCCACCCAAGTCAGCTGGAGGCTCATAACCAGGTAACACTGGGTCCAGGGAAATCAGCACCTTGGGTCTCTACTGGCACCTGAATTTCTGTGCACATACCAGAATGCAGATATGCCCACCTACACATAATTAAAAATAATTAAATCTCGAAGAACTGGGCAGTGGTGGCAGATACCTTTGACCCCAGCACTTAGGCAGATGCAGGCTAATCTCTGAGTTTAAGGAAGGATGGCCTGGCCTGCAGAGCCAGTTTCAGTACAGCTAGGGGCAATATAGAGAAACCTTGTCTTGAAAACCCTAAAGAACAAAAACAAAACAAAACACACACCCACACAAATAGTAAAGATCAATTCAAAATAGACAAGACTTGAACTTTAAGTCCCAGATCTTAAAAATTACTAGAAAAAAAGTTAAAATTTAGAATTTTAAATCACACCTATTTGAATTAGTCAAGAAAACAAAGACATTCTTTGGTACAGAAGATATTTGTAAGCTGTGTATCTGCTAAGAAGTTACTATCCAAAATTCACAAGGAGCACAATCGACTCCTCAAAGGGCCTATAGGTACACCAATTAAAAAATAAGCCAAAGACTCAAATAGTTACCCTTTAAAAGAACAAATATAGATATGCACAAGTGTGAAAAACAATGACAAGTATAAAAATTAGTTCAATTCTAATATATATATACATATATATATATATACATACATATATGTATGTACATATATGTGTGTGTGTATATATATGCCCTAAAGCATTTTTAAAGATCTAATGAGAAGCTATATTGGAAAAGATATATTATAGGGCTGGAGGAGCAAGTGAGAAGGTCACAATTGCATTTCTCCACATACAATGTTTAAGCTGAACACAGCAAAACCTTTTTTATATTTATATGAAAAACACCCAAAGAAGTTGAATAGTTAAATGAAGGTCTTTGGGGTAAAGAAATAGTAAAGGGACCTAGAAAATTCCCACTTTTACAAATGACTTTGTAGAATCTTCTAAAGTTTTAAAGTATGGCCCAGGAATGCCCCGAAATTCTCTGTTTAAAATCTGCCCCATTCCCTCTCCTCCTGCTTAAAATAGGAGAATGAAATTTGACCTCATCTAATGATAGATTTTTTCCCCCTGAAAATCCAGAGGAGGGTTTGAATTCATTGACCTCAAAGCCAGAAGTCTGCTATATCATGGGGGCATCATTCATCTTGGAAGTCTGCATACATCTCTCTGTGACTTGGCAGAATTTTTCTCACTCCCATTCTAATCAATAATCTTGTGTCTAGTCTAACATGAGAATCTTTCTGGCAAAACATTGTTCTGGATTTGCAAGGCTAGGCACCCATGACGCCTCCTTCCTAGCAGCCTGGTATCTATTATACACTACCACAGTAGATAGGGATCTTGAGATTAGTTACATATGTTCCAGGCTTCAATAATTCCATATTTATAGAACGACATTAAATCTATCTAATCTCTCTGAAAACTTTATCTTTTTCACCTAATCCTTTGCTCAACTAAACACATAACCCTCAGATTAATGATACTGAGGATGCTGTAGATGTGCCGTTCCAGCGAGGGAGAATCACTAATCTAGAGAAGAGGGTACACCATAAAAGGATTATAACACAGCCTTCTGAAAACCCAGACCCTAGCTCTGAAACTGTAGAAGATTGCAGTGAAAGTCCCCAGATTTTCCTTTAAGCTTCATTCCTTATTTTCCTTCTAATAACTACTTTAGGCATTGCCAGAAAAGTAAGACCTTCCCATGATTCAGGCCAAGTAGCCACCTTCAAATGGCCAAGTACTCTGAGCTCCAGATACACAAGAGGCCAAGGGTGTGTTTATGATACATTCTTTCTTGAAAGAGTTCCCCATTTTACATTTCTTCTTGGTATAGTTGACTTCTGACTATGAGCAATATTTCAAATTAAACATTATTAATATACTGCTACTGGGTTTTAGTTAGTTACAAGTGTGAGGTAAAGTCAGAAATTTAAAATGCTTTGTTAATTAAACTAAACAAAAACCTAGCAGTTTCTTTAACTCCAGTAAAGGATGAATCCTTTTTTTTTTCTTTTAACCTCCTTACATGAATCAATATGATCCCAAAGAAAACAAAAGTTGCTGGAGATTTCCTATGCTAATTGCAAAAAAACATTACAAGCCCAGTAACAAAACTAGCATGCCACGGTCATGTGGGTAACATAGAGAACTGAGCCCGTACAGTTACAGACACCTGACTTGTGACAAAGCTGTCTAAAGCTCAGCTGGAAAAGATTCCCACTTTTAACAAATAGTGCTGACAAAACTGCTTTTCACATGTATAAGGATGAAATGAATCCCCAGTCTCTTTCATTCTAAATGAAAAAGTCATTCAGAATTGATCTAAGACTTAATTTAAGTCCAGGAACTCTGAAAGTGCTCAAGGAAAAAAAAAAAAAAACACTTCAAGCTACAGGAGCAACCAAGGATTTTCCTACAAGGAATATAATACTTCAGGAAATAAAACCAACAATTGACAGGTGGTATTACATAAAATTAAAAAAAGTTTCTGTGCAACAAAAGAAATTGCTGAGGGAAAGGGCAGCCTACAGGGCAGGAGAGAGTCTGCTGGCCACACATCTGACAGAGGACTAATATCTGGACCATTGGCAGAACTTTAAAAAACCAAGCAATCCTGCTGATAAGTGCACTCATAAAACAACCTAACAGTTCTCAAGAGATGAAATCTAATCCACCAACAAGCATGTGAAGCTGTTCTCAACATCTGTATCGGTCACAGAAATGCAAATTTAGATTTTGAGATCCCATCTCACCCCAGTCCAAATGGCAGTCATTAAAAAAAATAAGAGGTGGTCAGAGTAATGGTTCAGAGGTTAAGTAAGAATCCTTGCTGATTTTCCAGAGGAGGGACCAGAGTTTGCTGCCAAGCACCCACATCAGTCAATTCACAATCTCCTGGAAAACCAGGTCCTGGGCGATCTGATAACCTCCCATGCCTCTGAGGGCATCCCCACATGTTGCTGGTGGTGTTACCTGCAGCTCAGAGGACTACTCACACTCACACGCAACAGAACAGCTTCTAGTTTCCATATGATTTTTTTCTTTGCCACTTGGACCCTGTACTTTGATACTGCTGTTTTAGAATTCATTAGATATCCTTTTTTTTTTTCTCCTACACTTGATTTTTAATGTGACTTTGCTAGTATCAGAATCAAGCTGCCATTTCACAGACACGGAACTTCAGGATGGCTTGCTTCTGGGCTCAGCATATGGCTAGTTTGACAGACGTTCCTCCAAGACTCTGTGCTTAACCACCAAGGACCATTTTGCTGACCACAGTGGTCAGGTATTGTTCCATGCATTTCTTCTGTCTGCTAATGAGACAGCTGCTTCAGACCCTCCCACTGCAGCACTGGAGGTCTGCATTTCCTTTCGTTTCTCAATGCTTTGTGTTTTTATCTGGTTCATGTTAATGAGGTGTATACAATATGTTATGGAATTGCTGCTCCTTTGCAGTGAAATCAGGTCTCATTTATTATAAAATGTTCCTTTTGATTGATAGCAGACCTTGCCTGAAAGTCTCCTTCTTCTCCCAGCAGGGTCATGACATATTAGATGTTTCTGTTGAATGTTTTTGTTCCCACCTTTCCATGTCTTATTTAAAACATCCTTGAATTTTGTGCAGATTAGTAATACTTAAATTTTTATTTGATTTCATTGATATGTTTGAGTTTAAAATATTGTTTCACTATTTGATTTTAAATGTTTCATATATTCAATTCTTACCTTTGATGTCTTCTATAGTAACAAATAGTAATAATGAGTAGAGGCTTTAAAGTACCCAGAGATCATGTACATTCTTTACTCATTAGAAAAGTGGTATAAATAACCTCTTCTAGCATACTCAAATTTGCCAATTCCAAACTGTGAAATATCTTTGAACATGTTAACAACTTGTTATATCTTATCTTTACATTTTATTATCACATCTTAATTCTTTAAGAACTTAAAATGCTTCAAGTTATTACTCTTTTCAAAAATACTCAGTGTTCTTTTGGCTACATGTGTTCTCAACTTCTTCCATTTGGTCCAATGTCTCTGTGGTTCTTTGTAATCATTTTGTGTCTGTCTGAAGAATTTCCTCTACTATATTCTTAAACATTTTCTCTCTGTGGACCTGTGTTTAAGAATACTTGCTGTTCTTGCAAAAGATCTACAATTGGTTCCCAGAACCCTTACTGTGGGATCCAGTGCCCTTGTCAACCTCCATAGGCACAAAATATACACTTGATGGACATATATACATTCAGGCAAAATGTTCATTTACTTGCATGCGCTTGCACACACACACATACACAAAGATGCCCTGGACCTAATTGCCCCAAGCTGAGCACCTCACTTGTACTCCTTGTGTGGTGAATGAATGCACTGCCCCTGCTGTTTCCCACAGTCCCTATAGGGAACCCAGATCCCTAATGAGATAGCGTTTAGGGAAAAAGACTATGGCGTTAGTTAGGTCACACAGAGGAGTCATTGTGGGGCCACAAAGAAGATTCCTACCTGAGTCTGATCATGCTGGCACCTTGATGCTGTACTTCCAAGCCTCAGGTGTGTGTAGGGGGGAGGAAGATGTGTGGTGTGTGTGATCCTCTTTATCCTTTTATCTGTGGGTGGACAGCTAGGTTGCTTCATATAGTAACTATTGTTCACAATGCGGCACTAGACATGGGGCACAGAATGTTTTCAATATATTACTTTCATTTATTTTGGATTGGATTTTCTCACAACAAGCCAGGGTAGTCATATTTCTTATGAAGTGCCAGGGGGTTACAACTGTTTGTATTTCAATAAATAAGTTAGAAATTTCATGGCCTTTTATGACCTTGAGAGCTACAAAACACCCCCACTGAACCCTATTAATCAAGGCAATCAAAGCCACTTGGTTTCAAAGGGAGGAGAAATTTTCTCTACTTCTTAGTAGTGTAACCATATTTTTAAAGTCTCTATTGTTTGTTGTTTAACTATAAATTATTTACATCCCAAGGGAAATAGACCATCCAAGAGCCTCATGCTGATGCAGGTTCTTGTCTGGCCCATGAAAGGTGAAGACCACAGAATGGCCATCACCCCTGATATCCTGTCTCAGTCTGATTCCAAGTTTATTAAAGAAACAAGCTGCCTGTCTCTAACTCACCCAGCACACAGGGTAGAACGGGCACAGAAAACCACAATGGAATGCTTATTCTAAATGCAGAAAGAAACCTAACCCTGCTGGCACTAAGACTCTAATATCCCAATCAGGAAGAACAGCTTGAAATGAGGATTGCTAGAAGAAAGGTTTCTTGATCACTTCAAATATTTTAAATAAGGATTATAGAATCATCAAGTGTGCATTCTTGTATGTGAATGTATGTGTGATTTAAGTAAATATGCTTGTACGACTGCAGGCTGGCATTGTGCATGTTTACACTACTGTAGGATGACCTGTGCATGCTTGCACTACTCCAGGCTGGCCTGTGCATGCTTGCACTACTTTAGGCTGACCTTGTGCATGCTTGCACTACTGCAGGCTGGCATTGTGCATGTTTACCCTACTGTAGGATGACCTGTGCATGCTTGCACTACTCCAGGCTGGCCTGTGCATGCTTGCACTACTTCAGGCTGACCTTGTGCATGCTTGCACTACTCCAGGCTGGCCTTGTGCATGCTTGCACTACTTTAGGCTGACCTTGTGCATGCTTGCACTACTGCAGGCTGGCATTGTGCATGTTTGCACTACTGCAGTTGCTTTGCTGTACAATTGCACTAAGGTGGTCTTTTGGGTTGCATGTTTGTACTACTTCATGCTGGTGGCATACATACTTGCACCACTTCAGACTGGTGCTTAAACAGTTAGTTTCTTCTCTTTCAGCTTTTGAGATTAAATCATCTATATTTTGTAGGTATCATAAATCAAAGTTAGGTCAGATTCTAGATATCTGATTAATCCATCTTGTTCCACAGTTTTCCCTTCCTTCAAAACCCTGAGTTATTTTATACTTTTGTGTTTTCCAAGTTTGGTACACAAAATGGAGGCCTTTCTCTATGTTGACTCTGCTTGCCTGTATTTTATGAGTGTGAGCACACATTTAGTAAACACCCTGAAGGTCATCAAAACAGTAGAACTTGGTGACAGTTCAGAGTCCATTTCAGCTGCTTTCATCTCAGCTCTGAAGGAATCAGAACATGTCTATCCCTGTTTATAAAAGGGCATCAATGTTTCTTCTAATAGTGTCATAAATAAGGCAGCCATTGACAGATTTACTGTTGATATGTGTTTAATTTAAATGTGTTTTCGAATATAGGATAAGTGTTGAAAGGAAGCTGCCAGCTCTGAGAGATGAATGGCCTGAGACTCCACAGCACATCACTCATTTTAAATTAAGACATGATATTATTCTTTCTGAATTATATCACAAGTGGAAGGAGACAGAGTGAGGTCCTGCTCTTCAGGGAAGGAAATAAAGCAAGAAAGAACTCCCCTGAATCATGAATTTAATGAAATATGTCAAATTTCTTGCCACTATAAGCATAGCAGCCCTTGCCTGCAGTATGAGGCAGTGGGGCCATCCGTGTTTCCTACCCATGCTGATTGCCTTTGGCATCTTAATGATAGAATGCAGAGGTTTATTTTTAGTTACATGATTTATCAATATATAAGCATAATTCTCCTCCTTGCTATTGTATCCTGTTGTTAACATGAGTCCAATCTCTTGTAAACTTGAATATCAAGTAGATATTAGCAATCCGGTAAACCATTTCCTGTTAGATTTGCTCACAGCACATTCTCTTTGCCTAGTCTAGTATGGAATAAAATTTTCTGCATATTATCTCAATCGCAAGTTATTTCTCTGGCATGTTGATAACATGCCAGAGATTTTCTGAGCAGGTTTTATTGACTATCTTATTTGTTTCATCGTCCTCATGCTATAATAGGGGAAATGATGTCACCCTGCAGAAATTTGATGGGCACATTCAAAGTGGAGAAAACAATACATTAACATCTCGAGGCATTGATGAAGAGGGAGAATGTAGGCAGGTCTGTGTTGCTGGACTCTAAGACTTAACTTACAGTATCTAGGAGACATTGGCTGTCCGAGGGCAGGCAGAGTGGATTCTTCAGACAGTTCTCCATCTGATGAATTGGCAGAAAACTGGGGTTTGGTATATCATATTAACTAAAAATAGAATTATGCACTGATATTAACATTACAATAAATACATTGAGTTAAGAATCAGGTGGGGTGTAGGTAAAAATTCCATACATTTTCCCTTCATAATATTTACAACCCTTTTTCATTCTATGAATTTAGATTTTATATATTTGTGTCTATTTTTAAATTCTTTCACAGTACAACTATATATTATTTTTGTTCTAGCAACTTGAACACAAATGGAATATGTTATAAAATACAAGAAACAGAACTCTTAAGCAATGTACTGGGTATCTGGGGACTTAGTCAGAAAGACAAATATTTCTGAAGAACTTCCAAATGGGGAGAGATGCAGGAGAGAGGGATTATGGATCATGAGAGTTTTGTTAACGTGAGTGACTTCACAAATGTTAAACATCCACTGGACAAGTAGTTAAGGGTGTGTTGGAAGCTCAGCTCTCTATGAGATTAAACATGCCTCTGGCTTGACACCAGCTGAGCTTACTTCCTGTCCCCAGCTGAGTGGAACTATGGGACTTCCATTTCTACATTAAAGACAAGTATGGAAGGGTAAAAATGACTTTTCAGAGGACAACATTAGTCAGAAAGCCCAGAGGAGCTGCAAGTGCCCAGATTTCAAGCTCAAAAATCTTAATAAACACCGTTGCTCCTGCCCTGTTGTGCCATAGTGTGATTGTATAGTTCCCTGCCTGATTCTAGCTATTTCTTGAGTTTGTGTTTGTTTCATAGATGCCTGCTATAATGTAGAAAAACTAGCTACAAGTGTCAACTTTCTGTTGAGGCAAATTAATTTAGGTCTAAACCCCAGTTCTGTGTGTTGTTATTGTGCCACCCTGGCAAGAAGGCAAATCCATTGCTTTGTCCCCAAATGTAAACATCTTTGTCTTTGGCTCTGTTGCTCTTTTTTTTTTTTTAAGATTCATTTATATTTCCTGTGCCCCTCAATTTATTTATTTTTTATGTATGTGAGTACACTGTTGTTGTCTTCAGATACACTAGAAAAGGGCATCATGTCATATTACAGATGGTTGCGAGCCACCATGTTGTTGCTGGGAATTGAACTCCCAATTGTGTGTGTGTGTATGTGTGCGTGTGCGTGTGTGTGTGCGTGTGCGTGTACATGTGTGTGTGTGTCTGTGTCTGTGTGTGTGTGCATGTGCGTGTGTGTGTGTGTGTGTGTGTGTGTGTGTGTGTGTGTGTTTGTAAGGAAATACAGCAGAAGCTGAGGTAGGAAATCTGATACCCACTCCCCACTCCCTGTCTGTGGAAAGAAAAGGTAGAGGAGTATCATGGGAATAAGGACAATGGAAAGATGGTGGAGAACAGCCTTTGGGTGGTTTAGCGTCAGACGGTCAGCTTCAGCAATGACTCTCAGGGGAGCTCCAAGAGGTACTGTCAGAGAGTGAGTCAGGATGAAAGTACTACAGACTTGAAGCAATCAATCACAGGTTCCTAAGAGTCAGAGTATTCACTGAATCAAGCTTTGAGGATGAACAAGTATGAAGGGAAGAAAGCTTGAATGAAAGTGGCTTGTCCCAGTCAGTCCATAGCAAGCTCTCAATTTGGAGTGACTCCCAAGGGACTTCCAACATGCAATGAAGCAGCTGAGATTTTATACATGGGACTTCACTGCCCAGCAGATGTTGGCTGCTCTCTAAGTAGGTCATATGATTGACAGGGCAGCCCCCTTCAAACAGCTCTGGTGCAGAGGAAGCAGATAAATGAGGACTTTGCTACCTGGTGCTCCTCAGAAGTCCTCTCAGCAGAGTGGGGAATAACTCCTTCAAACACAGAGCTCCTTCTCGAGGATTACAAGTGAGACTTCTCTGAGTATTTGAAAAGAGAGATTAAAAATAGAGAGCTTGTATATCAGCTCAATGTTTTAGCTTAGCATACACCTACACACAGTTGCAGAGTTAAAAGATTTTCTTTAAATGGAGGCATCTAGATGGCAGTGTTCCTTTGTTTCATAAGCAACAGTCATGACATCAGCTCAGATAATTGTTTTATTGTTGCTGAGTTAAGCAAATGTACGAAGGTGTCTGGTCGCATGATTTTCATGGCTGTCTTCGCAGTCTTCCATCATTGCTGTCTTCGCAGTCTTCCATCTCCCAGGTACTTTGCTTCAGTTGTGTCTTAGAGCAAGAGTCACTGCTGTTTTCTGCCCATGCTTCAGTTGCTTCCATTAACACTCAGAAATAAATTAATAAGGTGCCCAGCATCTCACACTTAGGATTCCTCTTGGATGTATGTAGAATCTTTTTATAGCTAAGTCTTTCTGGGGAAGTATGATTTCCCCATGTCAAGAATTGTGTGATGTGCTCATGTGTTTATTTGTCTGATTTACTATAACCACTACTTAAAACTCAAGAGCCCAAGAGCCCAAATCAGAGAACGGGGTGTCCAAGAAACTGCTGACAGTGGCAAAGCTTCTGTGAGGCAGAGGTCAGACTAGGCTTTGCTGAGTAAACTGTCAGGCACTGGGACAAGGCCTGCTCCCTCTGCATCACAGGTATGTGGACTGCAATGTGCTTTTGAGGGAATGGCTTCAAATGACATGATGGGAAACCTGTCCCTTCCTGTCTCTCTCACAGCAACCCACGTGACTTTTTTTGTACCCTGTGCTTCATGTTTTCCTCTTTTACATGGCAAATGGCCACCTCAGATTGCTGCCCTTAACTATTACATCATAAGCAAGGCTGGATTACAGACATTTCTGAGTCACCCAGTTCGCAGGAAAGCATAGTTCCTCCAGATAGGGACATTCTGCTTTATTGTAGGAAAGTTCTTTTTTTTTTAATTTTTTATGTTTCAGAACTTCCAAGAGCAAGAATCATTGCCTTTAAACGATGCTCTATGCCAACTTCAGAGCTGTTGAACATTTGAAAATAAACTTTTTAATCATTACTGTTCTTTCAGAAGTGTGAGACAATTTAGGAGGTAGAGTGAGTCACACTAATAAGTTTGCCATTCTCATAGTCATACAAATTAATTCAGAACTTGCAGGCTTCTAGCTGTCAAGGACAAAAAGAATCTGCCATGCAATGGAGGCTCCTAAAACTGATTATTGCCTAATTAGCTTCCTCCTTATTGAAAAAAAAATCATTAGTCCAATTATAAGTTCCCCCAGTTCTAGTGAACTGGTATTTTTGTTTTTCAAATGAAGACAGTTAGAGATATATTAACATAAAATAGTATGAAACATGAAACTTAACCAAAACTATGTGCAAGCCTTGATATGTTTTATGAAAGTATCAAGAACAGACAACAACTTTCAGTGTAACTGGGAAATGTCCTTCATTAACCACCCCAAACCTTGGAGACTTTTCAACATGGAGGACATGGCAGAACCTCCACTTCCAGTCTCTTTGTTGAGTCTTTGAGCGGAATGCATTGGATTCAGTACACAGAAACTCCTTCCTTCCTCGTTCCTTCAAGTGTCTTGTGAAGAAAGTGCTCCAACATTGGGGTTTATTGTAAGTAACATATAGACTAGGAATCTGTGTATCATACTTCTCTGATTTTCTAAAATTATTAGCATTTAAGTTTGACAGCCTCTGAGCTTTCTTTATACTTGGATCCATTTAGAATCTCTGAGATCTGCTCCTGCCTGTTTGCATAGGTAAGTAGTGTTTTAAGGTGAGCCTAATATTAGACTTCCTATGCTGAGGACTGTGTGTGTTGATGTGCTCCACTGTTTTTTGTTTTGTTTTGTTTTTTGGGTTTTGTTTGTTGTTTTGTTTTGTTTTGTTTTGCGTTTTATTTTGTTTGTTTGTTTGTTTTTAATTTGTGATGCACATGGCAATCAAAGGGAAGAGGAATGTTAAAATCCAGGAAAGCCATGGGACAGCATCTCTGACTATGGAACACAGCATCAGCAACCACCATCCTAGATGGTGAGACCAGCAGTTAGAGCTCAGGGCCAATGGCTGCAAGTGCTTCTTGCTTCCCAATGGTATTCTGTCTTTTGTCTGGGATGCTTAGTGTGGGCCAATGTTTGTCCATGGTAGTGCACTCATGCAGAATACAGGGTGCTTGATAGAACATGTTAAGAGAACTGGAAATGAACTAAGGCAAAGGAAGTAAAAATGGAGAATTACTATCAAAATTATTTAGGTTTGATTTTTTTAACTAGTCCATTTCACTGACAGACACAGAGGTCTTGGACATTACAGTTCAAGCAAATTTATGTCAGAAGAAAATGGACATGGTGATTCATGTCTGTAGTACAATAATTTAAAAAGGGAAGAAGGAGGATGGTAAGTTCTGTGCCACCTTAGATTATATAATGAGGCTCCCTCCCTCTCTAAATGTATTATATATATATACACATATGTGTGTATGTGTGTATATGTATATATATATATAAGTATATGTGTACTTATGAAATGTATGAAACATTTCATGTATGTACTATGTATGTATGAAATGTATGTACATATGTGTACATATACATGTATATGTGCATGTATACATATGCAAGAGAGAAAGAAATTTATTTAGTAGAGAAAAATTAGAAAAAAAAAGTCAATTCCTGATTACTCAGACTATTCTTTTTTTGTAAAATTTTCCAAGCTCAACCTTAGAAAATCCTTTCTGTTCTTCTGCCTTCATTGTCAGGTTTAGAAAGAGGGAGACACTGAAGTCTGGCCCTTCCACTAGTTATTGATAAAAACTCCACGTGGAGGTAATATTAAAGTGAGAGTAAGGGATATTTGTGAGTTTCCCAGATGCCCACTACTGTCTTTTTCCTTGCTTTTAGTTCATTCACCGGTTTCTTAATCTCTGCATTTTTACCCCCATCTCTGGGCCACCTGGTCTTTCCTGAGAAGGCTGCTTTAGGGGCAACTTGGATTAATTAGTCCATATTAAAATAACTTCGACTACATCCTACCCTTTCTCTTCCTGTGAAAAGTTGTATTTCTTTGTGAGTCACACTAAACAGTGTGTTTTAGTCACTAAACAAGCATTACAGCTATTCAAAATACAATGTGGTGATTTTTAGCAGTATGTTTAAAATATCACAATTTTGGAAATTTTGAGAATTCTTGACAATGTTAATTTATTGTCCCTAAATCTCAAAGAACAACATACTTGGAATTTGAAACCCCAAACAAACTTGCTTTTTCCACTCTAACTTATAACTTTAAATGTATCATTGTTGATGAATAAACATATTCTGTTTTTAAAAATCCAAAGAAACAATTAAAAAGTTAAGAAAAATAGAGGAATAATTTCAAGGCAATGACAGCAGGACACTAAATCAAGCCCAGATCACTACAGACATGAGGATTCAAGCCCAGATCATCATAGACATGAGGTGTTGAGCCCAGATCACCATAGACATGAGGTCTATGGCTCGATGATACTCCACAGGCAGTAGAACATTCTTTAAACCATCTCAGTAGAACTTCACAATGTTGACAAGTTTTAAATCAACTTGACATAATCTAACATTGTTTGAAATATGGGAGCTCAACTGAGAAAATGCCTCCATAAATTTGTGCTGTAGACTAGCATATAAGGCATTTTTTTAAATTACTGATCAAAGGGATAGAACCAAGCCCATTGTGGGTGAGGCTATCTCTGACTGGGTGGTCCTGGGTTCTATGAGAATGCAGGCTGAGTAAGCCATGGGGAGCAAGCCAAGAAGCAGCACCCCTCCATGGCTTCTGCATCAGCACCTACCTCTTGATTCTTGCTTAGCCTGAGTTTCTGTCCCGATTGTTTGTAATGATGAACTGTGATATGGAACTGTGAGTGAAATAAACTTTCTTCTCCAAGTATGGTATTTCATCACAGCAACCGTAATGCTAAAACAATGCTCAAGGCTATATTGAGAGGTGAAATAATATAAGCATTAATTATTCATCCTGTTACTAACATTTAAAAAAGAAAAACTAAAATTTTAACTTAACATAGGAAGAATTTATTTTAGCTCACAAGTTGAGTACACAGCCCATCCTGGCTGTGAAGGCATGGCACCAGAAGTTTGAGACACCTAGTCCCGACATCCCTAGGTAGGAAGCAGGTATTCATTCAGGTATACCTCTTAATTTCTTCTTTTTATTCAGTCTAGGGCCGTAGCCCATGGGATGGAACCATCCACATTTAATTTGAGTCTTCCTTCTCAATAGATTTAACCTAGATGATGCCCCAAGTGTGTTTCTATGCTGATTTCAAATGAGAATCAAGATTAGACAAAACAATAAAGTACACATCACTTGGCTATAATAATTTGATTAGACTTTGGTAGTTTATGTGAAGTAGTCACACTTCATCTGCTATATTTTTTTCTAGAAATCAACAAAATGAGTTTGGGTAGTGATAATTTTTTTTCTTTACCTGAGACATAGACCTAAGGGGGTAAAAACTTTTGACTACGTTTTAAATCTCCATTTCCCTTATAGTTTTTTGTTCTGACCTGAAAGAAGTACAGAAGGCCTACTTTGGCACCTCTGGGAAAGCTGGCCAAAAACATGGGGACTGAGGTGACACTGAGGAATGGCAGTATCTTGAAGCATTTGCACCATATAAATACATGATTTATATATGAATTGTTCAGGAAAAAAATCAGGGTTTGTTTTCAATTAGTCTTGGGAATTTGCTGGACAGTGAAAGAGAGCTCTTCCATTCTCCAAGAAAAGACCTCTTCAAAGGAGAAACAATCAGAAGGGTATGAGCCATTATTGCTCTATTTTAAACTCGTGGTCACTTGATCTTTGACAAAGGAGCTAAAACAATCTAGTGGAAAAAAGACAGCATTTTCAACAAATGGTGCTGGCTCAACTCATGTTTAGCATGTAGAAGAATGCAAATTGATCCATTCCTATCTCCTTGTACCAAGTTCACGTCCAAGTGGATCAAGGACCTCCACATAAAACCAGATACACTGAAACTAATAGAAAAGAAAGTGGGGAAGAACCTCGAGCACATGGGCACAGGGGAAAATTTCCTGAACAGAATACCAATAGCTTATGCTCTAAGATCAAGAATTGACAAATGGGACTTCATAAAATTGCAAAGCTTCTGTAAGGCAAAAGACACTGTGAATAGGACAAAACTGCAACAAACAAATTGGGAAAAGATCTTTACCAACCCTATATCTGATAGAGAGCTAATATCCAAGGTATACAAAG
>NW_022196898.1:102497207-102549043 GCF_008632895.1 Mastomys coucha | reverse complement strand
GCTATTAAAAACAATGAATTTATGAAATTCTTAGGGAAATGGATGGATCTGGAGAATGTCATCCTGAGAGAGGTAACCCAATCACAAAAGAGCAAACATGGTATGCACTCTCTGATAAGTGGATATTAGGCCAGAAGATCAGAATACACAAAGTACAAACTGCAAACCACAAGTAACTCAAGAAGAAGGAAGAACAAAGTGTGGATTCTTGGTTCGTTCTTAAAAGGGGGAACAAAATACCCATGGAAGGAGTTGCAGAGACTAACTACGGATCAGAGACTGAAGGAAGGACTGAAGGACACTGCTCCACCTAGGAATCCTTGGCATATTCAATCATCAAATATAGACACTATTATGGATGTCAGCAAGTGCTGGATGACAGGAGCCTGATATAGCTGTCTCTTGAGAGGCTCTGACAGTACCCGACTAATACAGAACTAGAGGCTCACAGCCATCCATTGGACTGAGTACAGGGTCCCCATGAAGGAGCTAGAGAAAGGACTCAAGGAGCTGAAGGGTTTGCAGCCCCTTAGGACGAACAACAATATGAACTAACTAGTATCCTCAGAGCTCCCAGGGACTAAACTACCAACCAAAGATGGTGAGTCTAGTGGCTCTAGCAGCATATGTAGTAGAGGATGGCCTAGTCTGTCATCAATAGGAGAAGAGGTCCTTGATCCTGTGAAGGTTCTATGCCCCAGTGTAGAGGAATGCCAGGGCCAGGAAGCAGGAGAGGGTGGGTTGGTGAACAGGGGAAGGGAAGAAGGAAAAGGGTTTTGTGTTTTTGTTTTTTATTTTATTTTCTTTTTTCTTTTTTCTTTTTCTTTTGGAGGGGAAACTGGGAAAGGAGATATCATATGACATGTAAATAAAGAAAATATCTATTAAAAAAAGAAAAAGAAAAAAAAGAAACTCACAAAAAAAAACCTTGCAATGCTACACTGTAAAAAGAAAAATCCAAATTTCAGCCCAATAAACAATCACTAGAGAATAAATTAAATTGTATCAACTGTAAAATATATTATTGCAAAATGTATCATTGTAAAATGTATCAAGCCTTGCCAAGCAATCCCTGAACATCATTTTTGTTCAGTGTCTTCTACACTCATGCCGTGCTGGTGTGCTGTGGTGCTGGAGGTCAGAAAACTGGACTGGGGTCAGACCTGGTAAACTCCTTAGACTTGGTTCTTCCATGTATAAATGGCAAATGTAACTGAGATTTCTTCTTTTTTTTTAATTAAAAATTTAAGAAAACAAGATCTCTTGCCCCAGTATTATTGCTTTCCCAGAGGCATGTTACAGCTCTGACTATAAATAGACTTCTATTATCAAGTTTTATTTCCCAAAGGACAGAAAAATTCATTACTGGTTCTCTCTTGTGTGCATTTAGATTTTGGCAATATGTAAACCTTGAGACTCTGTGCCCACTGTTTAGACTTCACAAACCTAACCTTGATGTTCTTGATGGTTTTTTTTCCCATTCTACAATTTTTTTTAGTGAAATTTATACCAAAGAATATGTGAAAGTTGGTCAGAAGCAGCAAATAATGTCAGTGAGATTTATTGAATGCAGATCCACAAGGACATGGGACAGTTGTAGAAACTGAAAGAATTATAAATTATACTTTTAGACATCAGTTGCTCATCCTTCACTTTACTGGATTACTAAACAAATGCCTATCGAACAGCTAATAGGTTGCAAGGTCTTTTCTTGACTCACCCCAGCTGACTCAAGGCTTAAAAAAAGGTCAGCTTGCAGAGCTTCTCCTAGAGGAAAACACACACATTGAAGAAACACACAAACAAAATCTCTAAGGTGGCAAAATGCCTGTCACCCTGTGGCTGTGCCTGGAAGTGGAGCCTTGTTTCTTTTGCTTTTCTTTCTTTTGCCTGTGGAGATATGTCCCAGAACATGGCAGGACACATTCCTGCCCTTCTCCACAGCCTTCCTGTATTGCTCAGAACAAGCATGCTCAGTTTGCTCTTACCTTAATTCTATCCCTTGATCCTATTCCAATTGTGTGAGGCATGCTCCTGCCTAAGGAGCCTTTGGAGTATTTCTGGCTTCTATCTTTCCTTAGAAATGGATTTGATCCAGGACTCAATGGTGACATGGAGGGTAATCAGAACATTCAATTGTCCAGTGATACATGAGTAATCAGAAGGATATATACACAGTCTTTAAATAGAGAACATTTTCCCAATGTAACAGAACCATAAGCTCTCCTATACAAGGAACTCAGAACGGAAGAGGCTAAACGAAATCCAGATATTAGAACACAGTCATTAAACTGCACGAGGAAATGCTAAGGAGAAAAATTATAAAAGTATGCATGTCCCAAGGAACAATGAGTCCAGCAAAATCCCTGTTTGAGTGCACGCAAATGAGAAAGAGAGAACACAAGTTTCAAAAGACAGACGTTAAAGGATGTATCATTTAAAATTCTCTTCCCAGTGATATGTCTCCTAAACACAATGAAATGAAGTTCTCGTCAATCAAATATGATTGTGATCCAAGGATCTGAACGAGCATTCTATACTAGGGGATGATGGAGGGGGGAACAAGGGGCAAACAGGTGTGCAAAGATGTGGACCACTGCATCCATTGGCTAAAGTCTCCCCAGTGATCTTCCCTTTGGAGGGATGCTCCTTCTTCTCTCTGCTTCATTCACATATTAGTTAGTAGGCTATCAAAGTCATTCAAGTACTCTTCTATAGTGTTTGTTATTTATATTATCTAAAGTATTTTAAGTTTACATATTATGGTTTTCATCTCTGTATGTTAAACATTGGTCTTTACCATATGCAGTGGTTGGAATATGCTTGACTCAGGAAGTAGTACTATTAGCTGGTGTGGCCTTGTTGGAGAAAATGTGCCCCCATGGGTGTGGGCTTTAGACCCTTGTCCTAGCTGCCTGGAAGCCAGTCTTCTTCTGTTTGCCTTCAGAACAAATGTAGGACTCTCAGGTCCTACACCATGCCTGCCTGGACCCTACCATGCTCCTGACTTGATGACAATGGATTGAACCTCTGAACCTGTAAGCCAGCCCCGTTTAAATGTTACTCTTTTAAGAGTTGCCTTGGTCATGGTTTCTGTTCACAGCACTAAGCCCCTAACTGAGAAGTTATATTTTCATGACTTTTCTCAGATGTCTAACCACACAGAGTGATTTCAGTATCTATTGAATAATCTTTTATTATCCCTCGTGGTGGTTCCGACAGTTCTCAGTTCCGGGCAAGACTTGGTTGTTTATTCCTTTCAGTAAATGTCATGCTTTACTGCCTTTGCACCCCTAGCATTCCTGACTAGATCCTGACTATGAAACTGTGTGCTGGGTAGTTTTAATTCCCAGAGCTATAAATCTATGAGTATTGTTAAAACCCTCATGGAATCACATATAATACCCTTGGATACTTTTTTATGTTAGCTTGGATACTCTTTTAGGCCTGGCTTTGAAGAATTAGTTGGCATGATTGAAGCAGACCTCAGATGACACTTATCACCACTTACTGTAGCCATTTCTGCTGAATACTTCACCTAATTCCTATAATCATAAGAGTTTCCATCCTGGTGGCAGAAGCAGCCTTGCCATTTTACCTGTTGGGTTCTGGGCAATTTTCTCATTAACTTTTCCATGGTTTTCTTCCTAGTCAACAATCGTTCTCAAGGGCATCTTCTGCGTGTCCAGAGATTTCTTCCTTTGCAGAACTTTTGTAGTGAAATTTTAACCTGACAATGTAATTGGTCTGGCAAGGAAGCAGAGACCTGACAGGTCTGTATGATCAGGCAAGAATGGCACACTTTTAATCCCTCTGGCTGGAATATAGACACCCCCTTAGCATGCACCTTTAAGGTAAAATTAATTTCTAGAAAGAAGCAGCCATGATTGAAAGTGACATCTAATTGAGGGGCAGACAAAGTAGAGACTCAGAGAAGGATTTGTCAGGATGAGTCAGAGATAGTCTGGAGATAGTCAGGAAAGAGAAGCTATTTAAGAGCAGTGCAGGAAGAGAGAGTCAGTCAGTTGGAAGTCAGTGCAGTGAGTGCAGTGCAATAGAAATGAGTTTGTTAGTGAGTTCATGTGGTTCAGTGTGGGTCAGCAGAGGTAGTTTGAAGCTAGAGAATAAGAATGGGCCAGAAGATGAGAACAAACTGCCAGAGTTGGTTTGAGGCCAAACAGCAATTCAGTGAGAAGCTGATGGAAGCCAGATTAAATCAGTCAGTTTGGAGTGAGTTAGAGCCAGAACAGCTGAATTGAACCTGCCAGCCAGAGTTCAGAAAGAACTAGAAAGGGTGAGCTTATTCAGTAGTAAGCTTCTGAGAGGGCAATTACATCAAACAAATGCAATTTACATCTACGAATTCTCTTGTCTCTGGTACTCTGACTTATGAACTCAAATCCTCTATGCATCCTGGCTGTTCTCTCCTCTGAACTAAGTTCCCTTTCATCTAAGGGAATCTAAGTGTTCCCTGGTGTGCTACAACTTGGAACTTCTTAACAGTGCCTGAGCTAATTTCAGGGTACCTTGAGTGTTCTACCTCAGGAGACTTTGTCCTTCAATGCTGATGTTTAACCAGATTTATTAAGTCATAAAACCTTTGAGGTATTTATGGTTATATTAGAAAATGCACCAAAACTTTGAGCTACTTATATTAGGGATCATCCCAAAATTATAATACCTGTGGTTACATTACAAGTTGCACCAACATTTTGTGAGTTATAAAATAAGATTACTTATCTTTATGGGTGTTTAAGTTTCATATATGAAGCTGAATTAGTTGGGTCCCCTAAACTGAGTGCTGTCAAAAGGCTTCTGTGTGTCAAGCAGGACTGTAGCGGTCTCGGTGACTACTGAGAAGACAATATGCTTCAGCATTCCCATGGATGCTGACCGTTTAAGAGTATACTACCCTTATCCAGTGCCATGAGGTCCTGGTCATAAAATGGCTTGCACAACCAGGCACTCAGGCTTTCTTTTAAGAAAGAGGAAAAGAGCAGATCAAAAAGAGAGTATTAAGATAAGTTATAATCAGATTTTCCTAGCACTATCAATGGCGTTCCATATATTTTGCTATATCCAAGTCATTAGAAATAAGGCATTATGTCAGACCATACCCAAAAGAATTATCCTCATAGGTGGCCAATACCAAACATACACACAGACAGACAGACAGACAGACAGACAGACAGATCTGTGTATGTGTGTGTATGTAACAGTGACTGTAACAGATGGATACAGAGACGGGAGCACAGATGGCTAACTGATGGGTTCCATTACCTGAGGATCTCTCTCTCTCTCTCTCTCTCTCTCTCTGTGTGTGTGTGTGTGTGTGTGTGTGTGTGTGTGTGTGTGTGTGTGTGTGTAACAGTGACTGTAACAGATGGATGCAGAGATGGGTGCACAGATGGCTAACTGATGGGTTCCATGACCTGAGGATACCACCGTGGTGCTAGACTCACACTCAGTACCATCTTCTCCTATCAGAAGCAGGAAGACTCTGAAAGCAGCAACAGTAGCAATTCTATTTTTCTGAGCTACTAGTGAGTGCTCTGGCTAGGAATAGTGAGTGCCTGTGTGTATCACCTGATTCTCTGGTCCCTGTGATATTTTGAAATCATTCAAGGAGCTTGCTAAACCTATGTACAAAATACAGTTTGATCACAGAATTATGGTGAGTTCTGAGTTGATTACATATTACTTAAAATGAGAAAACTTGTATTCCCAGTACAGTGTTGCTTTGGGATCTTTTGTTGCTGTTGTTGTTGCTGCTGCTGCTGTTATTGCTCTATAGCAGCATAAAACAGTGTACATTAGTTTAGTAATTAGATAAGCTTGTTTGTGCCCAAGTTCTATCATGTGCTAGCCATGTGGGAAGACTTAGAAGACCAAGACTGAGTCCCAGCCATGGGTATATTTTATCCTCTTCTGAGGCAAAACCTGGTTCTGGGCTTCATTTTGCTGTCACTGGGGTTTTTGTTTAAATCCCCTGAATTCGGGTGAACAGGGCATAGGATGGTTAGTGAGTTCATTACTGGTGTGTCTTCTGTCCTATAGCAGATCTCCAACTGATGCAGGAAAGGCACTACTGTAATGGGCTCTTACTCTAAAAAGCGTGTGATCCATATGTGGTTCTAGTACATGTCAAACCACAGAGCTTTGGGCAACTAAAGCGTTTTCAACTGCGGATATACTGATCTCATTGTGTCATTTACTCTGATGTATTGTAGCAAACACTCTCAACATTAATGTTCAATAAGGGACCTGTAAGGAACAATGGATGACTAACATCTGTTTTCCTACAAAAAATTAACTTGGTATCCTGCAGTTCATCAGGTAGTTGGGTTTCTGGTGTTAATTAACGAGGAGGCTGAGAAAAGGAATTACTGGGTATTCTAGTTGTGTGCTTACAATTGTACTGACCTGAAACATCAGTGTTCATGTCATCTCTTTTGTTTTTAAACACAGCTGCTAGAGTTCATTAATTACTGCTATAATATCTTGGGAGAATTCATACCACTCTGTCTTGTCTGAGGGGTGCACTCTTTCTGTGACCCCTCAGTTGGGTCGCCTGCAGAATGTAATTATGAAGCCTCAAGCAGAGGCACACCACTTTTGTTTTCCAAACACTTCTCCAAATGTGCTTTCTCTGAGGAGATAAAGGAATGGGAGGGTTGGTTTAAAAAAAAAAAAGTGCAGAGAAAATTGCTTGTCAGGTGTTCCTCTACCATGAGATGTCCTGGCTGCATGTCAAGGGGTGTGGACCATCAGTGGGAAGGACTATAACTCTTCCTGCATTTTCCAGGTCTTAGCAATTGCAATGCAGTGGAAACTATTGGGCCTTTTTCTCATTAGAAAAGATCATGGCTTTTGAAACATATAGGGTACTATGTGTTCCTCTGTATATGATGAAGCCTGGGGTATAAGCCGGAGATTTAAAAATAGGACTCACACATGAAGAAGTGCTCAGAAAGACCTTAGGGACCTAATGCACCACAATGGCGGACGAGGGTTTGCAGAAGGCATGGGCCCTCCACTTACAGACCTTCTGTGGGCTCTCTTTGGAGTGACTTATTCAGCTCCTTTTCCTCCTAACTTCTACTTCTTTTTCAGCATCCCTTCCTCTCATGCTTTTAACCAGAAATATCTCATGTATCTCTCTTCTTATTCTGCTGCAATTACATTATAGATTATCTTCTTTTATTCTGGTATTTGTCAGCATATAAAACAATAGGTCTGATTAGGTCACCATTGTGCATAGGATTGTATCCCATCATATTCACCTTGTCAAAACCCTCCTGTCCCTTCACTCCAATTGAGAGAGAGAGAGAGAGAGAAAGAGAGAGAGAGAGAGAGAGAGAGAGAGAGAGAGAGAGAGAGAGAGAATCCCACTGCCATGAAAGCATAACACAGGCATATTAGCTTTGATACCATACTGTTCATAGGATGAGTTTAACGTGGGTCAGCCTCACTGCTCTGGCCTATGCGATACCTCAGCCTCCAGTCATTGTGTCTCTCCATGGGTTCTCATCACATTCCAGTGAAAATTGACACTATACTAGCATATTTAGTAAAGTTTATTTAATGTATACACACATACACACATGTACACATATATAAATACAAGCATGCAAATACATATAGAACTGTGTGCTTAAGCTTTATTTTAACAACTTGAAATGGTGATTTCTTTCATTTCATTGATAATAATTATTTGTGAAATCACCTTCTTAATTATAAAACCAAATTTAATTTTGCTGTGGAGTGATGAGGAAATCTCAGAGAAGGAGAACCATACTTCTATGACAGCCTGGAGAAATGATTTTCCATTTGGGTTTTCTAGACAAAGGCTTAATTAGAGCTGTACCAGAGTTTCAAAGGTTGTTACAGAAATGTTCAGCAATGACCTCAGTGGAAAACTCCGTAGAATGTAGAGCATGGTTTCCTTACTGTTCTCATTCATGACCTGTTTTTATCCAAGAAGGTCTTATGCAAGCCCGAGCATACAGTAACAAAAAACATGTATAGAGATACAGCACACATTCACAATAAATCATGAAGAAATGTATTTCAAAACCATTATTTGACATACATAAGACTTTACTATTAATTTAAGACAAGCAAGTTTGCATATTAATGAAGTAAATATGCTTGTTTGTCCAACATAGTATGGTTGAGAGATAAGATTTGATGCTTTTGGACTGGAAGTGACAGGTAAATAATAGAAGTCTTGATTGTCATTAAAGTTATGGTTATGATGTATACACAGCAAAACATTGCAAAGATCAGCATATACTAGCCTCAACTTGATCTGAGATGTCTCAGTGTTCATTGCTGTTGTGTGGTGTGATAGCATACACATGCAAGAGCATGTCTGATTAGAGTGCAAGCTCCAGAGAGCTTGTATGTTACAGATGAGCCCTGACACAACACAGTACATTCACATGTTTGCTTTTGAATTTATTTTTGGTTACTGCCTGTCCAGAATTCTTTTGCTGGTGCCAATGGTTTTATGACACCCACATTCAGCTATGTGACCTGTGGAGATAAACCCAGTTTCAGAAGCTTAGATAGAAAGAATATTCACATGATATTTGTAGAAGATCTCATGGAAGAATGTGTTTTTAAGTGAAAAATCTACTGAAAATAAAATCAAAAGGAGTTTGATTAGTAAGTACATCTAAAGTGTTCTCCTGGTAACATATGTCTTCAATTAGACACAGCTTCTTTAACTGACACATACTGTTGTTCATTTCTTTAAAAACCTGATAAGGGAGTTCAAGTCTTTACTGAGTGGTTGTTTGCAACAGCAGCAGCCTTGCTCTGGGAATAGGAGCTGCCCGGAGAAAACTAGAATCAAGTGGAACAGAAGAGACAACACTACAGGCTTTGTTACTTACTTTGGAAATTCATGACTGAGGCTGTGCTGTGTTCCCCTGGGCTATCTCACCTCACAGGTGTCTGCTTGAACAACAGTCCCTTGTTGACATTTTTCCTTGTCTTTGCCGTCCCAAGTTCTACCATTCCTGTCTATGCTTCTCACCATTTCTTTCCACTGTATTTAGATATTATAATTAGATATTGTAAGTGTCTGTCTTAATCAGGGTTTCTACTGCTGCAACAAAGCACCATGGTCAAAAAGCAAGTTGGGGAGTGAAGGGGTTATTCAACTCACATTTCCACATAGCTGTTCATCAGCAAAGGAAGTCA
Source organism: Mastomys coucha (assembly GCF_008632895.1). Taxonomy (NCBI): domain Eukaryota; kingdom Metazoa; phylum Chordata; class Mammalia; order Rodentia; family Muridae; genus Mastomys; species Mastomys coucha. The sequence goes on along the minus strand of NW_022196898.1, from coordinate 102,539,833 downwards.
GGACAGGAACTCAAGCAGGGCAGGAACCTGGAAGCAGGACTATTCAGAGGCCATATATATTCCACTATATTATGGCCAAGCTCATGTTATGATTTCCCCATTAATGTGACCATAATTTCTAGCCTTTTCCTTCTGGGTTTCTAGAGATGTAGCAATGAACTTTGTACTGGCTGGTTTTGTGTGTCAGTTTGATACAAGCTTGAATCATCAGAAAAGAAGGAGGCTTAGTTGAGGAAATGCCTTCCTCCATGAGATGTAGCTGGAAGGCATTTCTTAGTTAGTGATTGGTATGGGAGGGCCCAGCCCATTGTGGGTGGGTCTATCACTAGGCGGCTGGTGGTCCTGAATTCTATAAGAAAGCATGCCTATAAGCCAAGAGAAGCAAGTCAGTAAGCAGCACCCCTCCTTGGCCTCCAGGTTCCTGCCCTGCCTGAGCTCCTTCCTAACTTCCTTTGTTGATGAACAATATGTAGAAGTGTGAGTTGAATAAATCCTTTCCTCCTCAACTTGCTTTTTGATTATGGTATTTTGTTCCAGCAGTAGAAACCCTAACTAAGACAGACATTTATAATAATCTTTTTCTTTTCCTCTATTTTCTTTTCTTCTCATCTCCATCCCCTTCCTTCCTCTTCTTTAACCAGTCAAGCTGGGGCCTTGGGTATAATAAGAAAGCACTCTACCAGTAAGCTGTATGACAAGCCTGATAATATTCTTTTAATGAAGTATTTCTTTTTGGGATCTATGGCTTTCTCATAAGAAACATGCTCATATCTGCAGGCCTCTCACCTCATCTTTTAGCTACCCATGGCCAGTTTCTTCACAGTAAGGTCAACCATCTATGAACAATGGGTCATATTGGTTGTGAGGTGGAGAGCACTGCTCACATAGGATTCTGAGGTAGGTCCCCACTGGTGGGTTTTGAGCAAGTAGGACTCTTGTCACTGGGTGTCTTGTTATGTCTCATAATACAGATGTTATGAGAAACAGTGTGCTGCTCAGGCCATGAGGGGTTGAGACACCAGAGGACCAAGTAAGGCAAGTTACACTTAGCTGTTCTATGGGGAGCCAAGACCTCCAGAAGGTGACTGTGTAACAGCAGGTGTCTGATCTCCTTCTAGGACCTGAGGATAGTTAGAACATTAGAAACTATATCAAGATGTAATTAAAGTGTATCCATTGTAGATAGCCCTGGTGTTGCTTGTATTTTGATGCTAATTCTGATTTCCCAGTAGAAGTGAATCACATACACAGGTTCTTATGAACCTTCTCCCCACCTTAACTTATAAAATAAAGGCTAGAGCCGGTGATGGGGCAGTGGAGGAAAGGTGGATCTGAAAAGTTTGGGGGAGAAGGAGGAAAGGAGAAAACGGAGAGAGAACAGAGAGAGAAGGAAGGAAGATGGAGGGAGAGGAAGATGATCCAGATTCTGCATGGCTTTAAAGGGATATAAGGGATGGATAATTACAGGACAACTTGTCTTATCTAGGTGAACAATTATATCTATATCAAGTGGCTCTGAGTAAATTGTATGGACATCTTGTGAATTGAGAATTTATTGATATATAAATCTGACTGATTAATTATAAGCTTCTAGAGTTTTGATTTTACCAGGTTACTGGGATTTGGGACTGCTGACCAAAGGGGGTGGATGGCTGGGAATGTGAGCAAAAGCTGTGGCAAGAGGTTAGGGTTAGGGTTAGGGTTAGGGTTAGGGTTAGGGTAACTGTAAGATGGGTAGTCACTGCTTAGGGCTAGCCATAAAGGAATTGGGGTGACCTGGGCCTGAGAGCAGCTGGGTATAGCGTGGAATGATCTTACTTTTTAAAATGTTTCCCGCAACATGTATCTGTAGCATTATATAGTCAAACCTTCTCTTAATGCATCCCAAGTATCCCTAAAGCCATACAAGATAGAAAGCATCTTTTCCTGGAATGACAATTAGTACTTTGATATAATTTTCCAGGGAATTCTCCCCAAAGTGGCAAATTCCAAGACCAGATTTTTGTGTGCTGAGAATTGAGTCAGAGGTAAGGACACATTAAACAACTCTCAAAAATTTTAGGAGAGAGTGAAAATTTGGAGATACAGTGATTAAAACTGTCACTAAATATTAGAACTAGACAAAGAAGAAATCAAAACCAACGGCTTTAATAATGTTTGAAATCAGTTTGAACTAATGAGGCATAGACATTGAAACACATTTTCTCCTGAAATCCTGCAGGTATGCATTTTCCATCAAAGACACAGCTCTGGTTCTTTTTCTTCTTGGTAGTAATGGTCAGGCATATATCACAAAGCTGTGGGTTTTTGCTAACTATAAATTTTAAGTAAATCGCTGTTCTGAATATGAGTTTGAAGAGAACTTCAAAGAAGTAACTGGAAATTAACTATCACTCAAGAAAGTCATAACTTCAAATATAGATATTCATAGATGTAAGACACAAGAGTGTGTTTTGGTCATTGCCACTGAAACTAATTGGCATTTTCTATAACAAAGAGTTTACCTTGTTCTTTTTCTCCTTCATGGAGCATCTACTTCCTCTTTGTGTTATATCTTCCTGGCTTCATCCCTGCCACCTGACTTCCATAAAACAAAAGATAAAATAAGTAGCTGAATGGATTCTATAACGAAGAGGCAGAATGTGTTCGTGCACAATTAACCCACCACCCAAGGAAGAGGCTTGCTAGGACCTCTGCAAGGATAACCCAGAAAACAAGCATATATGTGGAGAATTTACATCCCGATTGTTCACTCTCAAACTATAGAGTTCTGACTCAATTTCTGTGCTAATAAACTAACTACTTGATGCAAAGCACTTTATGGACCTTCTCTTTCCGTTACTTGGAGGTACACTTACCACTTTATACTTTAATTATACCTCTGTAGACTGTACAAAATTAATCTAATACAACTCACAGACTAAAAGTATCTATAGACAGACTGTTCAGGGCTCGTATAATAACACTTGTTTCCAGTTTACTATTTTATATGAAATTTTACTAGGACATTTTTAGGAAAAATGTTAAGACAGTATTCTTCCAAAAAGTTTGAGATAGCAGAATATATACTCTGTAATTACTTTTCTACAACAGAGCCTAACCCTGTTGGCGAGGAAGGCCTTGGTGATCTCTCTGCTTCATACTGCTGAGTGTGTGTGGAGGGGCGGGTGGGGTAGCATATAACACCACACTGAGATAGCCCAGAAAAAAATCTTTAGGAGATAATGTACATAATATTTTAAATCCCAGTTATAAGTTCTGTCATGAATAAAATTCTTAGAAATTGCTAAAAATTGATTTGAAATAGAAGTTTACTAGGCATTTAATGAATTGCATTGTTCAACATTCTTAATATACAAGCAGGTTGCCATTGCCGACATTAAATCCCCCGCCTATATATGATTAAATCCCCTTATACACGATAGCAGGTATAGCTTCCATTTTTCCCCTTGAATAGAAGTAGAGCCAATATCTACATTTGTCATACACCTGCAGACATCTTCCACAGTAGCAGATGGAATGTAGTGAATGTGGGACTCCTTGTTCTAAGAAGAGGATACAGTAGATATATGCTTTCCTGCTCTGGGTAGAGTAAGCATGGGTAACTGACTATATAGCTCTTTCTTTAAATGTCTATATTGTGTTGGCCTGACTGGCAGACATGTTTGCCCACCAAATATTCCTTATTCCCATGAGTCCTAGGAAAGAGTCTACCTGGAATGACACTGAACATTGTACCATTGAATAATTGTATATACCTCAAAAGCTAGGATTCCCACAGACAGTGCTCGCAATGGTTAAGTAGTTCCTTAAATTTAAAATAAGCTATTAAAAGCATACAGTTCAGTAAGGACTCCGTGTGGTTTCATTAAAGCTTAGATTTTGACAGATTCTCAGAAGGCCAGTATTTTATAATTAATGGCTACTCAGCTCAAGGTCGACCTTCTCAGCGGCTGGATGAGTGCAAACTTGGTAGGGAAGAAATCTGCTTTTCACTATTTATCTTTCTAGAAGGAAAGTAAATTATGGGACCATGTCCAAGAAATTGGCTCTGCATGTTAATATTTGAAAGTCATTTTACAGTAAAATTTTTCATGAAATCCACTTTATTTTATTCTATATTTAAAATTATAGAAATTTAAAATGTCTCATCTCCATGCCTGTTTAACAACCTTGTTTGAGAGTTTCTGAGATTGGACTTGAGATCACTGGAAGCCTCAGATACCAAAAGCTTCATATTAATTACTCTGGCATTCATTTCCAAGCTAATCTATGGAGCCTTACAGACAGGTGGCTTCTCCCAACCAGGGTTAAGTCATTTGGCCCCTTTGCTTAGTGCTAATGAGATCATGCTCACAGAGGCAGCCTGAACAAAGTACGATTTGAATTGACAGATGTGGATTCATATTCTGCCTCTCCTTCATACAGGCGGGCTGACCATAAGTGTCTTACACAGTCACCCCAAGGTTCCATTTTATTTATTTCAAAATGGGAGAGCAGTGCCTGCCTTTCTATTTGGAGATAAAAATGTATCAGATGCTAAGATCCATTGAGAAAGCTTAGTATCTGATAGGTAACTTTCTGTCAGTAAAGATTATAAGTTAGACATTTATTAGGAGTAAAACTCAATGCACACACTGGTTCTACTGATCACCAACTTAAAATATCTAAACATTAAAGCTCATTTATGAAAACATCTACAAATTGAAGCACCTGATTATAGTTTTGACCTGCACAGAATTTCAGATCTCCAGAAGCAGCCTCTTCCCCTTCCAGTATGATTCTCGGACTTAGTTCTATTGTGACAGCGAAAGTGTAAACTGTGGTGGCACAGGAGTCACCTATGTCACCACTAACCAGGAAGTAGAGACTGAGACAGAAAGTGGCCAAGGTTGTTTTGATCTGCATTTCCCTAATGACTAAGGATGTTGAACATTTCTTTAGGTGCTTCTTGGCCATTCGAAATTCCTCAGTTGAGAATTCTTTGTTTAGTTCTATAACCCATTTTTAATAGGGTTATTTTGTTCTCTGGTGTCTAACTTCTTGAGTTATTTGTACATATTGGATATTAGCCCTCTATCAGATATAGGATTGGTAAAGATCTTCTCCCAATCTGTTGGTTGCATACCCCTGAAATTCCACCTCACACCAGTCAGAATAGCTAAGATCAAAAACTCAGGTGACAGCAAATGCTGGCAAGGATGTGGAGAAAGAGGAACACTCCTCCATTGTTGGTGGGATTGCAAGCTGGTACAACCACTCTTGAAATCAGTCTGGAGGTTCCTCAGGAAATTGGACATAGTACTACCTGAGGACCCAGCTATACCACTCCTGGGCATATTCCCAAAAGATGCTACAACATATATCAAGGACACATACTCCACTATGTTCATAGCAACCTTTATTTGTAATAGCAAGAAGCTGGAAAGACCCCAGATGTCCTTCAAGAGAGGAATGGATACATAAAATGTAGTACATTTATACAATGGAGTATTACTCAGCTATTAAAAGCAATGACTTCATGAAATTCTTAGGCAAATGGATAGAACTAGAAAGTATTATCCTGAGTCACAAAAGAACACACATGGTATGCACTCACTGATAAGTGGATATGAGCCCAAAAGCTCTGAATACCCAAGATGCAATTCACAGACCACATGAAGATCAAGAAGAAGGAAGACCCAAGTGTGGATGCTTCAATTCTTCTTAGAAGGGGGAACAAAATACTCATGTGGAGCAGAGACTGAAGGAAAGGCCATCCGGAGACTGTCCCACCTAGGAATCCATCCCATATACAAACACCAAACCCAGACACTATTGTGGATGCCAAGAAGTGCTTGCTGACAGGAGCCTAATATAGTTGTCTCCTGAGAGGCTCTGCCAGAGCCTGACAAATACAGGGGCAGATGCTCTTAGCCAACCATTGGACTGAGCACAGGGTCCCCAATGGAGGAGAGGACTGAAGGAGCTGAAGGGGTTTGCAACCCCATAGGAGGAACAACAATATCAACCAACCAGACACCCACCCCAAAGCTCCCAAGGTCTAAGCTACCAACCAAAGAGTACACATGGAGCAACCCATGACTCCAACTGAATATGCAGCATAGGATGGCCTTGTCGGGCATCAGTGGGAGGAGAGGCTCTTGGTCCTGGAAAGACTCAATGTCCCAGTGTACGGGAATGCTAGGGTGGTGAGGTGGGAGTGGGTGGGTGGGGGAGCATCCTCATAGAAGCTGGGGAAGGGGAATAGAATAAGGTGTTTCCAGACTGGAAACCAGGAAAGAGGATAACATTTGAAATTTAAATAAATAAAATATCCAATTAATAAAAAGTGGCCAAGGACAATGTCACCCTCAAAGCATGTACAATGAATAAATAAATAAATGAGCTGCTTAGAGACCCCAAGCCTCGGGGTTGACAAGGCAGAGTCATCTCTTTTCTGACACTGACCTGACCTATGACCCTCAGCTATTTCTTGATTCCTCCATTTCTCAATGGCTTTCATTTTAAAATCTAAGGCTGTGAGTAGAAATGACCGTGATCCACACAGCCCTGATGATCTATGGTTCATGTAGATAAGAAGCTTGTTTGTTGGGATAGAAAAGGACTTAGGAACCAAGCCTCCTGAACTCTCCAGATCAAGATCCAGTTTCCCGTCTAATAGACTTTTGAAAGTTTTCTCAAATATATATCAACTAAAGACTAGCTTATACCTTAGAAAACTCTTCATTGGAACAAAATATACTTTAAGGAATGAATGCAACACTATCCATAGAGGAAAATATCTGAAGTCAGTCTGTTGAAAAATATCTGAAGTGTCATCAAGCTTGACCTTAAAGAGAGCAGAACGCAGCACTCCAAAGTAAGCCACTTGGGTGCACCAAGTAATGAGAGGAGAAGAAATGAACAAGCACAACTCTGTTCTTTTCTTGTTTGCCTATAAGGAAGACAAACATTTGTAAACATCTCATTTCTCTCTTCTCTACAGGTATGGGCAACAGTTAGCACCTACTCTTATTAACACAGAGAAGATTAATATGTGCTAGATACTTTTGTATCATTATGACAAAATACCCAAGCAAGCAAGAAAGAAACAAAAAAAATCAAAATCAATAAAACAAAACAAACAAAAAAAAACAGAACAAGACAAAACATACAAGCATAAAGGAAGGAAGGGTGGGCTAGGCTTACTGTTCTTTTGTGCTCTTCATTTCTAAGTGGTAAATCTATGACTTTTAAAAAGACACTTGATTAGGCAGGACTTTATGGTGGCCTGACTGTGTGAAAAAGAACTGTTTATGTCAGCATCAACCATGATGAAGAGAGCAAGACAAAACATGATGTCCCCATCACCTTCATTCATCCTTACCTCCTATGTTTACAAAGCCTCCCAAACAGTAGTACCTTCTGCAGACCTGTCTTGCAATCATGAGCTCATGCAGGTCACATGTATATGGACCATAGTACAAGAGAACCTCCAAAATAAACTGCCTAGACAAACAGAGAAGATATAGTTTTATCCATGCATGTAACAACAAAGAGAAGGACACTGAGGAAACCTTATAAATGGCACTTTAAGTGGGTTTAAACCTCTGTAGACAGGACTGAGGGCAACATGAGAACAAAGCTAAGTAAGGAAACTGGAAGCTGTTTTATTATACCGAATAGAGGGTTTGATACAATGGAGGCATACTAGAAAGGATAGCATCAGGTCTTAAAAGGTGGGTCAGCAATTGAGGTATTTTCAGCCAAGCATGATGACCGAAATTTAATCCCTTGGTCCTACATTATAGAAGTTATCCTTGGACCTACCTGTGCATTCTGTGGCATACAAACATGCATGCATGAATTCACACACACATACACACACACACAAAGGCACGCAAAGACACACAAAGACACACAAATTAAAACAAACAAGTTATACCATCAGGCTGAGGAGGAGTTTAACTATCATACGAAAGTACTGGAGTTTGTTCTCTAGGCAAGGACAAGTTAGAAAGGATGTGGAAAGAGAAGGTGTTTCCAAATGGACTTCCTGTCCAGGAACTGTTCATGGTACTAACTGGCTGCCCTAGGAGAGGTCTGTAACAAGAGCCTCTTTCTCATCTAGGCTGTGGAAGTGCTGCTGCAACATGGAGCCAATGTGAATGTTCAAGATGCGGTCTTCTTCACCCCACTACACATCGCAGCCTACTACGGGCACGAGCAGGTAGGCATCAAGTGGGAGCTTCAATATTGTGTAATAGTCTCATCAGCTCTATCCATGGGAGCTTGTAGATCCATATAAACACAGCAATGATTATGTCATTCATTGTTATTGTCTTAGTGCATAGAGTGTGCTTTGGTGGTTTGCAGCAATGGGAATCAACCAGCCTGAATTGGGGGGAGGGGGAACTTCCCCAGGTTTATGGCTATTTGTAGCTTATATAGTACCTCTAGTCTCCATTTTTAAGGGGAAAATATTTATGATTTGGACTTTCTAGGTATGCCTTTACAAAGAAATAGAGTTGCTTGAGAGATGTATAGTTCTCAACATTCTTTAGATGCTAATGGAGTAGGCACAAGACATGTTACAAAGGCCCTTCCAGCAGCTCTCTGAAACAGGTGTCTTTAAGAAACCCTATTTCTGTTTCCTGCTCTAGGGGATGGTGGATGCTGGAAAGGCCTCCTGAGATTTATGTTGCCTCTGGCTCTGAGCCTGTGACTTGCCTTTAAGAGGAACTTGAGGTTGTGATTAGGCTCAGAGACTTCAGCAGATAGTGTCAAGTTTGCTGTCAGGTCTGATGTTTCCACAGGGTCTGTCTCTATGGAGGGAAATGAGATCATGCTGTGGAAGAAAATATGGGGATAAGAGGTCAAAGTCACATGGGGAAGGGCTGAGAATGCCAGCATGCCCCCAGTACCCTGGCAAATAGGGACCTACAGCCATGGGAGAGCACCACTCCTCAGAAAATCTAATCTAGGTGTCATTTGTCCCCAGTTTCCAACACTCCATTCAAAGCCTAACAACAGGGCTGGTAGTATGCCAATCAGATGGCTGAGAACAGAAATGGAGTGTGTACCAGGCTGGTCAGCCTGCAGTCCTATGCTTTCTCTGCCAGGCCACAAGCCCATTTCTCAGTGAGCCCATGCAGAGAGCCATCAAACCCAAACAATTTAACTAAACAGTGAAGTTGCAATTCAAAACAATGTGTTCCAACTTCAAAGTGTATTGATTTTCCATCTCAGCATAGTGAAAGACAAACAATACCTATGCCGATTTCAAACACTGCCCCTTAGCTATTTTTGAAAAAAAAAAAAAGAAAAAGAAAAGAAAACATGAAAAAAAAACAGAAGAAAAAATAGAGACACAAAAGTAAGTATATAAGCATGTAAAGCACTCCTTCCTGTGTGTCATCCTTATCCTCCGTTGGCTTCCCACAGCTGTCATGTCACAGTGTTCCCTGAGCGTCCAACTGTAACTTCCTGTGTTCGGTACTGCTCTGGTCACCGTATCTTTGTGTCCCTGTGAGCTGGCATATGCTTGCACACTCTTGTGTCTGTGAAGCATGATCCACAGATTATCAAACTTGGCAGTCCATTGATGTGCTACTCAGAGTGTACAGAAGTGCCTGGGCAGTCAGGAGCTGGTCACAGTATATGTGCAGGCTCCAAAAGTCTGGTGGTGGGAAAACCCTATACGTTCAGGAGTTAGGCAGGAGCAGGAGATGTGGTGCGCATGCTGTTTGCAAAGTCATCTACTTAGCTGATTGACCTCACAACCAACAGAGAGATAAAGAGCCTCTATATGTGTTGGTGAAGAGCTAAATTTGTTTACTTTCCATGAAAATATAGTCACAGCCATACAAATTATGCTAAAATGTGGATGGCCCTTTTATGATAAGGGACTCACTTTCTGAGTGAAGGCAGTGAACCGGTAATTTATGGAAACTGTTGTCATTTGCTAAAATATGCTGACGAGGAGAGTGGCAAATTCCAGTCTGGTGCGCCCTGTTTCTTGTCTTATCCACTTAATTTTAAGTGGAGGACGAGGTGCTTCTAGCAAGCACAGTATTTCCTAAATATGTAATAATAGCACTTAATAGACAATCGAGTTCCTGGAGAATTTAAATCTGTTATAGACTCACAGGGATGGCAGGAGTGAGCAGATTTGCTTAGGTGGCAAGGTTCTGATGGTCAGGAACTTAAGTGTGGATCTGTCCATTAGCCAAGAGAGGGGTAAAATGCACACATTTCTCATTTGTGTTGCCATTTCTATAGACAAATGTTAAGGGCTAAGTACCTTGTTGTGCACTTTACAAGTACTAACATACCAAATTCTCACAGCATCTCCAAGAGATAGAGCCTTTACTATTTCTAGTTTAACATAAAGAAACTGAGGTCTGAAAACCTCTTCATTGTTCATTGGATGACAGTGGCATGGCTAAGACATTGGAACTGGGCCCCAGAGTCCCTGCTCTGCCTGGTACACTCAAGAGCAAGCCCTTTCCCCATCTGCCACTCAGATTATTCACGGGTTGAGAACTTGTATCAAATGTCTATTGTATCATTCTGCTATATGTTAGCAGTTGTGCTTGGCAAGTAAATATGTCATTGCCTCTGGTCCTCACCACAACCTGTGAGTTAAGTCTGACCATGATTTCTACTTTGTGTCAAAGGCACTTGGGGTAAAATTAATAAAATTGGTTGGAGGTTTATAGCTCATTAATAAGACACTAATCTAGAAATTGTGAGGTTCTGGGCTTCAAGCCTAGTTCTGAAAATATCAGAAAGTGGTTAGTTAACTGCTCATCTCAAGAGCCCAGAGCCTAAGTAGGTCAGCTTATAATTTTACCCCTATCCTGTCTTTTGGATCTCAACTACCAGTCACTGTGTGACTCTCTCCTGGTTACTTTTAAGTGTCAACTTGGCACACTCTAGGATCACCTAGGAAGGGAGTCTCAATGAGGGATAGTCTACAAGTTGGCCTGTGGCCCTGTCGGTGGAAGCTTGTCTTAGTTGTTAATTGAAGGGTGAAATTGTCGCTGTTTGGTGGTACCACTTCCTAGGGAGGAATCCCAGAATGAAATCGCTTAACTGTTGGACTTCTTTCCAATGAGATAATTGACTGCTTTCTGGTTTTCACCACCTGGGCTAGAATTTTCTGGTATTTTTGGGTGAGAGTAACCCAAGAAATAGCTTAGGTGTTTTAGGCAGTCAAGAGTTCTACACTGTATTTTGGGTTTGAGGGCAGGTCAAGACAGGGTTTAACCTCTCAAGGGCTCGCCAGGTTCTCACTCTGTAGCTGAGGATGACCTTAAGCTCTTGATCCTCCAACTCTACCTCATGCTCCCTCAGTTGCTGATGTTATAGGCATGCACCACCAGACACACACTTGTTTTCCCCTATACTAAATTCAAATGATGACTCCTCTAGGTAACCAGTGTCCTTTTGAAGTTTGGTGCAGATGTCAATGTAAGTGGTGAAGTTGGAGACAGGCCTCTGCACCTGGCCTCTGCAAAGGGATTCTTCAACATTGTGAAACTCCTGGTGGAAGAAGGGAACAAAGCAGATGGTAAGATTGCGCCTCACTTCTCAGTGTCACATTTGCAGTGTCTTCCCCTTCCTCTGGAGGAGACCAGCCGAGGCTGGCAACCCCTGCAGACACATGCTAACATGTCTCACAAATCACAATTCATTTCCATACGACAACTATTAAACTCAAAAGAGAATGTTTCTTTACACTGTTCAGTTAGCTTCCCCCACACTGAGCACCCTGGGAAGGAACGTTCTGGATAGATCTGTTCTGTCTGCTGCTATTCACATGTCATTTCCTTCAGTGGAGGTATAATTTACATATGGGAAACTCAGTAAGTCCAAAGTAACTCATCTTCTAGGCTCTCCTGCCCCAGATCACTTTGTTTCTTCTCAAACTCAACAAAATGGTTTATTCCATTCTATGTTTTGCTTTTATTTTCTGTGTGTGCATGTGTGAGGTCTATGTATATAGTGTGTGTTCAGTCCTTACAGACATGTATAGACTCTAGGGAAACATCTGGTGTCTTGTTCTATTACTGTGACAGAGTCCCTTGATATATGGTATCTCTCTGAACCTAGAGCACAGCTCTCAGCTAGGACACACCAGCAATCCTCCTTCCTATCTCTGCCTCCAGTGACAGGGTGGTTATCAGTATTCTCGATAATACCAGTATTATCCAGCCTTTTACACAAGTGCTGGGGATTTGAACTCAGGTCAAGCTTTACCAAGAAGTGCTTTTACTCTGGTAATCACCTCCCAGCTCCAAACTTTCCAGATTAATTTTGCCATTTATCCATATTACTTCTGCAAGCAGAGTCTTATCTTTTAAACTGTAGAAGGCTCCAAATATCCCACCATTTGTACATCCAGCTTCTTCCTGGCTGTAATTCAATGTTTCTGCCATTTTGCTACTATGTAAGTCCTTTGGTTAACGGATACACTTATCTCTCTTGGATACATATATAGATGTGGAATTTCTAGACCAAAGAGTATGCATATGCTAATTATGTAGATACTCCCAGACATCTGTACTCCCAAGGCACTCCTACTGTTTTCCAATCTTGTAGCAATGTACTCCATCCCCTCCCTACAGCCTTCCTTCGCAACAACTAATACTCTATTATACTAAAATTGGCAGGCACAAAGGCTAAGGGTCATAAATTTAGTCATTTTTATTTTAATTTTTAAATGTTTTTAACTAGGAGCCTGATATAGCTGTCTCCTGAGAGGCTTTACTAGTGTCTGACAAATACAGAAGTGGATGTTCTCAGCCACTGGACTGAGCACAGGGTCCTCAATGGATAAGCTAGAGAAAGGACCCAAGGAGCTGAAAGGGTTTGCAGTCCCACAGGAGGAACAGCAATATGAACCAACCAGAACCCCTAGAGCTCCCAGAGACTAAACCACCAACCAAAGAGTACACATGGAGGAACCCATGGCTCCAGCTGTATATGTAGCAGAGGATGGCCTAGTTGGTCATCAGTGGGAGGAGAGGCCCTTAGTTCTGTGAAGGCTCTATGCCCAGTGTAGGGGAATGTCAGGGCCAGAAAGCTGGAGAGGGTGGGTTGATGAGCAGGTGGAGGGGGAATGAGATAGGAGGTTTTCAAAGGGGAAAGGAGGAAAGGGGATAACATTTGAGATGTATATTTAAAAAATAATTAAAAAAAAAAAAGAAAATAGCATTAAAGAAGAAGACTTCCTCCTAGACTTTTATTTTTGACACAGATTCACCGAGAGCTACATCTGGTCATAAAATCCTCTCAGGCATATCCAGCCTCCTCCCACTGCCCCCCTAGAGAACTAATTAAATGCCCATCAGTGATAGCTGCTGCCCTTTGCAACAAAAAGATGCACAGCTCCAAAAGGACACGGTTGTCAGGCCTAAAGAGCTGCCAGCTCCTTCAGTCCAAAATTGAAATTGGTAATAACTTACTAAAGCTAATCGATGCTCTCATCCAGTGGTGATGAAGCCCAGTGACTCATAGACAGCCCAGCAAGAGGCTGGGACAGCTTGCAATTCACGTTAGCCTCTTCATTTTGTAGATGTTGAAGAACTCCTTTTGCATTATCTTCTATGGGCTATCATGCAATGACTTGAGCATCTACATGATAGTATTATCACAAACAGCACGAAGGAACTATCAGGACAAAAGAAAGGTGTGGACCTCATTTAAGTCTCAGGCAGTCATTCAATCTTTCAGCTACGGCGAGGCTGAGGCACACCTGTGGGAAGCCTGGCAACATGTTTGCATTTATGAAATTACCTTGCTCTTCCAGAAGATCGGAAGTGCATTGCTACTCCCTCTCTTTATCTACGCCAGCCTCGGCTTTTTATTCTACTGCACAACTCCAAAGCCTGGTAGTGTCAAATGGGTGCCGCTTATGATCAGCATGTCTCCAGGATCAAAGGACTCTTCAGCAAAAGGCATTGAAATTCGTGCAGCTCCAACCTCCCTCATATACATTGGCTGCGCAGGATAATTTCTAGCATTTTCTTTCTGACTCACACAAGTACTACATTCTTCCTACCCAATCATTTAAAATAAAATAAAATAAAATAAAATAAAAACAGCATGACTCAAACACTGAAGCATTCTTATTTCCTTCTAGTACACTTGATATGAAGCCCGCTTGGCACTCCAGTGGGTTGCTGAAAACACAGCATACCCTGCCCCATGTGACAGATGGCACAAGACCCACTATCAGGGAACTCATCTTTTCAAAAATGTAGCTGACCCTCAAGGTGATTTTTTACAACTCTAGACTCTTCCTATGGTAAATGGACGTAAGGGGGAGATCAAATAAATGGCCCCAGAAGATGTTCAATTTGCAGCATAGTATTTACGGTATGTTTCCATGGAAATGGAATGCCACAAATGAGAATATATTCAGGTTACAAAATTACCCAAAATGTAATTCAGAAGGCAGGCTCTGCATTTAAGGAGCAGGCCTATTCAGTCAGGTATTTCGAGTCTCTGCTCTGCTTCAGTGTGGCTCTTGGGGCAGGAGAGAGAAAAAAATAAATCCTCATGTCAAGAGGTTGAAGATGCTGAGATGGTCCTTAAAAGTTATCCTTTCAGCCGGGCGGTGGTGGCGCACGCCTTTAATCCTAGCACTTGGGAGGCGGAGGCAGGCGGATTTCCGAGTTCGAGGCCAGCTTGGTCTACATAGTGAGTACCAGGACAGCCGGGGTTACAGAGAGAAACCCTGTCTCGAAAAAACCAAAAAAAAAAAAAGTTATCCTTTCAACAAAGTTGAAAAATGGGAACTTTTTAAATTCAACATTCATTGATATTTGGTAACTCATTGTTAAACACTGAAATTCTTTAATATTAAGGCCCCTTTAACAGGCACAGGCTATTGCAGAACTCTCTAAATATTTGCCAGGATGGGGGCCGGGAGAGAAGGTTCAGTAACTAAAAGCATGTACTGCCCACTCGAGGGACCTGTGTTCAGCTACTGGCACCCACATCAGAGGGCTCCAAACACTTGCCATTCTTCTACCCTCCCATTGGTTGGCACCTATACTTGGATATGAACATACACACATGCACACGTTCACAGAAACACATAACTCACACACAAATACACACACCAGAGGTACATACATGCACAACTACAAGGGAAAATAATTTAAAATGAATCTGTAAGATCTCAGTCAGAAAGGCTGCTTTACTTTAAACATATTTCATTGGAATCATTATGCAGATTTGTGACTGAACATTTATTTAATAAGCATGTGGGATTTATTTTAAGCAGTGGATAGTCTTTTCCGTCATTGCTGACTTAATCTCAAAGTTTGTTTTATCTTAAATGTCAGTAATCGAAATAAGGAAAAGGAAGTTCTATGTATCCAATCATGCAACAATCTTTCTAAAACCACTGGTAGGCAATAATTCTTTCTTAAAATGGAGGAGACTGTGAAATATTTTCCTGATAACAAAGCACATGTATTCCTTTGAAAGACTCTTTTATTTAAATATATTGGTTAGAGACTTTACTTTCTTTGCTGGGGATTGATCCTCAGAGCTTTGCACATGCTAAGAAATAACTCATCATTTTAGTGACAAGCCGTCACTAAGTTACCTGGCTAACGTTGAACTCACAGCCTTCACTAAGTTACCTGGCTAACTTTGAACTCACAGCCTTCACTAAGTTACCTGGCTAACCCTAAACTCACTCCACAGTTTAGGCTGTCCTTGAAGGTATCGTCCTCCTTTGCTGAATCCATCTGGGATCAGAGAACTACCTGCACTGCCAGGCCTGGCTTTAGTAAAAGATAACACTATCTGAAGGAGGATATCATTGATACATATCATCATATCTCAATGTTCCTGGATAGTGTAATAATTTTTACATTTTACTCACTGTAAATCAGTCCATGACAAAAACGAAATCTTACAATGACCATGGCAGAGCTGTGTGAACCCTGTGTCTGATGCCATCTCCCTTCAGTGTGTAGTAGAAGGAGGAATATCAGCAGCACAGGGAGGACAGTTTATCAGGTAGGGGAACCTTGAAGTTTACTTGGTTCTGCTGAGAGGAATCATACTGGGAGAGGCGAGGATGGCTAATTGGCACTCCATAGCTGGCACAGGACTGTGCCACTATTCTTTGAAATCTTCAGTGGAAATTTGGGAACCCTTGGAAGAAATTCCTAATTCCCTGGGCTCCAGCATGGACCCATGCGATTGACTCTACCTAGCTCCTCACAGAACATGAAAAAAAATCAAATATAGACAAGCAGATCAAAACAAGCCAGGACTATTTTCTAGGGGAAGGGTGTTCTTCTGAGGCACGGCTCACAGGCTTTGCAGGAGAATTTTGGGGATATAGCTGAAGTTTTTCTGTCTGCTCAAGACCTTACAGGACAATTAATGAGAGAGGCTGTCAACAAATGCAGCAGCTAGCAGGTGAATCCATCGTCATTAACTGCTACATGGTGGTGTGTCACCAGTCGGAATAAGCTACACATGCTTTTGAGTTCCTATGGTCTTCCCTAACTTCCCCTAGATATTGTTCATCATTTAACAATGTTCCCTCTCTTTCTTCTGCTTGTAAAAACACATCAAATAATAAGTGACTTTGGAAAGAAAAATCATAATAAAGCAAATGTGTCTAGAACAGCTGATCCAATTATTTTCTTCCCCAGATATTGAATTAGCGTCAGGCCTAGAATTGAGCAGTTGGTGTTCAGTTATTATTAAGCCTGTCTTGCAACTAGACTTTATGTTCTTTGAAGATGTATTTTTATATATTTATAGATTATTGGTTCTAACACAAAACTTGTAAGAGAAATTAGGAAATAGGTAGAATGATCTTCATTAAATGTGTTCATGAAAAGTATCACTCTAAATGCATTACGAATATAAGGTTCACGGATGTTTTCTGTTTGTTTCCAACAATAAATCTGTTATAGCCATGATTAATAAAATATGAGTATCTTAACACTGGTACATTGATGGACAGTTAGTGACTGTTTAAAAAGTGAGGCTGCAATAGGATTTTCCCAAGCATCCAAAGCTAATTAATAGTGATTAAAGCATGAAAGGGCTGTGTTAAAGGCTGTTGCCCCGGTTAGTACCCACTGTAAGCTAGATTCAATCTAGACACACCTTGGTAGAAAGAACTCAATCATAGAGTTGCTGTTATCAGACTGGCCTCTGGCCATGACTGCAAGGGAACATCCTGATTAATGATTGATGGGAGGACCCAGCCCAACACATGCAGCACCAGCCCCTAGACATTGGTCCTGGGCTGTCAGAGAGCTAGCTGAAAGTGATTCAGGATTGAGCGAGTAAACACCATCCTCCCATGGTTTCTGGTTCATTTCCTACTTGATTTCCTGTCCTAAGTTGCCTCCTTGGGAGCAAACAAGCTCTTTGCTCCTCAGCCAGCCACTTTTTGTCCTATTGTTTTCTGAAAGGAGACTAGCACAGATATGAGGTAACTCCAGAATCTGAGCAGAGCAGAGCAGAGTCAGGCTGAGAGCTCTCTCTGCCCAGAACCATCTCTAATGTCACAACCCTATAGGGGTCCCATAGAGACATGATGCCAGCAACACCAGACACATGCAGACATTGGACTTCCATAAACAGCCAGGCAGGACCCTAATCCTGTGGCTGAAATTGCTACCACGAGAGACTGGATAATGACCATATTGCCAGGACTAGATTCTGTGTTCCTATGTCATGAGCTCCAAAGTCAAGTGTATCTTATATTCTTCAAAACCTCCCTTAACAAGTGTACTTAAATGTTTTAACCTCCCTTCTAGCCCACCAGAGGTAGTGGAAAGGAAAGGCTAATTGGGCAAAGGAGGATGTGGACCTGTTTAGAAACAGATGTTTGGGGTGATTCCAGTCTGCATTGTCAGGATATCAGCAGTTCAGTTCACATGAATCAGCAGCATTAGCTCAATCTGCTTGCAAACACCATTCATGAATCAGCAATGGCAGTTTGATCCAGAAGAAACTAGGAGGTTCTGCCAATTAGTTAGAGTCCACAGAAGCAACAAGAAGCTGCCTGAACACCACTAGAAGCTCTTTAGTGAGTTTCTCTCTGCAAAGTCATGATGAATGGCAAGTCGAACCAATACCACAGTGTTGTCCACTGTCCGTTGGGCTATATTTATTCTCTTTCCAAACATCATGTGTTCACCCAAGCATCCACTCTAGCAATACATCATAGGCCCTTTATCCAGGTGTCTTCCAGAAAAACACCACGGGTTTGTCCTCAGCAAACATCCTTCCATGTGTCTGCTTCAGCAAAGACATCCTTTCATAAGGCAATTTCCAGAATAATATCACGTGATACAACTGAGTTTCCAAACAAACCAGAAATTTTCAATTCAGTCAGGGTCTGAAATGCAACTGACTGGAAGATGTCATAGATGGGGGAACGTCCAATCTGGAGAAGCGTGGAGAGTGAAAGATCTCTGCTGAGAACTGTCCCAGGGCAGCACAGATAACCTCTCCACGCTCACCTTCTCCTGTCTGGAGCTTCCAAACGGTCTTTTTCCTGTCTCTCAGAGCCTAACATCTAAGGAATCCTAGAGAACACTTTTCAATCTCTATGTTAGCATACGTCATCTCGATTCACATATTCAGATTCCACAAAGAATCTTCAGGTACCCTGAGAGTAATAAAACTGTATGGTTAAAAGAAAAAAAAAAAAGAGATCCGCAGTTAAGCATCCTCCTCTGAAATGCTTCACTATTTGTGTAAAATAGTGTCATGATTCTCAGCTGAGGGGTACAGCATCTCCTGTACAGGACCCTAAACTTTCAGATCATTGGCTGCAACCTCCACCCTCTGGGTCAGCACTACTGGGTTTAGTGATCTGGATGAGACCTTTAATTTAAGGATTGCATAGTGGACATGGTACAGAAGCCTGTGTCGAGGAGGCCAGAGAACAACATATAAGAGTCAGTTCTCTCCTTCTACCATGCGGAGCCTGGGGAGAGAACTCAGGTCCATGGGTTTAGCAGCAGAGGCCTGAATCCACTGACCATCTCAATAGTCAAGGACTTTCAAATTTTAAAAAACTTCAGATAGAAAAGGGAGTCAGTTTGGAATGGGTACTTAAGGGAAAGAGGCCACGGGTAGGTACCCTTGTGTGATCACACAACTGCAAGACAAATTTGATTAGATGTAGTCCATAGAATTTATAAGCACTAAAAGACTGCTTGATATGATAATAGACAATAGAACAGAATTATAACTTTTTAAATTGGTTGCACTATATTTTCCTCTATTATAAACAGTTACTGGCAATTTCCAGGAGTATCTTGGGCATGTAGGCAAAGCACGTGACATTGTACATATGAAGGGTAAGAAAGAATGGATTCCAGATGATACATCTGTGCTTTCTCATCAATGGCAGTGAATGCTCAGGACAATGAAGACCACGTCCCTCTGCACTTCTGTTCTCGATTTGGACACCACAATATAGTGAGCTACTTGCTCCAGAGTGACTTGGAGGTTCAGCCTCATGTCATTAACATCTATGGTGACACTCCTCTGCACCTGTGAGTATGAGCCAGCATTTCTCATGCCCAACTCATGTCCTCTTACTTATTAAAACATCTTCTTCCTGTCCAGGGCATGCTACAATGGAAATTTTGAAGTTGCCAAGGAAATTGTCCACGTAACAGGAACTGAAAGTCTGACTAAGGAAAACATCTTCAGCGAGACAGCTTTTCACAGGTAGAGAATATCTCTGTGTCCTAGACACTGAGGCTTGGCTGACACCGCGCAGCACCCCAAGTCATGTATAAAAAGCCATAACAAACAGTGGCAGATGTTGCAGTCAGAAAGTGAGCACACAGGTAGGGCGGAAGAGAAGCCTGGCTGGGTGCAGACAGGGTGGGAGCAGGTGCTTCCATCAGTGCTGCAAACGGATCTGTCTCCAGATGCTGCTTTTCTGGCTGGAGCCACAAAGACATGGACTGATGTTGCCAAGGAAACAGGCCTATCAACATCTGTAAGCATATTGCTACTCACTCTCTGAAAAGCTGCCATGAGGGGCTGTATGCCCTCTCTGACAAGAATCTCATTACTAGGATTCATCAGCATCAAGTACGACACTTTCTCCCTCACTTGCTTAAACCTTATGTGCAAATGTGTCTACCCAAGATATCCTTCTGCCAGCTGCTAAAAGCCTCGTTAGGATGGTATTAGGATACCCCAGATGTAGCTTCTTTCTTGGAGCCCGCAAAACCCCTTTCTAGTGTGCCTAGGAAAACGCCCTGAAAGATCAGCTGGTATTGGGGAACATGAACCCTATGACTGAGCAAGAGGCTGCTGAGAACACACCCACAGCAGCTCTTAGGCTTTCTAGGAGGAAAATGGGGGTTTCACAACATTAGGAACCCTCGGGGCAAAAGGGTTGTCATTTTGCTACAAAAATGATTTGAACTTAACAAACCTTGACTAGAAGGTCATTTACTTAGACATCACATATATCTCAGCTAATTTGCAACCTCTAAAAACAATATCCTAGGCTGATCTGCTGTCAGCAAATTTTTGGTATGAATTGGTGAATAATAGAAAAGTAAAAGATTCTTTGATACTACAGTAACATTAACCTTGTACTTCTGTATCAGGCATCAAAACACCTTCTATATCAGGGTGGTTTGTTTTTTAACAAACCCATTACAAAGAAGCAAAAGTTAAGGAAACTACCACTTAAAGAGGAAGCAGAGACTACACACCAGGTTATTGTGTCCATTGTCACATTTAACTCTAGAAATCTTTTGAAATCTAAGTGTCTATTAATTACTTCTCTTGTTGCTATGGCCAAGTATGAAGCACACCTGGAGCAGCTAAGCAGGGAGGGTATATTCTGCCCCACAGTCTGAGGATACACAGTCTGGCATGGTATGAATGGCATGATGGTGGGAGGCTGAGCGAGTGTTTGCCTTGCATCTGCAGCCAGGCATCAGAGGTGAAGGCTACCACCCAGCCAGCACCTCCTTTCCCTTTCTGTGTTCAGTCTAGGACCCCAGCACATGGGACAGTGCCACTTACATTCAGGAGAGGTCTCAGTTAAACCTTTCTGAGAAAGTCCTCACAGGCACATGCAAAGTTGTACCTCACTAACATCCCAAGGATTTATTCATACAATCAGTTTTACAATATAAGGTAACCATGATAGAATGTGTATATGTGAATGTGGGCACACATGTGTGAGTGTGTATACATATGAACACATGCATGTATGTATGCATTCACATGTACATATCTAGGTATGTTCACATAAACACACACACGTGAATATGCTGATATATACTTTTGACCAGCCAAATCCTATAACTAGTTGCTTTGAAAAGCCTAATAAAGCAACTTGAACAATAGACTATTCAGTGGGTAACATTACAGTTCAGTTTACAATGTGAATAGTTGAGGGTGGTAAGATACATTGTACCAAGATAGTTATGATTTATTCACACAATCATTCAAGGAAGAGTTACGACGGACCTGCTCTGTGTTGATGGAAGTAGAAACATTAGCATACTAGAATCACTTCTCTCCTTAAAGAGGCCCTTCTGTGAGGTGTGAAGGTGCCCAGAAGTGTGTCTACCAGCACACACACACACACACACTGCTGTGTGTTCCATTCTACTGAAGCCAGGAAGAAGCCGAGTAGACAGTGAGCTCTGCCATTGTTTCATGAGGTGTCACACCATGGGAAATTGTTTGTCTCACTGGGCAGTTTCATTAAAAATGGCTTCCTCAAGGCTATCCCAGGAGGAGGAACTAGTGAGATGCAGGAAACTGCCTCTACTAGAACTGAGTCCCTGTTCCCTTCCTCTAACCATGGTTAGATGTGGACCAATCCATGTGCTACATGAGGGAGCCTCAGGTTCCCAGGAGTTGGGAGGATTGCAAGAGTGAACCACATTCTGAGGCCATTTACAGGACAGGGGGCATTTCTGACACTTGCTAGTTCAAAACAAAATCCAGTTATCATTGGTGGATGACAGGCTTCATCTTTATTTTCTTCCTGTCTCAACTTAAAATTGACTAGATTCAAAATTAACCCTGGATGTGGGGATTTATCTAGAAGGATTTAGCAGGGGGTAGAGGAGAGAATCTTGAAAGTGACTGATAGCAACCCAGGCTATAAAATGCTCAAGAGGAGGAGAGCCAGCCTGTCTCCCTTTGCTTCCTGACTTCACTCTGGCTGATCGGCTGCTCCAGGTTCTGCTGCTTGCCTTCCGTGCGTGACAAGCTGTTCTCTTTTTAACTGTGAGCCAAAGAGAGCTCTTCCTCCTTTAAGTTGCTCCTGCTACAAGGAAAGTATCATGAAGACAGTGTTGTTTGCCTTCGGAAACCCTTCTACCATGTATCTTGGCTTTCACAGGAAACACGTGAAATAAAAATTCCATTTAAGTAGTTCAATGGATCTAGTTGCATAATTCACCTTTAAAAATATTAATTATTTTGAGTCCTTAAATATGCCAGTGTTCTCTCCAAGTGGGAAGAGCTACTCATGAGCATGCTCTACTGTTTGTGTTATGGATCCACAGCATGAATCCATCTGAAATGTCAACAGCATGAGGCAAGTAGAGAGGAAAAAAAGAAAACTGAAGCTCAGAGTCCAGATCACATGCCAGGTCTCTGGGTAGTGCGTGGACGTGCTCCCAGGTCTCTGGGTAGTGCGTGGACGTGCTCCCAGGTCTCTGGGTAGTGTGTGGACTTGCTCCCTGAACTCTGGTTACACAAGCCTTGACAGATATTGGGTCATCTTCCTGGGGACTAATTTCAGACTCTTGCCTCAATTTCATAAGTTTTATGGACCTGTCTGTAATACAACTTTGATTGTCTTACACATATCTGCTAGGGTAAAGGTAAACTGACAACAATGAGAACATTTGACCAAAATACTAATAATTTCACACAAGTCTTTGTTTGCTCCAGATGGTTAATGTGTGATTCTGTTGCCCTTGGTAAGCATCACTCACAGGAGCCCTGTTACTACTTCTCAGCTCCTTTTCTCTTCCACCCTCTTCCTTCTGTCCCTGTCCCTGTCTCTCTCTCTGTTTTTCTCTGTGTGTCTCTATGTGTCTCTCTCTGCCTCTCTGTATCTGTCTCTGTTTCTCTGTATGTCTCTGTCTCTGTCTCTCTCTCTCTGTGAGTGTGTGTGTGTGTGTGTATATGTGTGTATCTTGCACACGTACACGAGCACACACGCATGCATTAGTGTTCTACACACACCAGTATCTGGATTGTCCTGGATTAATCAAGTTTGTATCATTTCTTATGGGTCTCATAATTATATGTAACTTTCTGGGCAATCTAAACAACAACAATATACAATTTCACAGTTTCAAGTCTACAAAATACTGACAACTTTGGCCTTGTGTACAAATGTTCTTTTTGAATTGAAGATGATCACCTTTTTCTCTGCTTTCCTATGTTCAGCCTTCAGCCTGTATCATCTTTGTCCCAAGTTCCATTTCCCATAAAGTCATCAACTGTATTGGGTTAGGATCTACGCTAAGGACCCTACAGCATTCCCACTATGTCTTGGAAGACAATATCTCTAAATAGTGTCTATAGTGAAATCCTGGGATATAGGACTTCTGCAGAGATATGACTCAGCACATATAGAGCCTTTAGTTTTCTTATTTTTTGCTTCTGCAGTGCTTGTACCTATGGCAAGAACATTGACCTGGTCAAATTTCTTCTTGATCAGAATGCTGTGAACATTAATCACCGAGGAAGAGATGGGCACACAGGTAAGACTACTGTCTACCCATGACTATCAGTTCTCAAGAACAGTGTTGAGCCAAGAGGGAGCAGCAAGCTGATAGTGGTCAAGCCCCAGTGGATGGGGTGTTTTTATCAATTAGAATCGTTTAGAATTAATGGTAAATGACAATATTAAAAATCAGATTGAATGTTACTCAGCACCCCTCCCCAATTGTGTTAAAACCTGCATACAATCTTTGCATGCTGTGTTCCCTCCATCACAATAGGTTAATGAACATGACATTTCTCTGCCTTTGGTTTGATGCTCAAGAAAAATACTGGTTGAACTCTTGATTGTTATTGTTGTAAAGGCAATATTTGTTCTTGATAAATATTGTAGAAAGAGGAACGAAAAATTAAAAAACACTCCAAGTTAATACAGTCAATATGGAAGGCTGCCTAGACTAGAGTCCCTTTATTACTGAATATATCACCTGTTTTCTCAATAATAAAATTAATTCTTCATTACATACCAATTACAGATTTATATCTCTGGAAATAATCCTGTTTGTGGAGTAACTCTTTTGACATCAAAGGATTTTTTTCTTTCTTCTTTTCCTCCTTTTGTTCTTTTTCATCACAGGATTACACTCTGCTTGCTACCATGGCCACATCCGCCTGGTTCAGTTTCTACTGGATAATGGTGCAGATATGAATCTAGTTGCTTGTGATCCCAGCAGGTCTAGTGGTGAAAAAGATGAGCAGACATGTTTGATGTGGGCTTATGAGAAAGGTATGTTTTTAATCATTGCATCTCTGCAGCGACACATTGAACCGTGTGCATAGATTATGTCAATGCATCAATAATTTCTTTGCTTACATGACACAAACCCTCCCACTTCCTCTGTAGATTGTACGTAAGGCTCTGGGGACTTGGATCAAAGAGTCCAGTGGGCCATTATTAGAGAAAGCAACTTTTGGGCTGCAAATGAGCTGATATATTCTCAGCCTTGCTGAAAAACGACTGGCCTGCTGTAATTCTAAGCTCTAGAGAAACAACACAGAGATAGGTGACCATAGCAGAGCGGTCTAATAGTTGGGTTTTATATCTTAGAGAAAATGTTGATTTGTGTATATATGTATTTTGTATGTATGTGTATATATATGTATTTATGTGTGTATATATCTATGTATTATATATGTGTATTTATGTATGTATGTATGTATGTATGTATGTATATGAAAGGGAAGCACTTGTCAGTTTAAGCTCTGCTAAGGATTTCTGTGTTATAAAACAAGGGAGAGGTGACACCAGACACACAGCTCTCACCTTAAAAGGAATAAGAGAGTTTATTCCAGAGCTAAATGGAGCAACCATGGCCCAGAAACAGAGATTTAGGTTATTGCAATACCATATTTCAATATGTTAATAGTTTTGTGAAGTTCTTGTAGCAACAGAACAAAATAAAGTCATAAACTATGACATATTTTCACATACATTGGTGAGATTATCAGATGGACTTGTTATAGTCATGTAAGGATGTCTCTAAGTGTCCAATGTGATGTGATGCCATCCGTAGCCTTTGGTTTTGTAGAACCCAAAGGGCTGTTTGCATACACTAAAAGAGTTTGCCTAATAGACATGAGAATTTTATGTCATGCACAGAGGTGGGCAGTGAATAGCATGAGATCTATCTTGGAGTATGGTTGATAAACTCAGTGATACTCAATTGGAGAAAACCCGTTTCCCATTTGCTACTATGTATCAATTGTAAAGAGCTTCTTGGTTAAGGGTAGAAGAACCCTGTGTCCACTTCCTCTTTTATGATCTGGGACCTGTCAGGCTTGAATCGCAGGTCTTAGGTGAGCTGCAATAATCTCTGAATTTATATGTCTGTCAATTCTTTTCCTTGGAATCACCCCTCACTTCTGGGCTTTACAATCTTTCTACCTGCCCCCCCCCCCCTTGCTGAATAGATCCCAGGGATATAATGTAAAAGGGTTGATAAATACATTCCGTTATATACTCAAATCTTTCCTGCTCTGTACAATATCCAGTTCATGGGTGTGTCTTAATTTCAATCTATTGCATCAAGAGGCTTCAGTGATGTGCACTGAAAGGCACCAATCCATGTGTATAGCAGTATGTTATTAGAAACTGTTTTATTGCCATATCTCTTTAGCAAATGACAGTAGTGGGGTTTCTCTGAGCATATGTCCCATCTAGCATCAGATTCCTGGTCACTTAAGCAGTGCTAGGTATGGGTTCCATGTCACAGAATTGGTCTTAAATTTAATCAAAAAGTGATTGACCACTCTTATAACATTTGTACCACTACTGAGCCAATATATCTTGCAGGCAGGTCACGGAGTTTTTAGATTACCTTTCTTCTCCAGTAGAGTACTTTACTGGCTTAGGAAAGCCAGTCAGAAATATGATGCTTCTAGTTGGTCAATAACTTGATTTCTCCATGTTGGATGACATGAGTCAGTACTGTCTTCATCCATATGGCTTTTCCATGCCTTGCAAAATAACCAATAGCCTTGGCAATGAGCTGTGATATTGGCCAACAACTCAACAACACATAACAAGGTTCTGGCACTTGAGGTGTTACTTGGTGGCATGAGATGTGTATTTGGTGATTTCATTTAGATCCCTTCCATATATGTAGATGGTTTAGAAAGCTTCTGCAGTGGCAGGCTTCCGTATAATTTTCCTTATGGCCTTCAGCTGTCCTTGTCCTTCCCCAGATTCTCTCCTTTGCACAGTTTTCTTATCACCCTCCCAATTTAATCCTCTATTCTAGTTTCCTCTTTGAAATTGAAGATATTTAAAGTATATATAAAGTAAGTTGCTCATTCTCTTTTAAGTGTGAGAATCCTCAAAGATCGCACTGACATACAAATTTCGAAGAGGTAGGTTGTCTCAGCTACAAAGTTGATCTAGAAGGTTTGGGGTCTGAATAGGGCCATTAATGAGAATAGAGATGGAGTTTGAAGGATGAAATGTGGAACTACTGTAAGCATAGAGACAGAGAGGCAGAAAAATACACAAGCCTGAAGTTGGCTAGTGAAAAAAACGATGCAGGATTACTTTTATACAGAAGAGTCAGTAAAATAGTGGCAAACCAACAAACACTATATCCTTGCAAAAGCTGCATCCACATAGCTCAGCGGATTCACCCAGAACCCAAAGAAAACTTTTCACAGCACCCAAGCCCCATAATCTCCTTTAATCTCCTTTAATAATAATAAAATCCTGATAATCCCTTTAATCCCTTCCCCCATGAAGCCAGCACAGCCTTTTTCTCTGACTAATGGACATGTGCTATGATAAGTTTAACTGTATCTGGTTCCTGTTGGCTACAATTTGGGAGATCAACCCATCTCTCTGCAGGCACCTGTAGACCCCTATTCATATCACTGCTTAGTGAAAGGTTTTGAGGCAGTATTACAACTCATTCTACTGATACTGCTATCCATGAGCATTGGACACATTTCAATTTCAGTTTAGAGCTTTCAGAACTCACTTGTGCGTGTTCAGTGCGTCTCTTGATGAATATGAATGTACTTCCATGAGGTAATGTAAGACCCGAAGAGCCTTACTTCTGGGATGTCCTACTCATAGAAACACAGAGATGGATATCGATGCAACAAGCATGAGCTTTATTGATCCAGCGTGCTGGGGCCATCCTGCAATCGGGGCAGAGGCAACCCCCAATATTCCAAGCACACAGTTTTTATACAGTTATTGAGGTAGACTTTGGTAGCAGCATGTATTAGTTTACACCCATTTGAGGCCCTCTCTGCCCTTTCTCAGGGTTTGTGGCCCCAGGCAAGGTGTGGTCTTAATCTCCAGAAGGGGGAACTGAAACATTTTTGGTCATTATCTGTACCTGCCCTGCCCTGAGATTGGGTTGTAAAGTTTGTATTGCTGGGACATTCCAGGGAGTATACATTCCTGGCAAAGTCTTTCAGCAACCATCTTATGTTCTTCTCTAAGGTCACACAGTATCAAAGCTTTCTACTTTGTGTTTAAGAGCTCCAAGTAGCTCTATCTTTAAGCATCAGCCAGGAAATATTCCACAGTTAAAGCTTAGAAGGCCTCACTAAGTTCCTTTTGCTCTACACATCATGTCTGCACATGCATTCTCATTCTTGCTTTCTCAAGGGCTGTGGGCTTCAATGAAGTAGGATTTGCTCCGCATTCCTCTCCAGAAAGCAGCTCTGAAGTTGATGCTGCACCTAGCTCTTTACAGAGCTTCACTCTGCTTGTCCCTAGTTGATTGGGAGTGATAGTCTAACTCTGGTTTTATTTATTTTATTTTTTGTTGGAATCCACTTCTCACAAAACAGTGAATCATGACACTGCCCTCTAAGCAAAGGACAGCAGAAACCCTGTCGTTCAGAGGGCCTGCCCACTCAGCTCTCTAGCACTGGTTCTTTCTCTTATGTCTGTTTGCCCAACTAATGTGCCAGGCACCAGCATGGATTTTCATAATTACTGTGAACTTTAACAAACTGAATGTTAGTGCCCAGGAGACAGATGGATGGTTTGCATATGTTCTGGGGCAAAGCGAGTCAGACCATTGTTGCTACCATTCTCTGGCATTGTTTGCATGTGCTCTGGAAAGACTGGCA
This sequence comes from Mastomys coucha, assembly GCF_008632895.1. NCBI lineage: Eukaryota > Metazoa > Chordata > Mammalia > Rodentia > Muridae > Mastomys > Mastomys coucha. The sequence goes on along the minus strand of NW_022196898.1, from coordinate 102,511,477 downwards.
CAAGCCTTGCTAATACTGTCAGTGGGAAGAGGTTTCTGTTTGTTTTCAATAAAGATACGCTGTATTTTGTCCCTTGGAAAGTGTAGCCGCCAGCGACCACAGGTTACTTGGGTTCCGAAAGGAAAGATGGGGCTTAGTGGGTAGGACGGTGAGAGAATGAGACCAAAACAAAATTTCTGATCAAAGCCCAATGTTTACTTAGGAGTCTGAGTTTATAAAGAGCTGGACCTATTCCCCACTATACCAGGATCTTGTCGCCTCTTCAGCATCTTGTTGCTTTGTCTGGAGCTGGTCAGGAAGACAGGCTCAGCCACTCAGCAGGTGGTGGCTCCTTGTAGGAAGCTGCAGATATGGCAGGACAATAGACTTCATCTAGGTTGGAAAGCTCCACTCTAGGTGGACTAGCCAGCTGTGGCAGAGCAAGGTCTGAATTAGCCTGCTCCAGGCTGGTGGGAGGGTACAAGAGAGGGGATCTTCAAGTTAATTGATGGCTTTAGAAATAGACTCTTCCATGCACAAATGAAGAGGAAGTTGGAGAAACAGTGAGGTCCAAGAATTCACGCTGTATTTATCATAAGAGATTTTTTTCAGAATGTCCCTACCTTACCCCAGGAAAGAGAAGCTAGGCAGGGACTTCACAGACAGAGTCTCTGTTTGAAAAGACACTTATACTAGTTATGGGAGTCTGACCTAGGGTAGTAAGAATATGGCCCAACATAAAACCCCAGCTTACTCCAAACACTATGAAAGGTTATTTTGTGATGTTTCTCTCATTCAGTTGTACAATTCCCAAGCATGAACTTTGTGGATGACAATGTCATGTGGCAATGACAAAACCCTGGGCACCCTGACTATCTCATCTAAGACTACACTCAGGATAGAACAGCATAGTTCATCCTTCTCTATGCCATGTGTGTGTTAATGGCTCTAAAGCAGACATTTTAGCTTACCCCAGCTAAATTTTAGCCAACCTTCACTCACTATTCTAATATAATAACTTCAGAAGTGCTTTAAGTGTCTAGAATAGTAAGTTGTTCTTCTTCAGTACTCCCTGAAAAGTTGATTCACCCTGGTTTTGTGGGACCTATGGCTGGATGTTGTCTATTTACACGAACCTTTCAACACATGGAGACCAAAATTAATGTTGGGAAGAGGTTCCCTGCTGACCTTGCTTCTCCACTGAAATCTCCTGATTGAGAACTAGCCACGTTGAGCCGGGCTGCACCGAGACCCAATTTTACAGTATTTACGGTGTTCCTCCTCCTGAAAGGAAAGGCAGGGATGGCAGTCTCTCTTGGGTTCACTCTGCCCTTTCCCTGGTGTACAAAGGACTTGTATAAAACAATTTTAAATTGTGCTGAAGAAGTAGCCAGCAGCCTGGTTATGTTCAAATCCTCTGCCCTAAGAAGCAGTACGGAAAACACATTGTAAAGATATACACAGAATCTTACACCATTCATTAAAGATGAAACTGCTAAATGAAAAGACCTCAGGCAATGAGAATTGAACCCGCAGCTCAGTGGCTTGTCTGGCAGTTAGATTTGAAACGGCTGCCTTGGACAAAGGAGAGCACTCTTTTATGTCAGGCTGTTCAGGGTCAGAAAATAACCCAAACTAGACACAGAACTAAAAACTCTTGATTTGCTTCAGTGCCCACACCAGTTAAAGTAATTTACAGAAGCTCCTACCCCAATATTTAATTACCCACAATGCAATATTTATATGCAGCAGAGGTGCCATAATTTACAGTGACAGGAAGCTGGGGTTGGAGAATTAGGAGTAAGTGAGCAAAACAATAAAACTGGAGGCCCCTGTCCTGAGATACATGCTTTGTTTATTCCTTCTGACAAGGGGAATGAGACATGAATTATTTATAGTAAGTGTGCTATCACGTCCTCTCTAACTGAGTAATGAAATCTCATAGTCATGATTTTCTGTAGGTTGTAGCCCATAAAAAGTAGCTGAGGGATGAAGGTGAGGAGGAATAGAGGTAAGAAGTAGTAGATTCATGAACCATTCTGGAAACGTTCATTCATATATCCTGAAGTCCTCAAGTAGCTTCCGTGTTGAATTCTAAGGTAGCTAGAGAGCAGGTGTGTGGTTGGCGAGCCTGGGGCGGCATGCTAGAGTGGACCGAGAGCAATGGGGAGAAGAAGGAAGAGCTAATAAAAACTTGAGGTGGATTTTTAAACCTGTGTGGATTTCTACTCTCACTTCCTTTCACATATTTAGTTACTCTTTGAAATATATACTATTAACCATGATTTAAGTGGACAGATTTCATTGTTATTATAAATATTATATACAAATATTTTCTGAAGTATAGTTGCTATAAGTATTGTGGTATTTAAACTGGGCAGACAAAGACTCACGTTTGTCATATCTATGTAGTGTATGCTTATATAAATGTATGATCCAAAATCAAAGCAGTCTACTTGCCTTCATTTGGTTCATTGAAGAAGAGCTCATTCTGTACCCTAGACTACTCTGGAATGCAATTTCTACTCCAGGCCAGCCTAGAACTCAGAGCAGTCCTCTTAACAACAGCTTTCCAAGTCTTGGATCCAGGGATGAGCCACCACACCTTGCCCACAGAGGCCTTGAAATAGGGGGTGTCTTTCCACTATGAAGAATTTTGGAATTATCCCCTAAGTCACGCCTCCCTGAGACACAGCTGTTCACAGAGAGCAGACAGAATTCTGCTTCACTGCAGAGGTCAGACTTTTGCCCACACAGTGGAAAAGGAGGCCATGTGAAGCACCCGTGCCACCTCACTACCAAATGAGCACAAGAACATCTTCTAATATCTCTCTGCTCTGCCCTAAAACTTAAGATGAACGATGAGCACTGACTTTACCAAATTCTGACAGGAGCTGAGAATGAGACATTTTTAGAACATGATAGGTCCTGGATGCAAATATTCTTTCATCGTTTGCAGTATGCTTTAATATATACGAAATAATCATATATAGTACATGAGAAGGCCTTTGATGCCTCTACTGAGGGGGTTTCTGTCCCTGACAAGTCCACTATACAAAACTTAAACTAGAAAAGCATATGCCAGGTCATGTGACTACTCATTTTTATTTATGGCTCAAAGCACACTACCAGCATTAAGACCTCAAGACTAAAGCAAACGTTGATAATCCCTACTTAAAATATCATTAAAGTAATTTGAAGCTACAGTTCTGATCTGTGTGGCTGTATGACAGAAGGGAAATCTCTTTGGGTATTATAACCCTCTTGACCATGGTGGTGCTTTCAGGCCTTGTTAAGGAAGGAAGACCTTCACTCAGCTTCCTGGCGATTATAGAGGACCCCACTAACAGGTGACCCCTCACTAGGCAACACGTGAATGTGAGATCAATGTTAGACCTCATCAGTATGCTCCTACTGTGCATCCCTCATGAATTCTGTTGCTTGATGGCACCATCCACAGCGTCATTTAATCCAGAAGATACACACACACACATACACACACACACACACACACACATACACACACACACACATACACACACACATACACACACACACATACACACACACATACACACACACACCACACACACACACATATATTTGACCATTTGCCCCTCACCTTCTCACCCAGCACACAGAACCATTTGAATAAAAGTCCCCTCACTCCACTTCAGTATATTTTGTGTCTATCCTTTCCTCTTTATTTTTACCACCATTGTGTTAGTTCAAACCCTGCTTATATCTTTCCTGATTCATCTTAACGCCTTGTTAGCTCATTTTTCTTTTAATACCATTTACACCTATAAATGCTAGCTATAGTCTGCTTTCAGTGACACACAACCACCTACAGGAAAAAGTCCTGCTTGATATCATGCCCAGTGCACTTCGTGCTTCACAACCATTGTGGGCAGTTACTCTTGTCATAAGAGTGACATGTCAACCATTGCCACATTGACTAGGACACTAGTGTTTTTTCAGTGTGCACTCTGTGTCAAGCAGGTTCCAAACCTGAGTTACTGTTCTGTGTAATGACGCAGAGGAGCAGCGAATGTTAATAGAATGGTAACAAAATCTCTTCTTTCATTGTTCAACACACCTGGTCCTCTCTCTTCCTTCCCATGCCTCAACCATCTTCTCCACCAAATCTTGACTTAGGTTTTTAATCTCTGCTTCACCTTCATGGATATGTGTATGAATCCTCTGTAAGCCAAAGCCCTGCCTGCACCTCAGCCTCAGAAACGCCAGCCAGGGTGAACGTTTTGTTTGCCACATGTACATCTGTTTTCCATTTCATCCTAAAACACCTTGTCCTTACTAACCGCAGGCTTTTGTATAACAAATTTGGGACTGTCCTTGTCTTCCAGAAACTAAACTCAGTGGCTGACTCCTAACAGAAGTTCAGGGCATGCTTGTTGAAATGACACCATGAAAGAAGGAGCCATTAGATATGGCAATCTGTTCCAGGAGCCAGTACAGGGCATCTTGTGAGCAATGCTTTCAGGAATACTAATTATGGCTATCCTGTTGACTCTGTAGCTATGTCTATAAGAGAGAGACCTGACTTAACTGCTGAGTCTCTGTCAATTTTCAGCTTTAATTTTCAATACAACACAGCCTGGAGTCATCAGAGAGGAAAGTCTCAACAGAGGAATTGCCTAGGTCCAATTGACCTGTGAGCATGTCAGAAGGCATCCTGCAATGACGGGCTATGGCCTAGAAGTAAAAGCCAAGCAAACTTTTCTGTCCCCACACTACTTTTCATTAGATTGCTTTATCACAGCAACAGAAAGGACACTAGAAGAGAAATCGGTGCCAGGTATGGGTGTTGCTGTGGTGGACCAATCTGCTTTATTTAAGGAAGTGTTTGTACTCTGGGCTAGGAAAACCACTGGGTGTTTAAAGCTCATCGAGCTACTTCCATGAGAGCTTGGAAGATAAGAGTGCGGACAGAAATGCAAACAAAGAATGCCTTGCTCATGAGGTTCATAAGGAAGTCAGGGCAGAAATCAGGAGGCAGAAGCCACAGGACACTTGGGGAGCTGGCTCTCTGCCTTGCTTCCAGGTTCTTGCTTAGCTAGCTTTCTTGTACAACCCAGGACCACTGCATTAAGAGTGGTGCTGTTCATGGTGATCTGGGTACTTCTGCATTACTAATAATCAAGGCAATTCTCTACAGACATGACCATAAACCAATCTGAGTTAGACTCCTTGATTAATGCTTTCTTCACATATAACCCTAAGCTATGTCAAATTGACAAAGCCAGCTAAGACAGCCCTCATATTCAAGTAAGTAAGCAGAAGACTTTTGCAGACTCCCCCAGCCTCAGACTTTTGCAGACTCCCCCAGCCTCCCATTTCTATGCATTGGAATGGCATTTTACTCTGGCCAGAAGCTTTTCCTCTCTTTGCTTATTTAGCTCACCTTACCTTTCAAGTTCAGCTTGTAACTCATTACATAGCCCTTCCCTAGCTAGACCCCACAGGCCATGCTGGGGTATTGCTGAGATGTCAGCTCTCAGCATCTTCTGTTTTCCTCCTAAAGCTTGGCTAAGTAAAATTAAAGTAATGTTTATGGTGTAAACAAGGCACCACAATTATTTTCCTTTGCTGCTAAGTAGCATTGCTGTAAAAGTAAGGAAGAGCTTGATTTCAATAATGTATTTATTATACCTATTATTTTATCCCTTCAACAGAAATACACTGGCAGCTAGTCAATGGGTGCTGTGCCAAGAACTGAGGTAAAGCAATGAGAAATACAGGTAGTATCTTCATGCCTTAAGTAAAGCCATAGTTCTAGTATGAGGAGACAGACCAAAACCAAAAAAGAGGGAACTACTAAGATAATTGCTTTCAGTAAAGTAAGAGTGAAATGTGTAGTAAAGTAATGTGTTTAAGGACATTGTCTAATACTGAACAGTCAGAGAGGCTTCAGTGGGAAGAACGAGGAGCTGGCTTCTGACAAGTGTGTGATAAATGGTCAAAAAGGAAGAGAAAACAGAGAGGGCAAATGTAGTGAGAGGGAAGCAACAGAGGAAGGAGAGTGGGGTGTCTTAGCGATCACAATGTCATAGCAAATGCTTATGCTTGCCAATCCCTACTGGTGCTGAAGGGTGGGTGGCATTTTCACCTCATGATGCAGGAGCAAGTCAAAGGGCAGGCGGGTCTCAAAGCACAGGTAAGTTATGAGAAGACACAATGAGCTGGGATTCTTTTCACCATCGGTCTTATGGACAGCGTGAGGTCAAGACCCTCTGCGGGTCATGAATCTGTAGAAGGGCAGACTTCAGAAGTCATCACCTGACTCCACTCCTCAGAGCTTCCAGGAAATGAGGTTTTGTATGGAAAGAAGTGCACAGAGACACTGGGCTAAACCTCACACGCGTCATTGCTGAGAGTCGGGCTCTCTGAGTCACTCGCTCTGGTACAGAGCTGTGGTTGTGCCTTGACTCATCTGGACAACTAAAATGCAAGAAGTCAGCAAAAATCCCCCGAATTTGGGGTGGGAGATGGCTCGATGGGTGTGGTGCTTACCATGTGATCATGGTGATTTGCATGCAGTTCCCAGAACTCACTTTAAAATGGCAAGCGTGTGCGATCCCAGCACCAGAGGACAAAGACAAGCGGGTCACTAAGGCTTGCTGCCCAGACCAAGAGCAGTGAGTTTACCTGTAAACTGATAGACCTTACTTGGTGAGCTCCAGGCACATTTACCTTTGGCTCGTGCACACACACACACACACACACACACACACACACACACACACACACTCACGCACACTTTCCTGCCTTACAGAGTTAAATCCCCATCTCTCTTCCAGTCTTTGAACACAAAAGGTCTCAATCCCAGACTCCGGGTGGTGTAGCCATCACTACCCTCACTCTGCTGACCTTCATGTCTAGTCTTCAACTAACTCTCAGGCAAGGAGAAGAAGCACTGTCCATTGCCTCTGGGTTGAAATGGCAAGGGTGCAGAGATGCTACGAGAAAGTTAAATTTTCTTCTTCAAGAGCCATGAAGACTCAGCTAGATTTAAGACCATGTTACATTACTGTCCTTCCACCCTAACATCTCTGGAGACTGGCTTACATCTCACAAACCTAGAAAGTAACAGAACTATTCAACAAGAGTAAAAGTTACAAAGTCAAAATTGCCAAGTTCCCTGCTACAGACACTGAAGCTCTGAACATGCAGACTGCTGTCATAATTGAGCTGGTAACACAGCAACTTGACATCTGTTTGGGATACTTGAATATATACACTAAATTCTTAGCTATAGGAGAACACTTTATTTAATCAGTGGAAGCTTGGTTATGTCTGTATGTGTTGGCCTTAAGTATCTGCCTGTCCACTGTCAGAGCCTTGGCTTTATGCGTCAGTTGATGACACTCCAAAGTGAATTTCTGCTTCTCTCCCTGTGATCAGGCTTGGGAGTATGCCCTGGAGCTTGTGGTTCCTTCCTTTCCTGTTGAGGGCTCGTCAGAGTGCTTCCAGCAAAGGATTCTTCCCTACACTGTGCCTTCAAAACTGTCAGCAGGAGGAAGGAGATGAGGCAGAGCAGAAGGAGCCTCTTGGCACCTCCCTGGCAGCCTCTTGCTTATCACCAGCCAGGGCCCAGGCACTCATTAGGCTCTAGATAGAAATTATTCCAAAGAAAATGCCAGAAAATCGTGCCACCATACTGGCAGGAAATTAAAACTACTCATAGCAAGTGGAGCCAAGAGAGCTTTTACGATGAGAGGAACATGAAGGGTGTGATCAGCTGCTATCTCAGACAGTCAGGATTCATGATGCTGATCCTGATACACTGGGTGAGCAACTGTGCTGCATCCTAATCCATCCAATGGGGGAGCACCAACACTGCATCCTGATCCAATGGGGGAGCACCTATATTGCATCATAATCCACTGAGTGAGCACCCATACTGTACCCTGATACATTGGGGAGCATCCATACTACATCCTGATCCCCTGAGGGAGCACCAAGGCTGAGGCAAGGTGATCCACTGGAAGAACACCCAGGCTGCTTCTTGATCACTGGAAAGCACCCAGGCTGCATTCTAATTCACTGGGGAAGCATTCATACTGCATCCTGGTCCACTGGGCAGGTACTTATACTGCATCCTGACACACTGGGGGAGAGCCCATGCTGCATTCTGATCCTCTGAGGGAGCACCCATAGCACATCTTGATCTACTGGGGAAGCACCCATGCTGCATCCTGATCCACTGACATGCTTCCCCACTCGATCACACTAGTCCTCTTCTCATCAGCAGAGTGAGTTCACAGAGGGGCCCAGAGGGACTGAGAGGGAGATGCTGTGAACTAGGCTCTATTGTGTCTGGATAAATTCTGAGGTATGTGTTGGTGAGTGTCTCCTAGGAGAAACAGAAATAATAAAAAAGATTTTTGGTTTGGCTTTCTTGTTTTTATTTTTCTGGATCCAACTATGTAACAATAAAGTTATTAAGAGAAAGGTTTTCAAATCCGGGCAGGGTCATGGGGTCAATGCCAAACTTTGGAAACTGAATTTAGTAAGAGACAGTTGACAAGGTGATTTGATTCCAAAGATATTGCTTAGTTACTGTTCCATAGCTGTGAAGAGACACCATGACAAGGGAGACTTATGAAGGAAAGCATTTAATTGGGGGCTTGCTTATAATTTCAGAGGTTTATTCTAGTGTCATCATGGTAGGGAATGTGGCAGTGGGTGACTGGCATGGTCCTGGAGCAGCAGCAGAGGGCTCACATGTGATTGGGAAGTTGCAGGCAAAGAGAGAGACTGGATCTGGCATAGGCCTTCTAAATCTCAAAGTCTAGTGGTACACCTCCTCCAGCACAGCCACATCTACTAATTCTACTGAAACACTTCCACTAGCCAAGGACCAAGCATTTAAACGTAAGCCTATGGTGGCCATTTTCCTTTAAATTACCACAGACAGTCCTTCTTACACCCTGATGCTAAAGGAATGATACATAGAAAGGGATACTTGTACTGCTGGGGACTACAGCTCCCAAACTGCCTCATCTGCAGCGAGCCATGTGAAACAAGAAAATGACCCAGGTAACTGGTGGATGCCTGGACTCTGAGCAGGCTGCCTTGCAGGACAAAGGAGAATGAAGCTTACTATTAGACAGCTTTAAAAGAGAAGTTTGTCCTTTTTTATCCCACTGAGCCACTGACCCACAATGTGCAGGAGGACAGCAGAAGTCAGGTCACAGGAGTGTGAAGAGAACTCAGCACCATTGCTTCTGGCCTTTGGGATCTGGGAGGCAGGCATTAAACCCAGGTTTATGAGTACACTTTAAAAGCCAGAACTAAAAGGCAGAGAAACTGATTACATTTTGGCTTATCAATGAATATCAAAGATCCACCTGTTTCCCTTTTCCTTGACCTGGGATTATTGACGCACTCGCCCACGGTTCTTTACCCAGGTACTTGTAATCTAAACTCAGGTCTCATTGTGGTGAAGCAATCTCTATAATGGACTGAGCCATCACCTTAACCACATGCTGTGTTAGTTAATGTTTATGCCAGTCTTACAAAGCTGTATGTTATTTCTAAGCTAAATACTAAGGTCTTGTTCTTTTACATATGAAAAAAATAAAAAAAGGACCTTTATCTCTTGCCATGAACAAAATACAACTCAACACGGGCTCAAGACACAAAAGTAAGACACAAAGCTATGAAACCACTAGAAGAAAACGTAAGTAATGGCCTTCCTTGCCTTGGTCTGTGAAGTGCCTTTTAGGTAGGTCATTAAAATGCACAGATAAAGAAAATTTGGACAAATGTGATTGCAGAAAGTGAAACTCATTTTTTCCTGCCAAATCACGGAGTTATATTTTATTCTACACTGATACATAATATAAATTCATCCACTTAAAAATAAAAGTCCATCACAAATCATTTTGGCAGGTCAAGATATCGTAAAGTCTAATTACAGAATTTCAAAAATAAATTCTATACATTTTCAAGTATCAGCAGTAAATTTTTATTTCCTATCTTAGGTTTCTATAGTTAACCAATGAATTTCTTTCCTATTCGGGGCTGGAGGTAATGGCAAATTTGTTTTTGAAATGTGACAAAATAAAATATAATAAGATGAAGAAAAACTATTATATTAGAGTTGGAAATGGCAACTCAACAGAAAGAAGAGACCCAAGAGCAGGCAAAAGAATCAAAGACCCATTTTTTCTCACAGTCAGGAGAGACTGAAAGATAAGTACTAAGCTGATACATCTCTATGCAAAGAGGACCTGTAAGCTTTATACTTGCTACATCAGTCTCTCTGAGCTCATATGTGCCCTGACTAGGTGATTCTGAGGGCCTTGCTCTGGTGTTCTCTGGCTCTTACAGTATTTCTGCCTTATCTTGTGTTGTTTTTACTGAGCTCTGTGAGGAAGCATTTGACTAAGACCTCCAATTTAGGTTTTCTCTGTTCATAATGTCTGGCTGTGGGTCTCTGCATCTGCTCCCATCTGCTGTGGGAAGAAACCTCGTCAGTGTTGACTGACAAGACACCAATCTATAAGCATAGAAGAATATCTTTAGGAATCATTTTCTTGATGTTTTTTGAGCAGTAGTGTTTGATTTTACCCCAGGTCTCTGGGATATATTTTGGATGTTAGTCTTCTATCAAATGTGGAGTCAGTAAAAATATTTTCCCATTTTGTAGATTGCTGCTCTGTAGGATTGATGGCGTCCTTTGCCTCATAAAGCATTTGGGTTTCATGAGGTCCCATTTAATAATTATTGACCTTAGTGACTACATTATTAGTGTTCTATACCAAAAGCTGTCTCCTGGGCTAACGTGTTCAAGGCTATTCCCCACTTTCTCTTCTCTCAGTTTCAGTATATTTTTTCCCAGTCTGCTTTTATATCATTCTAGGTACATCCAAAAAACTTCATCCGTTCTTAGATCAAAGACAAAGTAATTGAGTGAAGTAGTAAACAAGGAGATTACACAAGACAGTAATCAAGCAAAGTAGTAAGCAAAAGAACCACACATGGTGATAGTTAAGTAAAGTAGGAAGCACAGAGATCACGGAAGGTAGGAATTAAGAAAGTAGTAAGCAGAGCCCCATGGTCACTGTTTCTAATATTCTTACCTGAGCCTACTTCCTTGTCTGAGCCCAATGACAAATGCCAAATTCCTAGAGGCAGCACCAAATCTCTCATCAGGTTTATAGTATTAGTACAACTGTGACCTCATAAAATGTATTTGGCAATGTCCTTTCTGTTTATATTTAGTGGAATAATTTGAGTAGAATTGGTGTAACGCTTTTTGGAAGTCTGGTAGAATTCTAGACTAAACTAAAATGATCTGGCCTTAGACTTTTTTGGGGGGTAGGGGTTGGAAAATTTTTAATGACTGCTTTTCTCATGAAGGGTTGTAGGTATGTTTAAATTATTTACAAGATCTTGATTCTCAATAGGTAATACATATTGAGAAAATTATCTTTTTCTTTTAGATTTTTCAATTTGGGTTCTACAGGCTTTTAAAATAATCTATGGTTCTCTGGAATTCCTAGGTGTCTGTTGTTATGTCTTGCTTTTCTTTCCTTTCTTTTATTCTATATAGAAAATGTAATCAAAGAAAAAGAAACAGGTATTAAATAAATATATTGGATATTTTTAGTAATTATTTGATCTTAATGATTTATGTTGATTTGTTACAACAGTCCCTATTAGATTAACTTCAAGAAAATTCCACCTGTAGGTAGAACATTTTTAGCACATTGAAGCTTTCCTATATAATAAAATGATAGGTGCAAGCCATTATATACTAGTCAACATTCATTGATGTGTAACAACAAAAGTTGCATCCTAAGGTGAACAACGGAGCTTATCTAACAATAAAGTAGTAAAGTACTAATAGTTAACACATTGATCTCACCAGTACAAGACATTAGATAGAGGGGAAATTGTTGCATATTGATGGTCAAGATAAACTCTGCATATATTCCACACAGTTTTAAATTTTTTATTAATTATTTTATTTATTTATATTATAAATGTTGTCCCCCTCCCAATCCACTCCCCAGAGTTCATCTCCTTCGCTTCTGAGAGGGTGCACCCCTCTGGCCATCCCCCTTCCCTGGAGCATCAAGTCTCTACAGGATTAGGCCCATTGTCTTCTACTAAGGCCACATAAGGCAGTCCTCTGTTACATGTCTCCTTTTTCAATTCTGATTTTGTTCATTTTGATATTCTCTCTCTTTCTCTCTTTCTCTCTCTCTCTCTCTCTCTCTATCTATCTATCTCATCTCTGCCTTTTAGTTAGCTTGGAAAAATGTGTATCTATCTTGTTGATTTTCTCAAAAAAAAAAAAAAACCCAACTCTTTGTTTCATTAATTCTCTGTATTCTTTCCTTTGTGTCTATTTTATTTTTTCCAGACTTCAGTTTTATTAAATATTGCCCTCTTCTCCTCTTAGCTATGATTACTTCTTTTTGTTTTAGATATTTCAGGTGTGCTATTCATTTGCCTGCATGAGACCTCTCCAGTTCTCTAATGTAGGCACTTAATGCTATGAACTTTCTTGTTTTTTTATATTCTTTTGTGTTTGAGTGACATGTTTTGTAAATATTTGTTAGCTCCAGCATTTCTCTGCTGACTTTTTGTCTGGATGACCTGTCCCTTGGTGAGATATTGAAGTCTTATACTATGAGTGTATGAGGGTTAATAAGTGATTTTAGCTGTAATAGTGTTTCTTTTATAAGCATGGGTATTCTTGGATTTGCCCCATAGAATTTTTCTTTAATGAGTATGCATGTTCTTCCCAATCTCTTTTGATTAGTTTTAGATTGGAGTTAATTTTGTTAGATATTAAAATGGACCAGGTTACTTCTTAGGTCCATTTTCTTGGGAAATCTTTTTCCAACGTTTTACCCTGAAGTAATGTCTATCCTTGGTGTAGAGGTGTATTTCTTGGATGCAGCTGAAGGATGAGTCCTGTTTTCACATTCATTCTGTTAGTGTGTGTTTTCATTGGGGAATTAAGACCATTGAGAGGAATTAATGACCAGTGACTGTTCAGTCTTATTTTTGTTTGTTTTGTTGTTGTTGGTGGTGGTGGTAGTTGTGTATACTCCCTTCATTTTATTTTTCTGGTATAAGATATGTATTTTTAATATTTTCATGTATTTGATTAACCTTCTTAGGTTGAAGTTTTCCTTCTAGTACCTTTTGTAGGGCCACATTTATACTTACATATTGTTTTAATTTGGCTTTAATTTGGAATATCTTATTTTCTCCATCAATGGTAACTGAAAATTTTGTTGGGTATAGTAATCTGTACTGGCATCTAAGATTTCTTAGAGTCTGAAGGATATCTGTCCTAGCTCTTCTGGCTCCCATAATCTTGGTTGGGAAATCAGGTGTAACTCTAACAAGTCCGACTTTATATGTTACTTGGACTTTTTCACTTGCTGATTTTAATAATGTTTTTTTGTTCTGCATGTTTAGTATTTTGATTGTTATGTAGTAAGGGAACTTTCTTTTCTGGTCCACTATCATTGGTATTCTGTAAGCTTCTTATACTTTTACCGGCATATCTCCTTTAGATTGGGAATTCTTTTTCTTCTTTGATTTTGTTGAAAACGTTTTGTAGGCTTTTGAGCTGGATTTCTTGTCCTTCCTTTATACCTATTATTCTTGGTTTGGTCCTTTCAAAGTGTCCCTGATTCCCAGAATATTTTGTCTCAAGAGTTCTTTAGATTTGCCATTTTCTTTGACTGATGTATCCATTTCTTCTATTGTACCTTCAGGGTCTGAGATTCTCTCCTTCATATCATGTAATCTGCAGGTAAAGCTTGCTTCTGTAGTTGCAGTTTAAATTTGTAAATTCTCATTTCCTGAATTCCTTCAGTTTGAGTTTTCATTATTGATTACATTTCCAATTTCAAGTCTTAAAAGTTTTCTTTATTTCCTTACACCGTTTGTATTTTCCTGGATATGTATTTATTAATTTCTTCTTTAGGGACCTCTATCATATTTTAAAGACTGTTTTAAGGTATTTTACTTGTCTTTTAACTGTCACAGGCTGGCCGATCTGGGCCTTCCTCAACCCACGGGAGAAACGGGGTCCTAGTCAGGTCGACGAGGCATAGGCGAAGAAATGATGGCAGAGACGACACATGAAGTACAGGATCTGAATGTATTTCTTAAAAATGGTATCAGACTTTTACAGTCATAGCACAAGAGAAATGGTAAATCTGGCAGCTCAGCAGTTGAGGTACATCTGAAGCCACCTGAAACACACTGAGTCTAAAACAGCAGCTATCTCC
>NW_022196898.1:102464243-102497193 GCF_008632895.1 Mastomys coucha | reverse complement strand
CCCCCCAGCCCAAGAGCTCTGGGCCCAGGGAACTGAGGACTGCATGAATCTAAGTCCTAGTCCATCTAAGTTCTGGTTCTAGTCGGAGAGCAAGTCCCAGCATGAGTCCCCAAGTGCAAAGTGAAAAGCAGGCTTATATGGTATACAGAAAGCAGGGCAGATGACAAGAGTCAAGTAGGCAGGCGAAGGTCAATAGGATCAGAGAGCAAGACTAAAGTCATGTAGGCAAGTGACCACCACATCAAGGTTGGTAGGATCAGGTATCCAGGTGTGAAGCAGGCAGAAGAGCAGTGGTGCCCTCCCTGCTGGGGCTATTATGGTATTCCTATGCTAATTCTCTGGGTCTGCTTCAGGCAAGCACCAGGAAGTTCCAATCTAACAATTCCTGCTAATGCCTTTAAGTGAGGGAAGCCCTTCAATTACTCTCTGGTATGTAAAACAGTTCTTTCTTTTGTGGGACTGCCCTGAGAATCCGAACAGTTAAGGTTAACAGTAAGCAATGGTGCCTGACCTCTATCGCTAACTGAGGACATTCTGTTTGATAAGGCAGATTCCTTGAGAGAAATTCCAAGCTAAGGACAGCTTGGAATTAAATTAGGATAGGTTGGAAACGTTGTGCTGGCCAGGAAACAATACCCAATCTTAGCCATTTACGAATCATTTCTTGGGGTACCTTTATGCCTAATTATGAGGGCGTGTTGGAAAGACTGATCTGGAACACGTCTGAGTTAGGAGATAACAGCGACTGTCTGAATATCCAGGAGGCACAGAACTCCTTTTGGATCCTTAACACCTCTTACCCTTAATCAGGCTTTTACCACCAATATTAAGGATGTAACCGGAGTAGATGAGTGAGCATAGCATTCAACTATGTTGAATTTTAAGGGCCTATTTTGGTAGAAGAGCTGAGCTTTAGTGGATATCCTGGCTGTTGTTGGGTTTTCCTGATGGTGTCTGCATCTGGGGTTGGGATGGTTAAAGGTGGAGTTGCTGATTTCTAGATTGGTCTTTGTTGGATAGTTTTGTTCTTGGTTTCTGTTTTCCCTTTGGATGTCTCTGAGAGTGTGATTGATTGCTGTGTGTTGCTTCTTTTTATGGCCTGTTTCACTGGTGTGCTCACAGAGAATGTCTGCTGGTGTTGGAGGTTGGAATGAGTTGAGGAAGGAAAGGTTGGAGAAGAAAGCCTTGTGATCTACTGGGGGATCGAGTCAGAGGAGAAAGAGAGACGACAGCAGGTTTCTAGCTGCAGAGTTGGGAATAAGACTGAGGAGATTGGCCGTCAGGAGCAGTAAGACAGGTGTGGGTCTTCCCTTCAGCCTGCTTGGTGCCCTGTGAGGAGAGGCTCTTGGGTTATCAGAGGGGTGCTTCCTGGACTTGAGATACAGTGAGACAGAGAGATACAGACATACAGTGAGAATTGGGATGGTGGAGGTTAGGGGGGAATGTGCCATTGGATACACAGAAGATGTAGGTATGAGGGGGGTGGGAAGGCTACAGCTGACGTTGTGTTGCAATGTTAGGGACCAGGCTGTAGGATTGAGTCTAACAGAAGAGAAAAAGAAGAAGAGCAATGGGCAGCCTACCTCGTTTTCTGGCAGGCTGTCCTTTTTTTCCCTTTTAATTAAAGTAAGGCATATCCTTCCATTTCTGGGAACTAATGGTTTTGAAATGACCTACATTGATCCTTTCTTTGTAAGCTCTGCATAGATGGTCCCCTAAGTCTCATCAGCGCCACCAAGGCGCTCATTAGAAAGCCACCAGAAAGGTCTTCCCGCATAGCTTTTCACTCATAGTCTCTGGGAAATCTGTGCTCACATCACATTCTATGTGACACTTTCTGATAGCCTGGGGAACCCCTTTTATGCAGTGTTCTTATCTCCCCTACCAGGATGCACCACCTTCATCCTCATCGGCCCTGCTTTACACATGACTCCATTAGTTTGTGAACAGGTCATGTCGTGTTTGTTCCCAACTCAGAACTTTTACATTATGTACTATTCCTTCCTATCAGATTCTCATTAGAAATTGCTCTGTTGGCTAAAATCATTCAGACCTTAAGGTCTGATTCTGGTCACACAAAATCCAAGCTAAGTAATAATAGCTAGAGCTTTCCCCCATTTTTATTTACACAGTCTGCATCCATGGTTTTGGAGAACAGAAATCATTATTTACAAAAACTAAAGACAATAAAATGTAGAGCCTAGTTGTTTACTTCTGGAGAGCTGATATATAGATTTTCTCACAGAATTCATTATTCATGTACACAATTTTTTTTCTTTAAGAAATCTTTTAAGGAATGTCTTTAAGGTAGATTGTTCCCTTTGTGAAAACGTCTTGTGTTAGTAAATCTAGTATTGACTTCTCCATACTGCATTCTTGAAAACACTATTCAGTAGGCTTTTGTAAAGGGAAAACTTGACTAAGTGAGCTCTACTGTGGGTATTCTACATGGAACCTGGCATGTGCAAAGCCAGTCTAAATTTTAGGCATCTGTGATAGAAAACCTTTTGTACTTTACTGTTTTTATAGTTGGCCATTTTTACAGTGGGTTCAGTTGCATTTCATAGCGTTCTGGGCAAGATCTGTAAGGTTGACTGTTTTCCTCATTTACAAATTAGTTTCAGTAGACTATTTTCATAGTGAAGCATGCAATAGTGTCAAGGTTTAATTCTATTGAAAATCAATGACTTTCTCTGAAAAGCATTTAACATTTTTCATCTTTTGCTAGAATAATTCATTGCACAGATAAAAAAAAAAAAAAAAAAAAAAAAAAAAAAAAAAAAAACTCTGAATGCCAGTAGGTAGTAGTTTAAAACTGAGACATGTCTCTCAATGTTCTGACATTCCAGGACTGGTAACAAGGCTGAGGGAGCAGCTTACCAGCTTCTTCCACCTCAGAGCACTGGGCTGCAGCTGGCAACTGGGAGAGTAACAGCTCTCTGTGTTGTAAAGTGTAGACTTGGTAATGGCGTTGCCCTGGTGTTCCCAGTGAATATGCCACAAAATCATGTTGGAATGGAAGATGAATAAAGAAGTGTCCCAGGGTAGGCAGTCATTCCTAGTGGCAGAGTCATTGTGACAGAGGACTACAGGTAGCTGTGTATGCCCTGCTGTCTCTACCATAGAAACCTATGTTATTATCCTAGCTCTGTGTTACTGGGATTGCCAACCAAGTACCAAGCCCACTCACTGTGAGTGTCCCATTCTCTCAGATACAGTATGTGTCTTTCAGATACTTAACCATGTCCTGGCCATATATATTTACACCACTTCATATCTGGTCACTCAGAAGTTTCTCATGATTAATTCCTATAATTATTTGCTCAATTACCTCTTACAAGCAGAATCATAGTCACATGTCTATTGTATCCCTGCTACCCACTATAGTATATTAGGACACTCTCAGCAAGTTATTTGAATGAAAGAAGCACTAAATCCATATTATAATATATTATCTCCTTGAGTATAATCTATGTTATAAATTTTATCCAGTGGGTTTGGGAAGGGAGCTAGGATTTGTTGACTAAATCAAGACAAAAGTATCCATCCTTTTGTCTTTTTATGAAGGACATGATGCCATTGTTACACTCCTGAAGCACTATAAGAGACCCCAGGATGAGCTGCCATGTAACGAATATTCTCAGCCTGGAGGAGGTACCTCTTTGCTAATTTGTTTTCATTACTGCGCAATCTTGAGTTCAATGGTAAATGTGTGTTGCTGTTACTGTCCCTCTGGGATGAGTAAGGAGGATACAGCCAAGGGATGAGGCTCATTTCTGAAAGTTTATACTCGGGTGAGGCTACACAAAGAATGGCCACCACAATCCACCCTGATATAGATAATCAAGCTTTGTATTCCTTGGAGTGAATGGGCATGGGTTTGTACAAGGCACAGAAAGCCTAAGAAAGCAAAGAACAGTCATTTTCTATGTCAGTAACTTACTAAGACAAGGAAAGCGTACCCATAGCCAGATGCAAATTACAGCAGATATGTTTGCCAGAATTTTCTAGAACAGAATTAAGATATTTTTATGTAGATTACAGAAAAAAACCTGTGCACTCCAGCTTCCTTTGCAAAGGGAGACAGGAAACTTAAGCTGGTTTTTTGTCATCTGCTTTGTGTTTATCACACTGAACTTTAAGGAGAAAGAAATGATTGCTGCCATCAACTCTATTGTGTGATTTGATTTCTAGATGGCTCCTATGTGTCTGTTCCATCCCCCTTGGGGAAGATCAAAAGCATGACAAAAGGTGCGTATAAATGTCATTGTTTTATCGATGACGATGATTGTTGCCTAAATACAACAGACAGACATGTGTTTTGTTTTGTTGTGAGTGGTGGCTACCTCAGCACTGTAAGCAATGTGGTGGAGACCTTTCTTCTCAGAATTAGCCTTGCCCTAATACCACTTAGTCTACAGGGGATCACTGATGAATACTGAAGAAAGCTCAGACTCACAGAGGACTATTTACATATTTATATTTTGAACAAAATATAAATTATACATATTAATATTTTCAGAAATGGAGATTTATTTGCTTTAGAAAATATTCAAATTAATAAATTACTATTTTCTAAATTTCTCAAATAAGTGACCCTCAGTTACTTTCTTGAATGCATGCGACTGGTTATTGAAATTAATATCACTAGACCAGGAAAGTATTAAACACAAGTCCATGAAAAATTAATATTTAATCATTGGAATCTGTAGTTTTAAAAGTACTTTTCAGTGTGGAATATGTCCTTGGACTGCTTCCTGTTCTTAGCACTTCCTGCTCAATGGCTATCCCCTAAAGGCCCAGTTTACCAATAGATGTTTGACTTCCTTACTGACAGAGGCTGAAGGGATCAAGTTCATTTCTCAGGCAATGAGGCAACCCATATTGGAGGGTAGCTGTGTCTCTAGCCATGTTAACTGAAGATCAGATGACCAATAAGGTCAGCTCTGATCACAGAGATTGTGCTGATAAGCCAGAAGGGCCACCCTTCTAGTAATGCAGGCCCAGACCACATGTGCTAAGGCCTTAGGATCCCCAAGTGATCAGTTACAGTTGGGTTGAAGCAACTTTGGTTGAGCATGTCCATTATGTATTTATAGCCATGTGTGCACATCCTGTACTCAAAATAAAAAGACAATTATTGTTCCCAGAGAAGGCAGATGTTCTCCTCCTGAGGGCTGAATTACCCTCCCGTTTCCATCTGCAGCTCTCTGAAATTGAATTCCATGAGATTATCGGCTCAGGTAAGCAAAGAGACCAGAGCCCTGTTGCATTTTAACAATCTCAGACTTGCAATCAACTGTAAACATTTATCAACTTCTCTTAAATAACTTTAGGTTCTTTTGGGAAAGTCTATAAAGGGCGATGCAGAAATAAAATAGTGGCGATCAAACGGTAAGCAAGCAGATGAATCACATCGTCAGATGGGAAGAACAGGGGCCAGCCCCCTGAAAACTCCTGCTGACAAGAACGTGTCCTCACTCCTGTCCTAGATACCGAGCCAACACCTACTGCTCCAAGTCAGACGTGGATATGTTTTGCCGAGAGGTGTCCATCCTCTGCCAGCTCAATCACCCCTGCGTGGTTCAGTTTGTGGGCGCCTGCCTAGACGACCCCAGCCAGTTCGCCATTGTCACGCAATACATTTCAGGAGGCTCGCTGTTCTCCTTGCTTCATGAACAGAAGAGGTATGGGCTTGGGTCCACACTCACCTTGGACTCAGCAGGTGAATCACCTTTACCACATTCCTAGGGACTTCCCATCAGGGACCCTATTACCTTCTGACATGTCTAACGGCTAACAAGAATGGCATTTTAAACACAGCTGATGATTTATGACTAATTATTATATTTCCAGAAGTGATATACTTAAGTAGTATTTTTAAACAGTAAGTCAGGGGTAACAACTTTGAGGAATGTGAAGCCAGCTGAGGAATATAAATAGACTAACCTTAACACATCCACACGGTATTACACGGAAGCTCAGAAAACAGTAATCATCAAGGGTCGCAGCACTGATGAGAGAAAGATTTTAAAAAGAATGTTCTTGCCCACGTTGGACCTGAGTTCATGTTTTAGATCTCTGCAGTTAGTAACTATGGAGTGGTTTCATCAGTGGCTCCAGAAGATTCAATTTCAGTTATTATCACGGATTTTTGTATGACACAAATAAATTTAAAAATAAAGTAGTATATTTTTAAACAACACATCATATATCTGAATTGACATTTAGTTAGGCAACTCCCAAATATGGAAAGATGTGTTCCAGAACATTTAGCTCCATCTTCAATGAATAAAAATTTAGATGGAATTACACAGAATAAAAAACATGAGCTGTTTTCTTTTGAGGGACATGCAGAGTGTTGGCTTCAACCACTTTTTCTCCATCAGTCTCTTTTCTATTCTAGAATTCTTGACTTGCAGTCTAAATTAATCATTGCAGTAGACGTTGCCAAGGGCATGGAGTACCTGCACAGCCTGACCCAGCCAATCATACACCGTGACCTGAACAGGTACGAGGCTTTCCTAAAGGACAAACTTATAACTCTGCAGCTCACAAGGACACAGTGGGGACATGTCTTAGATTTATCTCAGGTCAGTTTTCTCTAAGTACGCTGTGGAAAGGGAACAGGTCACTGCCATTGTCTCATAGAGACGCAAAGCTGTGTAACTGCCTCTCAGGGACCCTGCCGTTGTCTCATAGAGACGCAAAGCTGTGTAACTGCCTCCCAGGGACCCTGTAAATCTATGGAAAATTCCAGAAAGAAAGTACTGTGTATAGAACGCTGCTCTTGATAATGTTTTCATCAAGGATAGACTATTGCTTGCAGAAGATGACTTCATGCTTTGCTGATATAACAAATAACCTCGGCTGCGAACCAGACAGAAACCCAGAACCTGTGGTTATCTGTAGTGCTCAGGACTTCATGATAGTTAACAAATATGCTACAGATTTACTTACCTAATACATTACATTTTCTACCATTATTTATTCAAATATCTCATCTGGTTTATAAAAAATACTTATTGTAAAAGAATACAGCATGTCGTGCTGTCAGTGCCTCTTGTGTCTTGTATCATCTGTGTCTCTTAGTTGCATCATCAGACCACATATATGGTCTACCAATCCCACCTAGATTTGTGCATGTGCATACACTGTGACAAAAGTCTCCTGAACACATTGGCAGCAAGTGCCTGCTCTTAGGGCAAGCATGTGACTGGGGTTCTCAGGCTAATGGTTAGATCAGCGTGTAACCTCAGTTACTATGTAGGATGTCCTCCTGTCTCATACAAAGCCAGCGATTAGACCGTCTTAGCTGACATGCTCTTTTGTGTTACCATTTTGATATTTATGTATATTCAGCCAAATCACAACAGGACACTCACCTAGTTTTCATGCAGAAGGTTTTCATGTTGAATAGAGCCTGAAACAAATATAGAATCAAAGTTTTCCACAGAGCTGGGACCCCATGGGATTTCAGTGTTTGCCTTAAACAGTGAAAACTATCTCTACGTCTTATACCAAGGGCAGTGTGCAAATTAGAGCAGTTTTATATGAATACTGAATGTAAGTGTGGAAAACTCATTTCCCACTGCTGAAAAGCGAGACTTAAGACCATTTTGATGGAAACCCAGTCTGCAGTACAGACAAGCAGTCACTGCTCTTCTTGACTGGGAATAAGAGTCATATAAGTCCCAGGGGCCATCTAGAAGGTTTAACTATTAAGGAATTACTTTATTCATTTAATCAACAACTACACGGGCATGCACTATGCTTACAGCCTGTTACATCTGGTGCATTTCCATGTGCAAAATGAAACTTCTACAAGCCCTGTTCTCCAACTTCCCAGGAGATTTCACATCATAACAGAGAAGAAAAATGCCTATCCAAATGTACTTTAAGTGAGTTAAATATACTTAACATCAAGTTCTATAAAAAAAAATAAGTAGTGAAATTTTCTATAAAATTCCAGAAAAAAAATGTTAAATCAGTCCAGAAGAGTTTAGAGACATCACCAAGGATAAACCAAGGATGAAGTCACTGATTCCTTCAGATGAATAAATTTGAAGGGACATCCCAAGGGTAGGAAGAGAGCTATTCATTAGAGATGAAAAAGTTAAACACACACATACACACACACACACACACTCACGTTTGTGAAGTCTGAGGCTGAAAACTTGGGAAGTACAAAGAAGTGGAAGCAGAAGAAATGAATCAGAACATGCTGGACAAGGAAGGGTAATTAGATGCTCTCCTATATGTAAGCAAGAAGGCGCCGTGGGCGCTGCATGTATGTCTGTGCTGCAGTTACGAGCCTGAAGTCATCTTATAGAAAGACCCACCTATGCCTGAGAGAGTCTCACTATGGACCTAGTCAAGAGCCTGATGAGACAGTGACTGCAGAACCCAGGCAGGAAGTTAATTAGAAACAGACGAGCAGCCGTGGGAAGTGCCACGGAAGACAAGGACTTGGCAAACAGGGGAGAGAGAACAATTTAAGTAAAGTTGGGAGACTCTAGTGTTGGAAGTAAATAATATGGGAAGTTACTTACAATCACTTAGTTTTGAACTAAAAGCCACACCTTCACTGTTATTAGCTCTTTTCTTTGCCTTTTCAAGACATTTAGGCCAATAAACATATTAGGGAAAAGATTTCAATGTCAAGCTATCTCAGAAAGAACTGGGGACATTGTGCATGAAGATAATTACTCTCCATTCTTGACACTTTCTATGGAGATGGAGCAGGAGGGATGGCTGCCAGTTTTCTCTAGTCATGTCTTCCTTCCCAGTACCCTTTCTATCATCTTGTTGATAAGTGTAAATTGTTACCATCAGTTACTCAGCCAGACCGGGAATATGAATACTGATTACATATGAAAATAAAACATTTAATGTATAAGAGAAACAAGCTTATTTTACCTGAGTATAATCAAACCAACATGCTTAAATTTTCCAAAACTGTTCAAATTTGATGAAGCAGCCATAGACACCTACCTAGATTTGCAAACATTTTCTGTTTATCTTTAACCTAGTAACAACCTTAAATTTTTCACTCACATTTCTCTACATAGGCATTGTACATGGCTCAAAGGCACATGCTTAATACACCATGGGGGAGTTACTACAATTTATTTGCATAAACAGTATGTCATAATGTACAGAAGAAACCGAGTCTCCAGTTTGGGTAGGACATGACTATAACAGTAACTTTTATTTAACTGAAGTAATTGTTGTCTCTAAGACTTGCTGCCCTGTCTGCTACCCTCGGCCTACTCCTGGAAGCTTCTAGTCTCCATATAATCTAGTCTAGGCATAGAATGTTTTCAGCCTCTGAGACTTACCCCTGAATATGCTTACCCTTTCTTGTTCATTCTGGTCCCTTCCTGGCTGGTCAATTCAGCTGTTCTGACTCAAAACTCCTCTTCAAGCTGAATGATTCAATCTGGTGTCTCTCAGCTTCTCCTGAATTGCTCTGCTTGGTCTCTAACTCTGGCAATGTATTCTAATCTTCTGGCTCCTTCTCATTTTCTGGCTCATTCTATCCTCACCTGAGTCCAGCTCATTCTCTCTCTGCAACCCTCACTGTGTACAACTGTCCCAGTAAAAACTGCCACCTCTCCCTGAATCCCTCTCTCTTCTCATAAAACTTAGGAGTATCCTAATCTTTAGTCAAATTTTTCTCTGATTCATCACTTTGTTTGCCACTCAATTAGACATCACTTTCAAACATGAGTGCTTCCTTCTACAAACTAACCTTACCTTCATTGTTTAAAGGTGTAAACAAGGATTAAAGGTGTAAACTAAGCCAGAGGGACTAAAGATGTGTGCTAAGTGCTGAGCCACACCACAACAAGAAACAGGGTTTTTGGTTTTGGTTTTGTTTTGTTTTGTTTTGTTTTCAGAAAATATCACAATCTTGGGATGTCACAGTATGGTCAAATATCCATGACTGAGGACCAAAATGGCTCAGAAGCAGCTTTTAAGAGAATTCAAGCAAGAAAAACTCACAATGCAGTGGAAAGCCTGCTGAGTATGCAAAGCTGTAAGGATAGGTCTGAATCTTTTCTAAGAACACACACTTTGCATTTCCTCAGTACTCAGAAAGTCTCCCTGGAGCAAGCAGAGAGAGTGCAGATTCCAGTTGCCTTTGGATTGATATAATTGTTGATTGCTTATGGTTTTATAACAATGGGTTTAACCCCACTGCTCCAGATACAACAGGGCTTCAGGGTTAGAGAGCCTGTTCTCTTTTCTCATTTCCTGAGATCAGAACCTTGTATCTATATGTGAAAATTGCTCAATCAAAGTAGTTTTAGAGAAGTTCTCGGGGCACTTGTAAGCTACTGTAGTAATAACAAAAACAAAAACAAACAAACAAAAAGGTAGAGTGGGGTAGTTTATACAATTATGGCTACTTCTGGGTAGTCTTGTGGAATTTCTGAATGCCTTTCATAAATTGTACAGTAGAGAGGCTATTGGAGATGTCTAATCAACCTGCAGAAAGGGGACACTTCTATATTGGGGATGTAGGTTTGTTAGTTCAGCAAAAGATAAAACAAACAACCTTTTTTTTCTCTAGGCAAGAAAGACTTTTCTGTGGTTTTTTTCTTATATATACCCTGAACATTAATTTCAGTGTTCAATGTATACTAAGGAGAAGGGTCACCTGCAGTGAATGGGAAGGTTCTGCTAAGAGGTGGCCATGTTTGCGCTGAGTCTGTAGTATTAATCATCTCTATTATGCAGAGAACAAACTGTGCAAGGAGATCAATCTAGAGTCAGCTTCTTGCCACAATCTTCTGACTGCATTTTAATGGAACATAAAGTCCTGTCAGAGACGGTGAGGGAAGGTTTGATGACAGTGATATTTGTCACAATTAACTTTAATTATCAACTGACACCACTTGAAATCAACTGGGAAGAATCTTAATGAGGGATTGTCTACATTCTTTGGCCTGTGGGTATATCTCTGGGGATTGTCTTAGTTAATTGATATGGGAAGATCCAGGCCACTATGGGTGGCCCATAGAGTTTAAATATTTTTAAACTATTCACAGTCTTATTCCGGAAGGCTCTAATTTCTTAAGGAATGACTTAGACCCAATTTACATATTTACTTCTCGAAGTTGGTACTTAAGGTCACAGTTACAGCTGATGGCTTTAAAACTTTGTACTTAAAATTAACCAGGTGTCTATTCTCTTAGACAAGCATATTTCTAAACTGTTGGAAAACTGTTACATCATTGAAAATGGATATTCTTCTCTCCTGATAAGTCTACTGTAACATTTTAGATCGGCATAGGAAATGAATAGTAGCATGTGCTTCACAGTGGCCATATGAATACATACATACATACATACATACACACATACATACAAACACACATACATACATACACACATACATACACACATAATACACACATACATACATACATACACACACATACATACATATATACACACATACATATATAAATACATACACATACATACATATACACATATATACATACATACACACACATACACACATACATACACATACACACATACATATACACATACACACATACTCAAACACATACATACACACATACACACACATATATACACATACACATACATACAAACATACATACATACATACATACACACACATACATACATACATACATACACACATACATACATACACACATACATACATACACATATACATACACACACATGCATACACACATTGTATACACTATCAAGTACTACATGAGTATGTACCTTTTTCTAAATACCTTATTTCCTTATATAGGAAGTAGATTATAAAAACACTGTTATGCTCAATATGGTGGTGAATGCATGTACTCTCAGGCCCTGGTAGATACTGTAGGATTAGAAATTAGAAATCTCGGTGATATAGTTTGTGGCTAGCTTTGGATGCATATTGAGACCCTGTCTCAAGTGAAGTACAATAAAACAAAACAAACCCTTCCTGTCATGTTCACCCAAGTATTTCTTTTTATAAAATAAAGCTAAGTAGTCTGTAGTATAATTCTGAGAAGGACTTTGCTAGAGTTTTGAGAGCCATCTCATTCCACTAAATATAAAAGAAAATAATTACAGATAATTTACAAACAGAAAACTTTTTGGTGATGAGTGACAGATAATTTAAAAAGACAAGCCTGATAAGGGCTAAATGGATTTTAATTTTGAAGGTGACATTTAAATAAATTAGTGAAGATTTTAGGAAATAAAGAAAAATGGAGAAAATTTTAATAGTTGTTTTTAACTTGACATGTGCACTTGCCTTTCAATTGAATACAAAATACCAAACTGCAATTAAAAACACAACAGTCAAACAAAGCAATTTATTACTTTTCTAATTGTCCATCAGTCATGGTCCCTGTTCACAGGGATGGAGTCTACATGACAGTTTATTACTACACATGGTGGTAATACAGGGATGAAGTCTACATGATGGTTTATTACTATACATGGTGGTAATACAGGGATGGAGTCTACATGATGGTTTATTACTACACATGGTGGTAATACAGGGATGGAGTCTACATGATGGTTTATTACTACACATGGTGGTAATACAGAAGGATCTTAGCAATCAATGGTCAATACTGTCCTGAGAACTCTAATGCCCACATGCAGGCCAAACACATGATTAAGCTGAAGTGTCTCTGAAGCCCCAGAAACCTGTGGACACTTGTGAAATCATAAGCTCTGATTTTATGTCTGTCTAGTTTAAATCCATTATCACAAGAGAAGCTCTAAGATTTCCTTTTTTAAAAAAAAAAATTTAAAAATTTTCGGTTATTTTATTTATTTACATTTCAAATGTTATCCCTCCTGGCTTCCCCTCCATAAATTCCCTATCCCATGCCCCCTCCCCCTTTGCCTCTGTGAGGGTGTTCCCCCACCCACCCACTCCTGCCTCACCATCCTAGTATTCCCCTATGCTGGGGCATCGAGCCTACACAGAACCAAGGGCCTCCCCTCCCATTGGTGCCAGATAAGGCAATCCTCTGCTTCATATGCAGCCATGGATCCCTCCATGTGTACTCTTTGGTTGGTGGTTTGGACCCTGGGAGCTCTAGGGGTGAGGGGGTCTGGTTGGATGATATTGTTGTTCTTCCTATGGAGTTGCAAATCCCTTCAGCTCCTTCAGTCCTTCCCCTAACTCCTCCATTAGGGTTTCCATGCTCAGTCCAATGGTTGGCTGCAAGCATCAAAATCTGTACTGGTCAGGCTCTGGCACAGCCTCTCAGGAGAGCGCTATATCAGGCTCCTGTCAGCAATCACTTCTTAGCATTGGCAATAGTATCTGTGTTTGGTTTCTGCAGATGGGATGGATCCACAGGTGGGGCAGTCTCCTGATGGATTTTCCTTCAGTCTCTGCTCCACACTTTATCCCTGTATTTCCTTTAGACAAGAGCAATTCTGGGTCACTATTTTTGAGATGGGTGGATGGCATTTATTTTCTAATCCTTTCCATTTCTGAAATATATATCAAATGTTTGTTGAATGTTTGAAATTATTTGGGGCTTATGCTATGCCATGGGTACATGTGAGGATGATAGGCCCTAGGACATTTCTAGCACAGTTTAGAGCATTTCTGATTGTGACTATCATATGGGCTCCCATATCTAAGGCAGATTTATAGATCTCAGCCACAGGTGATTAATTCTAAAAGCCTCAGTTTGACCTTGAAGCTCTACAGCTTTGAACAAGACACATTTCTATGATCACACAAATGTTGCAGAATGGGGCTTTGGACATTATTGTGATAAATAAGATATGGTTATTTGTTGATCCCATCGGGAACTAGTGCAGGAGTCATAGATGCATAGGGCCTGGGTATATGGCACAGAGGATAAGTCCCAAGACTTACCAGTTGCTAAGGAAGGTTAGTAGCCTATGAACTCTGAGGTACAGTCCCTAGGGATAGTAGAAATTTTCAAGGATTATATATTCTTCACAGACAACCAAAACAGAGGAAAGGTTTCCATGTCAGACATTTGTAGTGAATAATTCATAGCTGTATTCAGAGTCACAGACCCCAGGAGAATGCAGAATTTGATGATGACTGAATATATCTCATCCCAAATGCCTAGAATGAAAGTGTTTCAGGCTTCTGATATTCCAGAATTTGTAACAACGAAAGACAGTTTACCAGACGAGGAGCACTAGCCTGGAAATCCAAGCACAAAGTAACATAGTAGAAGTCACAGGATCCAAAGCCTAGGGATTTGGAGTATTGGGATTTCAGATTTCTGGCTTAGGGATGTGCAGTATGCAGTGAATCTATATGCATAAAGGTATATGTATGTGATCACATATGTATTATATATCAATTCACAGGTAAACATATAATCTTCCATTTCTGTGATGATTCAAGTGCTTGAAAACTGGTTCTACGCTTCCTGCAATTGTTATAATATCATTTGTTTTTATGGTTGAACAAAATTCAATTGCATATAAGTAACATACTTTCTTTATCTGTTCATCTTGAAGTTCAATTGTTAGTTAGGTTCGAAGCATAAAAATGTCTTTGGGAAAGTGGAGACATATGTTCCTGGACCAGAGCATGATCCAAACACATGAGTGTTTCTATACAGGAGCATGATCTACACTGTTCAGCTAAAACACACAGTTGGACACTGAGGTAGCCCATACCAGTCAAAACATATGCACACCCCTTTTACCTTTAAGAAAGAAACTTTAAATATAACCTATGACTTTAGCATGCAGAGGGCTTCACTGTGTCACCCCCAGCAGAAGGGTACCTCAACCATTATGCATGACAAGTTACTCTACCATCCGCACAAACCTGCTCAGGTGTTGATGTCTGGCCTCCACTCTGGCATGCATTTCTGACCTGGAAGTTTGTCCTTTTGTCCTCAGCTCCCATAACTTGAGGAAGACACCATTTTCTTCTGACTCTTCAGTTCCTACCCGTTATCTGAACAGAAATTCTCCACTCATTTCATCGTGACTTTGTGTGGATACTCCAGCCCCTCCATAGTCCTTACTGCACAGTTTCCAGAAGCTGATTATGTCATAAGTACCCTCAGCATACTTCATCTGGCGTAAGCTTCCCCAGCTGGGAACAGCTGTGCAGCCTGATACCGTTTTTTTTTTTTCCTTCTCCGGTGCCCTAAGGCCATAAGGACTGAGAAGTTCTCTGTGTGTCCACAGAAAGATAAATATCCTCTGAGAGCCACTTAAAATCTCTCCTCTCTTACCTGTTAGAATGACTCATTTAATTTTCACTGCATCCACTGGTCCTAAAAATAGTTGACTTGTGCAATACCTCATTAGGTAACTTCCTTCGACACTAACCTCCTTCCTACCTGAGGGGCCATACTGGAGTCAGCACCCATCTGTTATGCCACCGGTGTTGTAGAACAGGCCTGCCCCAGACGATCGATCTCCTGTGTGAGTGTGTGTCATCAGAACCTTCAGTTCAGACACCCACACCTGGAGGTGGGCTCTCAGTCTCATGTGAATCCTGTGTCTGTAACCGAGCACGGAAAGTTTGGAGCAGTTCTGTAACGCGAAATCCATGTTCAGTGTTGTTTTTCTAAGGGATTTGTTTTGTTTTGTTTTGTTTTGTTTTGTTTTTGTCATTTTCCTTAACACAACACAGCTACCCCTGAAACGATCACGTCCAAGCCAGGGCAGCAGGCTGTTGTTTTTCCGACATGGAACTCTCCTTCCTTCCCTCACCCAGAAGCTGAGTGTGGAGGGGCAGGAAGGGGCCTCTCTCTGCCAATGCTTCCCCGAGGCTGCCGCTGAGCTCACTGACCTCTAACTTACTAGAGCTGCTGGTTCCCTACTTGGGCTGTCTTCCATTCTCCAGAGACCCTGCCTGTATAAAGGAGGCTTTTGAAAATGTCAACAAAAGCTTCTCTCTGTCTGGCCTCATTTCTCTCTGGTCTGGTTTCTTAGGAGACTCGGCAGATACCCCCTCCGTGTCTTGTCGATTTCCTGAGCAGCTAACCTTTCCGTAATGATTATAATGCTGCCGCCAGCATCTCTGCCTTCTTTCCCACTCCTCCGTTTTCAACCCCAGCTTGCTGAATGCGTTAATGTTGGATTCTTACAATTCTAAAGTTTCAGAACAACGTGTGAAAGGACCCAGAGTCAGAAATAATCATTAAAAGCAAGGATTAAGCTTGATAACTGGATAATTCTCTCCTATTGGTTGCATTTCTAGCAGCTACTATAGCATGAATTTGACACAGTAAAACATACAGTGCATTGATACCATTTTAAATACTTTCTATTTATATGTCCTCTATCAGCCTGGGGAGAAATCCAGGCTCATGAGCTGTCCTTGCCTTTAGCTATAGTTGCTCATGTATGGTGGTCTGCTTGCTGTGGGTACGAGGCCCTTGAAAGTCCAGAGGACAGGGGAGCTGAGAGCCCAGCTGTTGAACCCAGTCCGTACACCTGTGAACAATCGCCCCTCCTGTGAGCTCTAACCTGTTTCAATGGGACTTTCTTTAGCAGGAACTTTCAGAGAACAATTATACCTGACTTCTTGGATTTAAGTGAGAGAATACATTAGCAATCACCATCTTTCGGAAAGAATATTTTACTATTTAATAAGGCTTTTAAAATTACTATACTTAAATTTTGTACGAGAGGGGTGCACATGCTATGGTGCATGTGCAGACATCAGTGTAGAATTTGTAGGAGTTAGTCCATTCTCTCTTTCTACCATGTGTGTCCTAGGAATCAAACTTAGGTCATTTGGCGTGGTGCCAAACCCACGAACCCACTGAGCCATCTCTCCAGTCAATATGACTTAATATTCTCCAGCGTCACATGTGCTTCTGATGGTCTGTCATTTTGATCATATTCCCCTGTTTTTGCTTACTGTGCTGTAGATGAATGAACTCTTACATAAGATTCTGGGGAATGCCTGGTTTGTATACAGATATTTTCTGCGAAGAATGCTGAAAGGTTCCAGACATATCCTAATGTGTAGGATATCCGAAATCCACTTATCCATCATTGTAGGGGGGCCATGTGATAGCCGGCCAGCAGCCAAAAAACGAATGGGTCTTTTGGAGTGGGGTCAGGGACCTGGAAAGCCATATCTAGGTACCAGAACCACACAGAAGGTTCCTTAAAAAAACTGGTCAAACACAGATGTGTATTAATCAGCCATCTTTCATTCAATTTCTCAATCACTACAAGCAACAGGTAGAATAATATAAGGCAAAAACCCCTCCCACAAGTTTGTCAGCAACCTGGCCCAATCAGCAAGGTCTTCTTCAGTTTCAGGAGACGGGACTTCTGGCGTAACTGGAACTTGGAGAGAGGCGTGGCAATTAGCAGGAGGTGGGCAGAGAGGTGTGGTTATCAGAAGCAGGCAGGACCTGAAGAATCAGCTTTCAGGCAGTGGGGTTACACATCATGCACTGGTCAGCAATCCTATTGCATAGACTCCTGTCTGGGGCAAAATTTGAGTTAAATGTGACCAGGTTCCTTCCTCCTCAGTGACTCTCCTCCACAAGGCTCATTCACACAATGATGGGGATGCTTATACTGTCCTTACTCAGCACCTGAGTGATAAACCTCATGAGGCAAAAAAGTCATCAGAAGCACATCCTGGCAGTCGGAAAGTCTAAGCTGTTTTTCATGGAGACTATGTGGGGCGTCTGCATTCTTACACAGATCTCCTTCCCAGAGGCCAACCAGCTCGCTCAGCAGTACAGCTCAGCCAATATCCAGAATAATGTTAAGGTGGTTATTCTGCCCTTGTTTAATAGTGACAGGAAAGAATAACTCCACCCAGTCACAGCTTCCTGGTCCAAAGAGACAGCTAACTTTGTTATTCCTTCCCGCATGGTTCGTCATTGTTACATCACTTCACTTCTCTTTGATTCAAGTTCCTTGTGAGCAAAGTGGAGGCAGTGAAGTCTCTTTATTGCGATTAACAGTAGAGTCAAATCGCGAATACACTGGAGAAAGTTCTCACAAAAGAACTTTGTTTTTAATTGTCAATTCCAAAAGCACAGAAAGGTTGCATCTCAAAGGGATAAGAGATAGTTTACTATGGAACCCAGATCTGAATGGCCATGACTTAGGAACACAGATTTTGAGCTCTCCAGTGCCATGTTCTGAAGTGGTAACAGATTCATGGTGTTTTTATAGTAACAAGATGAAGTCATAAATCGTGATGTTTTTTAAGGCATTGGTGGAGGCAGAAGTCCAGCCACTTACAGCCAAAGGGAGGTGTCTCTGCTATTATCCTCAGGTGTTAGAACATCCTGGCCTCCGAGTGGTGGAAGCTAGATCTGCATGTATCTTATTAAATGTATTTTACCTTATGGTCATGAATTGCAAGAAATCCTTCTTCAATGGGGATAGAAATCCTATGTCTCAATTCTTAGAGTAGTAGACAGCTTTCATTAGTCCATTTAGAGCAAAGGGTCAGAGATCTTGGGTGACCCCTTTCTTTGAGGTTGGCGCCCATTTTAATAGACTTCTGCTGTCTGTGGTCTCAGGAAGGTTTGGCCTCTGGAGGTCTCCCGACTCACTATGGTCTTTGAAGGAAACTGATGATCACAGACATCTTCTGATGCTTCCACTTTCTTTAATTTCTCTTTTCTCACTTCATATAAAGAATAAGAATGATGTACTGAGCCTCCTGTTGGGATGTGGGTGGCCTTGAGGGCAGACATTTCCCACTGAACTCTTATTAACCTTGATAAAGTTTCTTTTGTATCCTAAATATGAGGCTAATGAGCTGTTAATTGCCAAAATTCTTCAGCTCTACAGAACCAGAGAGAAAAGCTAAGAATTTCCTGTACCTTCAACTTTTTTGTGTCTTCTGCTTTGCATCATCTCTCTGAAAACATGCTAGGCATAGATCTCACCTTAGGCTGCTTGTTCCTGACTTATGCTTGTCTACTCCAGTGCCTCCTCCAGGCATCCCTCCCACAGGCTACCACACCTTTCATGCAGATGCTGATCTCCAGTTAACGTCCCTTAGTCGCTAAAATCACTCTGGACTCCAGTGCTTGCCCTACTGGACAAGAGGTTCTCTATCAGGGTAGATACTGTAAAGGTTGTATGATTTTATCCCCAATGCCTTAGTAGACATTCATTTAATATTTCCCAAGTGCAGGAAGAAATTAATTATAAAAAACCCAAAGGCTATAAGAATAATATTCATTGATGTGTCTGTCCTCCAGACATCAAATTTAGTGCTGCTCATATCCAACCTAGTTAAATATTCCTAATTTTTAGAGGGGTCATCTAAACAGAAAACAGCTGAAAGGTTTAGGAAGACTAACAAAATTACTAAGATAATAAAGTTTGTGACACGCTAAGCATGTTATCCATGTTGTGTAGTCATACACTCCAAAACATGGGTATAAATTGATATTTCATCCCATTTAACCAGAACAACCATGACTGTACTCAACAGTTTACCTCTCCACATGGGCTTACTTTAGAGAATTCAGAGCAGGTATGAGAATGTAATTCTTGCTCAATATAAATGTCATTTCATCATTCAGAAGTTGCTTTGTTAGTTAGTTAGTTAGTTTGTTTGTTTGTTTCTGAATTACTATTTCTATTGCATAAATCACTAGTCTGAATATTTTTGTGTTAAGAATAGTTATATGCCTATTAGTCACTAAACTATCTCTCCTCAAAATAAAATAATAAGGTTGAATAAAGGAAGCAGGAAAACGTGAAAAACAAAATAATAATTAGTTCCAGTGATCTGATTTCTAATTTCCTCAGGCAGAAAGTGAGTCAGACAAACTTATTGTGTAGTATGGACATTGCTCAAGGCTATCTGTTAATTCATAAGCCAAAACAAGGCCCTGAAACCCTAGCGATTTTCAGTCAATGCTGACCATGTAGACTTGAGCCAGCACTAGCTTTTTCTAAGTCAATTGATTTTTCTTCTCATAGGCAACATATTTATTCCCTAACCTGAAGCATTTCCATGCCTGACTGGAATATTTTTGCATGCAATTAATGTTTTCATTTGACTTTCAATGAGGTCTCAAAACAGTTTGGCTTGTCACAGTCAAATTATTCCAATATTCCTGTGAAAAGAGTGTTGGAACCCAAATCAGATGCGTAGAACCTGCGGAAACAGTGGCAGGGCTCCGTGCACTTGCTATGTTCTTATGTCTAAATTCATCATTTCAGAATATTTTTATGGTGATGCTCAGTTTCCTAAGCAAAATGAATTATTGAATGTCTTTAATGGAAAATTTTTAATTTTTTTAACTGTCTCAGGAGTGACTCTCCAAGAAACATTTTTGGTTTTGTTTTTGTTTTTTATAAAATATGCCCGTTGTTTCAACAGCACAAGAATATACCTTCTGTTCACAGGGATAAAAATGTTCATTTCTCAGTCATTCTTTACTCTTCCTAATTGACCAGAAATATCTAAATTATAGACATAAGTATGGCCACAATTCTCTGACTAAATTCTACTTCAGATATATGAAACAAATTACCATGAATAATGAATAAGATAGATACATCATGCATACATACATAGAAGTATACATACAGATGTACATATACACATGCATACACTCATACACGCATATAGACATGTATACATACATGTGCATATGTTTGCTATAGTCTTGTAGAATAAACCCTAGACAACATATGCTAAGCAAGAACTCAGACACTATGCTGAGCACACAGCCTCAGTACAGCTTGAGAAGCTGCAGATTAGCCTATAGTGGACAAGATTAATGGTTTGTTGGGCCTGAAGGCTGAGAACTGGATGAGTTGCAAGGGGTCAAGGAATCTTTCTGGGCTGGAAATGGTGCTGTCTTGAGACTGGAATTCTAATGGTTTCACAAGATTATATATATGCTTAAATTCATCAAATAGCCTTTTATAGCCTTTTAGTGGATGGAGTTCCCCCTTCTAAAATGAGTAAAAGATAAATTGTCTAGTGTAGGTACAGAATACAGAAGAACAAACTCTCTTAAAGAAGATATATAAAGTTGCAGGACTTGGAACTAACCCAATCAAGAACAAAAAATATTTGACCTTCACATTATGTTGAGAAGGAGGAAGAGTCATTTGACAAACTTATGGATATCAAAATAAATTCCAGCTAAAGAAGGATAAACATAGCTGATTGGAGGAACAAAGTTTTCTTCAAATGCTATCCATGAATCTATACTCATAGCATACAGTAAGGTCAAGGTAGTTGTCTAGTAATGGGAATGTTCTGTGTCAAGACTGTGAACAGAGACAGGAAGGAAGAGTGCACACTTCCTTGAAAAAATACATTGGCCCTCTGTCCATTCTCACAGGCTCTAATATGATATATTGATAGTTAGTACCAGCTTCTGATGATTATCCAATATATACATTGACCAACAAAAATGAATAAAGTGTCTGTCCCACAACAAAGACTGATGAAAATGGCATGTGACCTCATAACTGTTACTGCCTAATAAATATAACATTTGAGAAGGAAAAGATGAAGTGTCCACAGAGCATTCCATTCATTAAGCATGTGGTGTGCAGTGTGCCACATTAAATGGCTAAAGATATTTCCTTTGTTACACTGATGAGAGAAGATATCTACAAGTTCTAGTAAAAACTGATACACCAAAGGGTTTATAATCTAGATCATCAAAATGAGGACAAATAGACAATACAATTCAGGTGCAAGAAACACCTTAGAAAGTGAAAAGGTGTCCATCAAATAATCTCTGTGGAGAATGCTTCCATTTCCACCCTGGTCTAAGGTCTGGTAAATTCAAAGTAGGAAAATTTGTTGGGACAATTTAAAATTAGTTCACAGAAGAAAATTAGCTACAAAATAAACACAATGAGGGATAGGGAGACGCTGGCTCAATGGGTAAAATGCTTGCCTTAACTGCTTGAGGACCTGGGTTCAATCCCTAGGTCCCATGTGAAAAAGATGGGTATGGATGACACTTGTACCATGGCTAAAGACCCATAAAAGTGCACCCATGAGGCTCTCTGATCATCCAGGCTGGCCAACTTGGTGAACTCAAAGTTCAATGTCTCAAACAAATAAACAGACAAACATTGACATAGCTCCTGAGAAACTCAGGATTGTAGAACAACATGCTTGTTTATTCTATATTTGGTCAAAGTATACCATGTGCTAGCACCTCTGTTGCCACTGCAGACACTGGGGATGCAAAACAGGTTTTGTCTCTATGGGGGTTACAGTCTTTGAAGGCTGATAATTTTAACGAAGAAGGTGCTGAAGTATTGTGGGAACAGATTAACATGGGCAAATATGGAGTCTCTGGTACCATTCCATGAGGGACAGAAGCCAAGACTGGCCTGAGATGCTGCCAGTGCAGACAGAGAAGTCAACAGAATTGGGAATGTTTTCCAGGTTGCTGAAGATAGAACTCAGCCCCACCAGAGAAGACCAAGAAGACCTGGAAAAGGGTGTAGAGCAGAACATGGGGAAACAGTGCTTAGAGAATTGAGAAGTGAGAGGAGCTGCTTGCTATGCTGAGAACAAGGAAAAGACTAGAATGAAGACAAAAACAGTCTCCTCTGTACCTGTGAGGATAAGAAAGCACCCACACAGCTCAACTAGAAGTGCTTAGTGAATCGTTGGAACATTATAGTCAAAGGTTGCCCTAAGAAGGTGCCCATTAAAGTCCATCTGAATGCCTTAAATGCTTTATGCTGTGATTAAAACTCAAGCAGTACAGTTACCCCATTTTGCTTCTGAAGAAATAGCCATTGCCACATCCATGTTGCTTTACAGTTGCTAGGCGACAGCACTGGCTTTGGAACGTAGGCAAGACAACTGCAGCTTTGGGGTCCTTACTGTGTTATTACACTGCTACCACTTTCCAACACAATTCAAGTGTGTTGGTAAGAAGAACAGAGGACCTAAACACAGAATGTTTACAGAAAGTCTTGAAGTCCCAGGCAACTACGAGAGGAGATTGCAGTTGGATTGCTACATATTGAAACGGATATGCAAGACAGGGGTGCTGGATTCCACATGGTTGGTGGACTGCTCTAGTAGAGAAGAAATTGATTCTATAACATAACACTTGACCATGCATGCAATGTCCTTGCAGTTAAACTGGGAACTGGCAGCAAGAAGGTCCCAAATAAGACTGGATTGCTTGGCCTCAGGACCTGATGGTACACTGTCATCACTGGGTCGGAGTTGTCTTAGATCAGCAGAACGTGTCCATTCCTCACCTACCAGAGGTGTTCTGGAGCAGCCATCTACCCATGGTGTTTTAGATGCCTTAGCACCTATCAATGTCTTGCTGGAATAGACCCCTTACAAATAAGGACAATCCTCTCTTTCAGGATAGCTCATCTGACTATCCTGCTTTCCATGCCTTCCTACATCAGATCCCTTAGTTTCTATTTTCTGAGACATTCAAATAAATATGAGTTGACATCTTGACTTAGTACCTCCTGAAATGCGTGATTTTTACATTTTATCATTTTGGGAAAAAAAGTCTGGATTTCAGAGGAGCTTCGTCAGTAAAATGTTTAATTTGAAGCTTTAATTTTGCAAAGCTTAGAAACATGATTAAGGATTTGATAATATATACTGTCTCATGGAACTAAATAAACTAGTCACAGCTAGAGTTTGGGGAGCATTTTGTGCTTAGATACAGACCTTTTGTAGCTATTTTCCTGTGTTCCACAGAGCACTGTGAAGACACAGAACAAATAGTCTTACAGAGACAGTAAATAAATAGTAGGCACAGCTCTCATCACACCGATTATCTGCAAACAATGAGAGATGGGGAATGCAGACACAGGTGAGAGGGAGTGGGCACTGGCTTGATATTTCCTTTATTCTCATAATTGCAAGACAATTTTCTTCAATTACATTGGAGATGATATCAGGGATAATTAAAACTGTGGGGAGAGAAGAGAATAATGGGTTAGACAGGCACAGAGAGGGACAAAGGCTTAAAAGAAAAACCAAATTATTTACAAGCATCATTTCTAAATCAAGATAACAGAACATTTTAGTGAAATTAGAAGCCATTACACAGACCTCCTGCCTCTATCAAGAAAGTAACTTTGCATGAGATGGTGCTCACTCACAGAGAATGGCTGCTGCATGGCCAGCTAGTAGGTAACATGGAAACTGAAGCTTTGTGTCTTAGATCATTTCTAAGAAGACCAGCTAGAACAAGTCAACTGGGACATTTTTACAAGACCTCCACGTCTACACCTCTTAAAATAATGGATAAGATAAACAATAACAAAATTATTTTAGTATTTGTATTACTTTTCTGTTGTGGTGATGAAATACCATGGCCAAGGCAGCTTATAGAAGAAAGGTTTAATCTGAGCCAGTGTCAGAACATCATGGTCGAGAATCATGGCAGCCAGCGTCAGGCATGACAAGCACAAAGCTGGGAATCTTCAAACACAACCAGGAAGCAGAGAGAATGAGTTGGAAGTGGTATGAGGCTATAAATGGACAATGCTCACCTCCTCTGACATGTTCCTCCAGCAAATCCACACCTCCTGAACCTCCCCAAATATCACCACCAGTGAGGCACTAAATGTTCAAATCTCTGAGCCCACGGGGAACATTTTTATTCAAACCATCAAAGTGTTGTCTTGACAGGATGAACTGTAAGAAGGAAGCAGGTCAGAGTTAAATGTGGCCTTTAGTTAAATGTTAGTCCAATGGTTGCAAATCAATGATATCATATAACTTGAAATGATGATTTCAAGCTAATGTAAAAACTCCCAGGAAATCTGATGACATGATGATCGGCTTCCTCTCTATGTTCCACTAACAGCTTCTGAGTCCAAATTCTGTGCCAAGGGTTTTGCTTCATGTTAAGTTATGTTGAGATGGCAATTCTCCTGTATGTGCATCTCCTGTTTTCCCAGCAACAGTGTGTTGTAGTCTTGGGTGAGAATCAATTGGCTGTAGTAACGTGAGCTTATTTCTGTAGCCTTTGTTCTATCCTGCTGGTCCACATGTCTGTTTTTATGCCAATCCCATGCCTTTTGAGCTATGATGTCTCTGTAATGTTTCTTGAAATTAAGTACTGTAATGCCTCTGGTTTTATTCTTTGGGCTTAAGACTTCCTTAGCTATTTTGATGTTTTTATAGCTCTGTATGAATTTTAGATTGGTTTTTACAGTTCACTTAAGAATATTAATGGTATTTTGAAGGGTATGGCGTTGAGTCTTTAAATTGATTTGGGTACCTTGGTACTAATTTTTCCAACCCAAGCTATATTGGTATCCTTCTCAATGTTTTTCACAAATTTACAGAAGCCTCTCTCTTCCTTGGTCAGGTTCATTCTTTTGTATTCACCTTTTTAGCTCTGATTTTTTTCCTTAACAGGAGGTCAGGAAACCTACTAATGTTCCATGTGTTGAATTTGTTTACTGCCAGTTTACTAGATTCATCAGATCTAGTTATCTTTCTTTGGAGATTTTTAAGTTTTCTTGTTCATAGAGGTATTTCATCTGTAAACATGGATAATTGGAGTCCTCACTTGCTCTTTATATCATTTATTTTTCCATTCTTAACTCTGCTGGCTAAAGCTTTCTGTACATGACTGAATAGCAGAGGTGGTAGGGAACATTCTTGTCTCATTCCTGGTCTTACATGAAATACCCATAGGCCTTCACCATCTCATTGCTGATTGTGGATTTCTCATAAGTGGACCTCATTTGGATAGTCATTATAGATAGCAGTACAGTGGGCCTTTAGAAAAGTAAAAATAGATCTACCACATGATTCAGGTCCCCTTCTTCTCAATAAATATTCAGTAGAAATTAATACTATTATAAATTAATAATTAATGAGATACTGAGGATATATCAGTATCCATATCTCCATTGCATAATTATTTAAAAGAGCTGAGCTATGAAATCAGTCTAGTTACCTATCAACAAATGAATAAAGAAAGCATCCTATGCATGCAGCATAGCATTGTCCTTCCATAAAGACATAATAGAGAAGGACCAAAAAGTTATCATCTGAGGGAAATAGCCAAAAGCCGGAAAGAGAAGTCTGTCTTTGCTCTCTGTCTCAACACAAAGAAGCTAAAATTAACAAGTGGAAAGAGAAAGCAAAATTACTAGAGATGGAGCATGGAGATGGTGGTCAGATTTAATTGGTGTACAATGTGCTCATGAATGGAAATATCATGCTTAACCTCATTAATTTCTACATTAATACATGGTGGTAAAGAGTTTACATCTCATGTCAATAGGTAGGCTGCAGCCCATCCGTGATTCTCCATGGTAGCTAGCCTGCCACAACAGGGTTTTCATTGGCTGGAATCACCCTTTAGACACCTGTTGCCATTTCAATCATCATTGTCTAGCAGTGGTCCACCCAGGTTCTCAAAAACTATACTCTGAAAACAAATAAAGGCAAAAAGACTTTCAAAGGCAGCACAATCAATGCATGCTTATTGGACACAGATAGGGTTCAGATGTGTATATCCCTAGGATTAATGTCCTCGAGAAAACCGTTGGACTCTGACATTCCATCCAGTCAGAGGATAGGTAGTTCCAAATGGGTCAAAATTCAGTCAATAATTTAATGTATGTTCTTACTATAGTATTGTTACATACATTCGAGAAAAGAATGTAAATATATAACTCCTATATTTACTCTGCAATCTGTGAAGAGCTGAATGTGTCAAGGCAGAGTAATTAGATGCACTTTTCAAGCTGTAACTGGCAGAAATACACTCACCGTGGTTTAAGCAAAACAAGAAATAGTTTCCATTTACCTCGACTCAGAAATTTGAAGTAAATGCCATGGAAGTTCAGCAAGACCTGGAATTCCAAATCACTGTGTGGAGCTTGCTGTCAGCTCTCAGCTTTCTTACCTCATCTCTTTCCTGTCTTTGGCTGCACTCCCAAGTTCCACCATGCAGCTGCTTCTATAATAGAACTAGGTCTTCAGTTTACACACAAACAGCACATGCCCTACAAATATCTGTAACTCTCACTAACTTGGCTGTGGTGCATTCCTAAGTCAATCCTTAGTTATGAGCATCCCAACAGTTTGCGAA
Source organism: Mastomys coucha (assembly GCF_008632895.1). Lineage (NCBI taxonomy): Eukaryota > Metazoa > Chordata > Mammalia > Rodentia > Muridae > Mastomys > Mastomys coucha. Next base: position 102,470,137 of record NW_022196898.1, on the reverse strand, counting down.
GCACTGTGGAATCTTAAGTCTACCTAAACCTCATGAACTGCGAATATGGAGAGGAAATTGCAAAGGAAAAATAATCATCAGTGTGTGCTTGGGAAACAGACAAAAACAGCTGCTTTTCAAATGTGCAATCCAGGTAATAACTCCAGCAGGACATAAGGGAAGGGATCATGGCAGGTAGATTGGACATCCCTCCAGGAAAGACAGGGTGACAGAGGTACTTCTTTGGCACAGTGGGTTAATCACACTTTCATAAGAATTAATTATGAGTTTCCTATGTTCTGTGGGAGGAGATTACCATCTAATAAAGATGGAGGACTTGTTCATATGAAGCCCTGATCCTACAAAAAGGCTGAACTAGCCACTAACGAACTAGGTGTAGTGAAGGAGCACAAAACATTTGTAGCGGAAATGGGGTGTGGTCCACGGACACAGTGGTGTGTTGGTTGGGACTTCAAGCAATAATGCATAACTAGAAAACAAAAGCTAAATACAATATCACAGATGGAACTAGCCCAGCCAATCCCATGGTGATGTAGAACACACAAATTCTCCTTGATGAGTTGGGTAGAAGGGTCTGGAGGGCAGGAGGAGACAGATCCTACGAACAGTAGCACTGCTGGGCTGAGGAAATTCTGAAGTTTGGAGCTGTGTAGGGATTTAGAGAAGGATCCTGACTGACATACCAGACTATTCAAACAATTGTTATTGAGAGCCATAAGCAGGAGATGGGTCAATTAAACGGGGTGGAGTTGATTTACTGATGCCTTTTGGTGAGAGAAAGAACGGGCAGAAATTTACCTCTTTACAGAGTTATCTTAGGGAGCCAAGAAATGGACAATTTCAATCTCCTGACTCATCAGGAATGGACAGGAGGACACCTCAGTAACTCTCCGGAATCTTGACGTCTAAGAGGAAGCGGCTTTGCTCCCCTTTAGTGAAGGTATCACGAAGTTTGGAAGTTCTAAGTTCAACATTTACTTTTCCCCTAACCCTGGCAATTGGTAAAGGTAATACTGAAAGACAGAATTTAAGTCAGTCTCACTGAGAGAAAGTGAGCACAGCTGGCATAGGGATCTTCTTCTACACAGAGTGGTGTGAATGGATAGCTCTGTGTAAATCATTCAATTGTATGTACACAGAGAAAGAGAGACAGAGACAGAGACAAAGACACACAGAGACAGACAGAGAGACAGAGAGACAGAGACAGACAGACGAGAGACAGAGAGAGAACACAAAATATAATTTTCATGTACTAACAAGCTTTTTATTTTGTAGTGAACTAAAGAAAATATTTCTAAATATATTCATAGCCCAAAGCAATTTTTTAATTTTTTTTTTACTTATTGTTTTTTATACTCAACTCTATGCCTCAAACCATTTTTATTCATATGGTTGTGTGTTGATGCTTTAACAACACTGGCAGTGGAAAGGTATGTGCCCATGTGGTTCTGATACAAAAGGAAATACATAAACATCTCCTCTAGTGACTCCTACTCTTTCGGTTACAGGGAAGTCAAGCATTCTGTTCTTCAGGTAAATTAGAAAAGTGTGGTTAATAAGCTGGGCACTGGGGTGGGGCATGTTTCAGACTGCTGTACTCATTTCCACAGAGGTCCTGGAGTGGCAATTGCTCAAATACAGTTCTGTTGTCAGGAGGTTGAGAAATAATAACTGCTAATGCAGAGAGAGTGACTAAGGAAATAAGGAGTCACATATGACCGGAATCGTCTTTCCCATGTAAATTCAAACGATAAAATTCTATGCAATTATTTCAGAACCTTTCTTAAGTCACTTTTGTAGTAAATTCTTCAACAGGAACCTCTGTTCCTGCCAGGGTTCTGATCATAGACACTGCACATAGTACAGTTCCATTATCACTATTTTTGCCTTAGATGGTACCATGAGATAAATACAAGGTTTAGGTCTGTAGATTGAACGGTGAACAATAAGCTTAAATTTGAATCACTCAAAGGTCTCATTTTCATATTCTGTGATTTATTTCTTTGTAATAATTAAATTTGGCCTATACAAAGAATTCTCTGGTGCAATTAATAAAAACAGCACAGAATCAAGTGAACTGACTCTCTGTATCAACAGGCACCAATCACGACTTCTGCATTTCCAAGTAGATCTGTATTTCGAAAAACTGTTTAATACATTTCCTTTCAGAAGGAGGGGGCAGTATTCTCAATAATTGCTCAAAGTGGAACTCAGAAGGCACAGTTCAAACCATCTTCACATGACAACACTATAATTTGGGTTCAAGTTTATACAGCAAACTGGCCAAGAACAGGTTCTGAATTTTTTTAGTTCTGAAATAACATGTGTTTCTCTTCAGCACAGCTGCCAAACTTGGAGCATCTCATCACTAACTTAATTAGAAACTTGAACACAAAGTGGCCTTCGAGCTATTCAACCTACAGATTCAAACAAATCGCAGGCTATTAGAGGGTGGCAGTACTGTGCTAGCTGCTGTTGCCAAAACATCCGTATGAACAAGGTGAGAGTAAGTTGGTGGGTAAATACCTTTGGCGATGACAGATATTCGGATTTTCATTCCTACTTAAATCCCTGGAAGCACACATGCACAGTGTGGGAATTATGCTTCCTCCTCAAGCCCTCTCATAGGCAGCCAGTGAGAAGTTCCACTGAAGGACCTGGCTGAGCTCCCTGCTAATCACATTCCCATGGGTAATGAGTGGTTGAGTTTGAAACTCTACACCCCTTTCGCTGCAGGGTGCCTGTGTTCTATGCTCATTACCATTTGAGTGAGGAATAGCATCTTCTCCTGTCTTCTTTATGTCCTATTTAGGAATATGCATCTATTAAAAGCCTGGCTCCCACCCCAGTGCCATTCTACTCATGCTACAGTCACTGCTTCTGGCCTCTGAAGTTATCAGATACACATAGAAATGGAGAAAGACTGCATGTCTCACCCAAGAGCAAGGCCGTAAAGATCTCATTACCTCAGCTGAGGCTATGTCAGGACGCATACTTCTAATGGCCGGTATAGCTCTCCGGATTCATCACTGCTATACAGTTTCATAGCTTAACATTCTGTTTCTCATTTGGTTACTGTGTCTAATTACCAAGACTGCTGTGCATATGTCTATTTTCAGTTTTTCAGGATGTCTTCATAGTTGTCCTTAACTGTCAACTTCACAGGCCTAGAGTCGCATGAGAAGGGAGTCTTAATTGTCCAGATCAGATTAGACTTCGGGGATATTTGTGGAGATTGTCTTAGTTGTTCGTTGATGTGAGGGGACTCAGCCCACTGTAGGCAGCACCATTCAGAGGAAGGTGGTCCTGGGATGAAGAAGAAAGCCAGCTGAGCATGAGCCTTTGAGCAAGTTAGCAAGAAATGTTCTTCTATGGTTTCTATACTGAGGTTCCAGCTAGAGTCCTTACCCTGACTTCCCTCAGTGATGGACCATTGAAACTGTCCAGCAGTTTCATGAACCAGGTTCTGCCTTGACTGAAGGGAGAAAGGAGACCTGAAACACAGAGTTCGAGAACAAAAGGACACGAAGCCAAGTTGAGGGTTTCCAATCAAGGCTCATCTTTACTTTGAGGCTTCAGCATTTATATACAAGAGAGCAAACTGAATCTCTAGGTTACAATGACATTTGAATAACATAAGGAATTCGGGAGGAGTCAGGAAGAGTCTAAACAAAGTCAAGGGGGAAGTCAAAGGGAAACCGGCTGCAGGGCTGAAGGTGGAGACCCGCAGGTCTCAGCTCCGGAGATAGGCTGGAGACACAGTCCACAGTGGGGGAGGAGGTCAACAACAGATGTCCTCAGGCTGTATACGTGCCAGCCAGCAGGTGTAGTTTTCTCTGGTATCCTTGAAGGCAGAACTCATAGTAGTGAGTCTTTGTTTCAGGCACAGCAGGCATGAGTTGAGTTTCCAGTGACAAGCTTACAGCTGAGGGACCCCAACAGACCATGACCTGGTGGTGTAAGCTACATGAATCCCTTGCTTCCCTAAATAAGAAGATGCAGGACTTAGTGGGAGCCACCCTGGTCACTGCTGTACCTTCATAACAGATTCAGTAATCCTTCTCTCGTCTTCACTGCACTCTGGCTGTAGGTGTGAGCCACTTTGTTCTGACACTCCTTACCTCATTACCTGCTGGCCCTAAGAACTGAACCAATTTAGTCACACTACATTTGCGCCTATGAAACCTAAACCTAAATCAACCATTTCCCTTCATCATTTAGTTGCTGCATCTAGCTTGTGGTAGAAACTTGACACTAATCAGTGCATCCAATCCCTTTCTGACTGACAGCTAGTGATGCCCCTAGATCTGGGAGCTTCCTTTCTACTCCGTCTGTGGGAGCAACTCTGAGCTGACAAAGCACTTTGCAGTCCCATCATGCTTCTAAGTTGTCTAAGTTGGCGCTTCTATGACACACACCTGCCTTAAACATCTGTGCTCCTAGTGACATCAGCACAGACTTTGTTTCTGTTTCCAGTGTCTGCTGGACATTTTAAAAGGCTCTAGTTAAACTAAAGATCTCTTTAGCAAGCTGACCTGCCTCCCAAGACTCATAGTAAGTTCTGTATTAAACAGAACTCATCACTTAGTGGTCAAGTATGAATGGTTGCTACCTTCTACCTCAGTCGTTGCAGAATCTCTGCTTCAGTTCTGAGATCACAAAACAGCCTTCAAGGTGCCTGTTGGGCCCCTCTTGCTCCATTTTACCACAGCGAGAATCCGAGTGGGAATATATCTGTGTCAAAATCATCCAGGGATTAACAGGTATCAATCTGAGCTCATTTTGAGCTAACGGTTGCTCTGGCTTAGCACGTGTACTGGACTGCACAATATTCAGGAAAAGCCAGGGATAGAGGGCTGAGAGGGGTGAACAGTTAGTGTTGCCATCCTCTCTCCTTACAGTGCCATTCAACACTGTGTGCAGACAATGTGCCCGCTGATGTGGGAAGTGTGTGTGAGGGGCTCTGAGACCACGGCTACCAACTCAGGACTTGGGAAATGAAACCCTGTGGGATCCTGCGGTACTTGCCATTCCACTTCCTGTCAGGATTATATCATGTTGGATGAAGGGAAACATGAATTAGGTACCTACTCTATAAATGTTTAATTTTGATAAATATTAAGAAAAATTCAAGTATCATCATGTTTCCCAAAATTTTGTTCAAGGACCCAGTGGGAGGCATCTTATAATTAAAACCTCACATTTCTGCTTGCAATGCAGCTTCAAGTTTTGTTGCTGTGTATGTGAAAATAGAAGTTTGAGTGAGTCTGGGCTGTGCTGTTGTGTCTCCTCCTGAGTTGCATGTGTTCTTCACTTTAGGGATTGCATGTGTGATTTTTGTTTTATATTAGAAGAAAAAATACTGGGAGCACAGGCCATAATTTATGCCGACTCAGGACAATCCAGCAAGGCAAAGTTTATGCTCTTCTTTAATAATTACCTTTTGCTGTACTTCCCTTTAATTCCTGGGAGAGAACAGGCCTTGCTGTACTTCCCTTTAATTCCTGGGAGAGAACAGGCCTTGCTCACCCTGAGACCTATGCTGTGTGGTGTCAAAGGCAGGGGTAGGTCTCCAGTGAGAGCCGCCATCTTCTCTCTGGTGAGTTCCTAAGCCGGGAGCAGCCAGCAGGGAGGCACAGACCCCAAGAGTCGCAGGGGAGCCGCCAGGCGGCAGGGACAGAATCCTCTCAGCTCCCAAGTGGCAGAGGTGGATCAGCGACCTTAGCTGCCCCTCCCTTGCACGAGGAGGGTCTGCCTCCAGGGACTTCTTTGACCCGGAGTCTCCAGTAAGAGCCGCCATCTTCTCTCTGGTGAGTTCCTAAGCCAGGAGCAGCCAGCAGGGAGGCACAGACCCCACAAGTCGCAGGGGTCTTGCAGGGCGTCAGGGACAGGAC
>NW_022196898.1:102412151-102456061 GCF_008632895.1 Mastomys coucha | reverse complement strand
AGAAAATATCTAAAAAAAAAAAAATAACAAAAAAATTACAAAGGCAGGGGTAAATACTCAGGATGGCAGCATTGCTCTCTGAGCATAGAGGATAGGAAGGGGATCAAAGAGGAGATGTTGAGCTAGCTCCAATATGCTGCAGCCACTGATACCTGGGTTCCAGAGAGGACAGGGGTCTAGCCTGAAGCCTCCTTTCCCTGTCCCATGAGCTATACAGGAAGGTAGTAAAATAAGATATCTATCAAGGACTGGGTGGAAACTGTGGTTCTGTTGATGTCTTCTGCAATATGAGCCCTGAACAAGTATAGGGTGGACGTTAGTGTTATAAGAGCCACCACCTTTTATTGCCACTGAACATGTGTCTGTGCTCATTTTGAAGTGGTCCTTCTTCAGCTTCAGAAAGTCCCTATTCTCACAAATTTGACTAATTTCTTAAGACACTGCTTGTCACAAAACTACAACCCTCATGCACAGCCCTCTTTCTTCCAGAACTATCTAGACTCCTAGAGAATGCTTCTTAACTTATTGAAAATTAAGAATGGTTCATATACATATATGTGTGTGTGTGTTTATACTGATGAATATATGAATTTACCATTTATATGCAGATACAACACAAAAACACACACTCACACTTGTTTGGCTGTAGAAAAAAAGTTCACTTATGCCATTATTACAGGGAATTGATCAGAGCATTTTATTTTATTTACTCTTTATTAGTCTATAAAACAAAGTGCTATGAAAAACAAATAAGGATATATTTCAAAGTCACTTTCCATGACGCCAAATGTGTGAGTTATGTACATAAAAAAGGTTGGTTTCCTTCCATCAGTTCCATTCTCCTTGGTTTTCTTCCATCAGTTCCATTCTCCTTGGTTTTCTTCCATCAGTTCCGTTCTCCTTGGTTTTGTGTGACTTTCCTTCTGATTCTCCTTCTCATCCAGTCTCTATAGGTAACCTCTATCTATGTGTCCTGTCTCTGTAGGTAACCACTATATATGTGTCCTGTCTCTGTAGGTAACTGCTATCTATGTGTCCTGTCCTATCCTCACACCAGTCAGATTCCTAAAAGACACTCTAATTGCAAGCATATAACACAATAAAATATACAGAGAGAGAGAGAGAGAGAGAGAGAGAGAGAGAGAGAGAACACTCATTAGAAGCCCATTCCCTATGTTCCCTATTGATCATCTATCATACAAGTTCAACACAAGCCAAAGGCCTGGGATGTTATATCCTTTTTGAAGCATGCTTGACATCCACATTAAAATCATCACATTGATGATTGATATTTAGGCCTTCAGGAGACATTTGGTGGTCTTGTGTTTGATAAAAATACCTACTAACCTCTCAAACATATCGCTGTTGACATCTTTAAGAAAGATGGCACTAAGAGCTACCAGAGCGCTGGAGAAGTCAGTGGCATTGGCTGATCCAGCAACTAAGACTATGACGACCCAATCTGCAACTCATACACTTTCCTGTGAATCATCTCCTTCTGTTGTCTGAGATTGGAGTGAATCCTATGTCACCGATTTGAACAGAGATCGAGGCTGAGAAAGCTAGGTCATCACTATTTTACATGTATAAAAAGTGAGACTAGGAAGATAGATCAATACTTAAGATCATAAAGGAGTTACTTCATGCTTGACTCTTCATTGCTATAAGATGTGAGTAAATATATTTGGTGCAGACTTATAATGGAAGGTTAGGGAAACAGGTTGTCACCATGGCTGGCTATCCAGCCAGCCTAGATAATTGCTTAGCCCCAGAACCCATAGACCATGCCTCAAAATGTAAAGGGTTTAGCTCCTGAAGAACGGCAAAAGGTTGACCTCTGGCAATGTGCAAACATATTTCTGCACACATGTGCACTAATGGCACATGCATGCCCTCACATACACACCCACACAAAGTTTGCTCATAAGAAGCCTGGTTTCACTATAGATACAAAGCCATGTCCTGCTGTGGGTGACAGGCATCATCCACACAGTTGTGTTCCCTGTGGCTCTGCTCTAATCTGTGTAACCATAGCTTCCTAAATCATCATTTTAAACATGCAGAATGAATCATTACTGTTTGAGTCTTTAAGTTTCTCCATACATAGTACTTAAATTGATTTTTATTTCTTGTTTCTGACTGTATTTGTGCCTATTTCTCATCTGAATACAAGTTTTTAATTTAGATTTTTTATAACTCTTTAATATTATTCTGTTCTTAGAATTTGGCTATTTTAGTAATCTCTGTGAAAGCCATAAATAGCCATAAATGTTTTTTCAGAATTCCAACTGATTCAATGAGTGTCCGTAAAAATGCTGAAATTCACACCATTTTCAGAAATGCTTGGACCTTGATCTACATATGCCAAGGACAAAAGAGCAGTTAAGGGCAGATATGGTGGTGTCTCTACTCTCAAGATTCAAGAGTCAGAAGCAGGATGGTCACCACACACTGGCTAACCACCTGTTTTACAACCCAGTGATCCCAAGGTTACAGAGTTATACTCTACATCCAAAATAAATTAAAAAAATCACAAATAAGATTTTTAAAATAGTTGGGCAGTACTAATTTAAATGATAAATGAAAAAACACATGTGTTTCAAATAATCCTTGACCAACGAATTGAGTAGTGGGGTTTTGTGTGAGTTAATTCTGATGAAATCTGGAAACCCAGGTTCCTAATCACATCTGTAGAGGCTCTTTCTACTCTTATAGATACTGGCATCAAGACATCAAGCCTACATGACTATTGGCACTCAATTTCTTATTTTAAAGCTGTAGCTCTAGCATCATTAAGTTCTCCTAAATTACACAGCTACTTAGTGATAACTGAGCAGAGAACCCACACGGTCCAGCTCTCAGTCCCAACCCACTACTCCTTATGCACTTCACTTTCTCTCTGTGTGACTATGGAAATTTTGATGATAAAATAGAGTTTTGTCTCTTGAGAAATAGAAAAGTATATTAAATTTTTAACAGAATTTTAAAATTCTAGTTTAAATCAGTATTGCATCATATACTTCAAGTTGTACCATAATTCTTTTATCAGCTTTGTTCCAACTCCCTTCTTTTATTTCTCTATGAGCTCATCAGCTACCAAATTAAACCATGGAAGACCAGAAATATAAACTTGGCATCTCTGAAGAGAATAAAAGGGAAAAATCCTGGCATTCCTTCAAGATACAGCGGTGTAATGGGAAGATGATGAGCTAGCTGTCAGAAGCCAGTGGGGATCTTGAATTGAGATTTATTCTTTGAAGGCCTAACTGTTCTCTTATGGTGCTCTCAAAAATCAGGAGTGTTTTATGAGTGAGCACAGCCTGAGACTGGGTTTGAATGATCTCACTGAGTTTCAAACGGACTGATTCTCTTTAGTGTTCAGTCCTGTCCTGTGGCGATTAAGACACTTTTGAAAAGAAAAGATTTTTCTCCTTGACAAATGGCAGTTATTGAGGAAAGGATTTCTGTCCGTGTAGTTGTGCTGTGAGTTGTACACTGCATGCTAAGTTTTAGGGCTGGAAAAGTACAAGTAACTGCCCATGCTTCAATTTCATACCATAAAATTGAAGTTGCTGGCAAATGCATACCATCTGCGATGCTTTCACCCCCAGGCATTTGTGATCTTCATATGTCATAGCATATTATATTTGAAGATTTTTTCCAATGGAAGATAATTGTGTGACGGTTCCATTTGGTGATAAGCATGGCTACAACTTCTGAACAAGTGAGGTATTATTTAAATGCTAATTATTACCATTTCAAAGCATTTGGATTACAACTAAGTGTGGACACCCTGATAAAAATCCTTTTATCTTAAAGAGAGGGTAATAACCTGGGTGAAACTCTGGCTTTTGTGGACATCAACCAGAGACTATCCTCAATAAATAGTCACAGTAGAAATGCAGTCAAAAGAGGTTATACAAGTAGGTCAAATAGAGAACAAATGTATCATATGCATTGAAGAAAGATTCCCCATCATGTACATGGACACGTCTTGTCTCAAAATTAAAAATTCTGCCAGTTCTGCCATGAATATTCCTTATTATCCATTATCTTTGCCCTAAAGTAAAATAATGTAAATTGGAATCAATCACTTCTCTCTAGAAACCAAAACATAGCTATGGTGCATGGATAAGGAATGTCCCATATAGACTCATGCATTTGAACATGCATTCCCCAATTGATGACACTATTTGGGACGGTTGTGAACTTTTACGATGTGGAGCCTTTATGTGGGAGGAATTTGAAGGTTTATGGCTGGCCTCACTTCCAGTTCAGGCTCTCAGCATTCCTGTCTGTGGCTGAGATATGTCCTCTCTGTTTCCTGATTGATCTGGCTGTCTGCTGCTGTGCCTTGCCCACTGCTATGGAAGTATAAACAAAAATCTATTTTCTTCTTCAGGTTACTTCTGGTCATGATATGTTATCACAGCTACTGAAAAGTCATTAATACAGTAGGTAAAGAAGAGAACTAAATAATTATTCAAAAGATAGAAAATGAAAGAAAGAATTAAAGACAAAATAGGAATGGCACTGTTAGATAATCTTTATTGTCAACATGACAACAAACCAACATGGAAACATACTTATGAGGCTGTTTCAAGGGTCAATAGGAAAAACTCAGCCTACAAATGGCTGACACCAACACCTGAGGTTGGAGGGCCATCCAGGTCTACCTCATTCTCCACGGTGATCCGCCCCAGGTGGCTGCACTTGTCATTGAGCTTTTGTTCCCAACGCTGCAGCGACAGCGACAGCCTCTGCTTGGCCTTCTGTACCAGGTATTCAACTTCAAAGTCATACAGATTCTTCTTAGAACACCAAGGACAGGACAAAAAAGCTTGGCTACTGGGCAAAGATCCTGCAACTGATTCCAGGAACATTTACAGCACACACTGCAACCTGGAATAAGACGGCCAAAGACTCACAAAAAAAAAATTGTAACCCAAAGACCTTATCAAAAGCTAAGATTCTCTGAAACAGGAAGTGCCAGTTCCTTGAACCCTAATGCTCAATGCTCAAGGTAACACTTGGGGAGAAGCCTACACACCAGGAAGAGTCACCCAACCTGTCTTTCCCTGCACATGGAAGAGTCCAATTCTCCTATCAGAGGACTTATGCCCTCTTCCGGGGCAATCTTCTACTCCAAACTCTGCCCCCCAACTCTGGAATAGCAAGAATGAAGTGGAGCTTGTAGCAATGGGCCAGTCCAGAAAAGGGATCAACTCCCAGAACATCTGAGACCTTAAGCTACCTGTCTTAGTCAGGGTTTCTATTCCTGCACTAGGGTTTATTCAGCTTATACTTCCACATTGCTGTTGATCACCAGAGGAAGTCAGGACTGGAACCTAAGCAGGTCAGGAAGCAGGAGCTGATGCAGAGGCCATGGAGGGATGTTCCTTACGGGCTTCCTTCCCCTGGCTTGCTCAGCCTGCTCTCTTATAGAACTCAAGACTTCCAGCCAAGAGATGGCACCACCTACAAGGGGTCCTACCCCCTTGATCATTAATTGAGAAAATGCCCCACAGCTAGATCTCATGGAGGCACTTCTCCAACTGAAGCTCCCTTCTCTGTGACAACTCCAGCCTGTGTCAAGTTGGCACACAAAACCAGCAAGTACACTACCTGCAAATTTACCTTAGGTCAGAAAGCATTTTGCAAAAGAAAAGAAAACAGCTTCCTAGCTCAGTGGAGTGCATTGACTAAGGAAGGCTGGGTAGGACCAAAATCCCTAGGGCACCAAATAGAGGTATTAGTATAAACTCTTCAATCACTTATCTGAAAATCCTGGGCCACTGGATTTTGGAATTCAAACATTTGGGAATTTTACACAGGTAATTTTAGGTGAATTCCTGGCAGGGTCTAGGGCATTAAGCCATCTATAATCAAAACACAGCAACAGCAAACACATCTATAGCAAAAGCCTTAATTTTTTCACATTAAATATTCACACTGAATGAAAAAATAAATATGAGAAAGTGACCTGCATAAATAGCAGAAGAAATGAAAACCACCATTCATCATTCTGTGCTTTCTGACTGTAGACATGATGTGACCTGATGTTTTGTGTGCCTAACACTGTGTCTCTCCTGCATCCCTAAGGGCTAGGCCCAAATCAACCCTTCCTCCCTTAAGGTGTTTCCCTAGACACTTAGTAATGACAGTGAGAAAAACCACAATACAGAAGGTGGATTTGATCTGGCCTTGAACATACAGACATAAAAGAAAGGGGAGGCACATTTCAGGTGAGGGGCTGGACAACTTAAGCATTGCCTTCCATTCTCGACCAAAGCTTCTGATAGCACACTATTCATTGGTAGCAGCTGCCTTTGAGATCTGAACAGCTCCTAGGCCCTGCATATGCCTCCTTTTCAAGTTTCTATCTGTAAAAAGTTTTTAAAAGTTTAAAGATGTACCATCTTTAAAGAATAAATGAACAAAAATTGGGAGAAATATACAATCTTTATTCTCCCTCCTGTTAACATGGTATAGTTCACTCTCACAGGGGCAGTCATTCTGATCTGGTCATGTATTTTTTAATGTCTCTCTTTCCTAGTATTATTAATTTATTTAAAGTTTTGCACCCCAATATCAGCAGCTCCTCTCCTCCCTGGACCCCTCACTCAGATCCTCCCTTCACCTCCCCCTCCCCTCTCCCCTAGGGAGGGGAGCCCACATCCCAGGTATCACCCACCCTGGCTCATCAAGGCACTGCAGAATTAGATCCATCCTTCCCCCTTAGGCCAGACAAAGCTGTTCAGTTAGGGGGACGGAACCACAGGCAAGCAACAGACTCAGGGCTAGCCCCCTCCGCAGTTGATGAGACATCTGCATGAAGACCAAGCTGCACATCTGCTACATATGTGAGGGGCTGGGGGTGAGGAGGGCTAGATCCAACCCATGCTTGCTCTTTGGTTGGGTGTAGTCTCTGGGAGTCCCCTCCCCCCACCCCCGCCAGGCTCTAGGCTAGTTGACTCTGTTGGTGTTCTTGTGGTGTTCCTATCCTCTTTGGGTCCCTCAATCCTTTCCCCAACTTTTCCATAAGATATCTTGAGCTCCATCTAATGTTTGGCTGTGGCTCTCTACGCCTGCTTCCATTGGATAATGACCTCTTAGAGGACAGTTATGCTAGGTTCCTGTCTCTGACATCTGCTGTATGTTCACTTCTGGGAAAGATTTGACACTCCTCCCTTAAGCCCTCCTTGTTGTTTGGCTTCGAGTCTGTGGATTGTAGTGTGGTGATCCTGTACTTTATGGCTAATATCCACTGATAAGTGAGTACATACCATGCATGTGCTTTTGGGTGTGGGTTACCACACTCAGGATATTTTCTAGTTCCATCCATTTGCCTGCAAGATTCATGATGTCCTTGTTTTTATTAGCTGATTAGTATTCCATTTTGTAAATGAACTACATTTTCTTTATCCTCAGGGAATCTTTCTTCAGTTGAGGGATATCTAGGTTGCTTCCAATTCCTGGTTTTTGTAAATAAAACAGCTATGAACATAGTGGAGCACATGTCCTTGTGATATGGTGGAGTATCTTTTGGGTATATGCTCAGGAGTAATATAGCTGGCTCTTAAGGGAGAACTACTCCTAATTTTCTGACAAACTGCCCAGTGTATTTCCAGAGTGATTGTACATGTTTGCACTCCCACCAACAATGGAAGCATATTCTCCTTTCTCCACATCCTTGCCAGTATACACTGTCCCTTGAGTTTTGGGTCTTAGCAATTCTGATGAGTATAAGGTGGAATATCAGAGTCATTTTGATTTGCATTTCCCTGAGGACTAACAATGTTGAACATTTCTTTGTTTCTTGGCCATTAGAGATTCCTCTATCAAGAATTCTCTGTTTAGCTCTGTACCCTATTTTTTTAAATTGGGTTCTTTGGCTTTTTGGTGTCTAGATGCTTGAGTTCATTATATATTTTGGATATTAGCCTTCTGTCAGATGTTGTCAAGGTTGGTAAAGATCTTTTCCCAATCAGTAGGCTGCCATTTTGTGCTATTAACATTGTGCTTAACAATAGAAACTTATCAGTTTCAGGAGGTCCCATATGTTAATTGTTAATGTTAGTGTCTGAGTGATTGGTACTCTATTCAGGAAGTTGTCTCCTGTACCAATGAGTTCAAGGTTGTTCCCCATGTTCTGTTCTATTAGATTTAGTGCATTTGGTTTTACTTTGAGGTCTTTGATCCACTTGGCCTTGCATTTTGTGCCATGTAATAAATATGGATCTATTTGTGCTTTTCTACATGAAGCATCAAGTTAGACTAGCACCAATTACTGAAGATGCTCTCCCCTTTCCATTATATGCTTTTGATATTTTTTGTCAAATATCAAGTGTCCAAAAGTGTATCAGTTTATTTCTGGGTCTTCAATTCAATTCCATTGATCAACCTGTCTGTTTCTATACCAATATCATGCAGTTTTTATTACCATTGCTCTGTAGTACAGCTTTAAGTCAGGGATGGAGATACCTTCAGAAGTTATTTTATTTTTCAGGATTAGTTTGGATATTCTGGGGTTTTTTTGTTTGTTTGTTTGTTTGCTTGCTTGTTTTTCTATATGAAATTGAGAATTGTTCTTTCAAGATCTGTAAAGAACTGCCTTGGAATTTTGATGGGAATCACATTAAATCTATAGTTGCTTTTGGTAAGATGACCATTTTCACTATGTTAATCCTACCTATCTGTGGACATGCAAGACCTTTCTATTTTTTGATATCTTCCACACTTTCTTTCTTTAAAGACTTAAAGTTCTCATCATACAAGCCTTGGTTGTTTGTAGTTACTTGCTTAATTAGAGTTATATCAAGATATTTTATGTTATTGTGGTTACTGTGAATGATGTAGTCTCAATACTTTCTTTCTTAGTCTGTTTATCATTTATATAAGGGAGGGATACTGATTTATTTGAGTTAATTTTGAATCCGGCCACTTTGCTAAAGGTACTTATAAGCTTTAGGAGTTCTCTGGGAGAATTTTGTGGCCACTTATGTATACTATCATATCACCTGCAAACAGCAATACTTTGACTTCCTCCATTCCAATTTATATTCCCTCAATCTCCTTCATTTATTTTATTTGCTCTAGCTAGAACTTCAAATACTATATTGAAGACATAGAGAGAAAGTGTGCAGTCTTGTCTTGTCCCTGCTTGTAGTAGAATTGCTTTAAATTTCTCTCCATTTAATTTAATGTTGCCTATTGGCTAATGGTATATATTGTCCTTATTGTGTTTAGGTATGTGCTCTGTATTCCTGATCTCTCTAAGACATTTTATATGAGGGAGTATTAAATTTTGTCAAAGGCCTTTTCAATCTAATAGAATGACCATGTAGTTTTTTTTTCTTTCAGTTTGTTTATATGGTGGATTACACTGATAGATTTTTGTATATTGAACCACTATTATACCCCTGGGATGAAACCTATTTGACTATACTGGATAATATCTTTGATGTGTTTTTGGATGTGGTTTGCTAGGATCTTATTACTCAATAAAAATTTTTGCACCACTGTTCATAAAGGAAATTGGTGTGAAATTCTCTTTCTTCGTTGAGTGTTTGTGTGGCTTAGCTATCAGAGTGACTGTGGCCTCAAAGAATGAGTTTGGCAATGTTTCTTCTGTTTCTATTTTGTAGAATAGTTTGAAGAGTATTGGTATTAGCTCTTCTTTGAAAGTCTGGTAGAATTCTGCACTAAAACAATCTAGTCCTGGGCTTTTTTTGGTTGGGAAACATTTAATGTCTGCTTCTATTTCCTTAGGAGCTGTAGAGCTGTTTAGTTTGTTTGCCTGATCTTAATTTAATTCTGGTAAGTGGAATCTATCAATAAATTATCTATTTCATTTTGATTTTCCAATTTTGTGGAGTATAAGCTTTTTAAAGTGAGATCTAATGATTCTTTGGATTTCCTCAGTGTCTGTTGTTATGTCGGCATTCTCATTTCTGATTTTGTTAATTTGGATATTCTCTTTCTGCCTTTTAGTTAGTTTGGCTAAGTGTTTGTCTAGCTTGTTGATTTTCTTAAGGAATCAGCTCTTGGCTTCATTGATTCTTTGAATTGTTCTCTTTGTTTCTAATTTATTGATTTCAGCCCCGAGTTTGACCATTTTCCACCATTTACTCCTCTTGGGTGGGCTCTTGTTTCTTTTAGTTCTACAGCTTTCAGGTGTGCTGTTAAGTTGCTAATGTGAGATCTCTCCAGTTTCTTTATGAAGGCTCTTAGTGTATGAACTTTCCTCTAAGCACTGCTTTCATTGTGTCCCATGCATTTCGGTATGTTATGCTTCAATTTCACTGACTTCCCCAAAGTCTTTAATTGCTTTCTGTATTTCTCCTTTGACTCAGTGGTCACTGAGTAGAGAATTGTTCAGTTTCCATGAGTTTGTAGGCTTTCTGTTGTATCTGTTGTTGTTGAAGTCCAGCTTTAATGTGATGCCATGGTGGTCTTAGGGTTATTTCAATCTTGTATCCATTGAGGCTTGCTTTGTGTCCTGTTATATGGCCAATTTTGGAGGAGGTTCTGAGAGGTACTGAGAAGAAGGTATATTCTTTTGTGTTTGGGAGAAATACTCTATAGATATCTGTTAGGTCCATTTGAAACATAAACTCCATAAGTATCATTATTTCTATGTTTAGTTTCTGTCTTGATGACCTGCCAATTGGTGACTGTGGGATGTTGAAGTCTCCCATTATTAATGTACAGAGTTGGATGTGTGGTCTAAGTTTTAGTAATGTTTCTTTTACAAATGTGGGTGTCATTGCATTTGGGGCATAGATATTCAGAATTGAGAAGTCCTGAGTAGATTTTTCTCTTCAATGACTATGAAATCCTCACCCATCTCTTTGGATTACGTTTTTGCTGAAAATCTATTTTATTAGCTATAAGGATGGGCTACTCCAGCTTGTTTCTCAGGTCTGTTTGTTTGTAAAAACTTTTTCCAGTCCTTTAATCTAAAATAATGTCCATCTCTTTTGCTGAGATGTATTTCTGGTAGGCAGCATAATGAATCCTGTTTTCACATCTATCCTGTTAGCCTGTGTCTTTTGTTGGGAGAATTGAGTTCATTGATGTTGAGAGATATTGATGAACAGTGATTATTATTCCCTATTACTTTGATGTTGTTGATGGTAGTGCGTGCATGTGTGTGTGTGTGTGTGTGTGTGTGTGTGAGAGAGAGAGAGAGAGAGAGAGAGAGAGAGAGAGAGAGAGAGAGAGAGAGAGAGAGAGAGAGAGGGAGAGGGAGAGGGAGAGGGAGAGAGAGAGAGAGAGAGAGAGAGATTCTTTTCTTTTGCTTTTTTGGGTGAAATTATTTATTTATTGTGTGTTCTTGAATGTAGCTAGCCTCATTGGATTGGAATTTTGCTTCTAGTATCCTTTATAGGACTAGGTTGGTAAAAAGATATTGCTTAAATTTGGTTTTATCGTGAAATGTCTTGGTTTCTCCACCTATGATAATTGAAAGTTCTGCTGAATATCAGTAGTCTAGGCTGACATCTCTTGTCTCTTAGGGTCCGCAAGACCTCTACCCAGGCCCTTCTGGCTTTTATAGTCTCAGATGAGAAGTCTAATATAATTCTGATACATCTGCCTTTATATGTTACTTGGCCTTTTTTCCTTGCTTCTTTTAATATTACTTCTTTGTTCTGTACATTTAATGTTTTGATTATTATGTGACACGGGTGATTTTCTTTTCTGGTTCAAACTATTTGGTGTTCTGAAAGGTTCTTGTATGCTTATAAACATCTCTTTAGGTTAGGGAAATTTTATTCTATGATTTTGTTGAAGATATTTTCTGGGCTTTTGAGCTGGGTCTCTAATTCTGCTATTCCTGTTATTCATAGGTTTTTCATAGTGTCCCAAATTTCCTGGATTTTGTGTCATGGATTTTTCAAATCTTGAGTTTTCTTTTACTGATGTATAAATCTTGATTGCATCTTCTATGCCTGAGATTCTATCTTCCATCTCTTGTTTTCTGTTGTTGATCCTTATGTTGGTAGTTCATGTTCCCATTTCTAGGTTTTCCATCTCCAGGATTGCCTCAGTTTATATTTTCTTTATTACTTCTATTTCCATTTTCAGTTCTTGGACTGTTTTATTCAGTTCTTCACCTGTTTGATTGTGTTTTCCAATATTTCTTTATATTTATTCATTTCCTCTTTAAAGTCCTCTGCCTGTTTGAATGTACTTTTCCGTATTTCTTTAAGAGAATTATTCATTTCCTCCTTACAAAGGTCTATCATCTTCAGAAGATTAGATTTAAGGTCATTTTCTTGTGATTCAGGTATGTTAGGGTATTAAGGGCTGGCTATAGTAGGAGAGCTGCGTTCTGGCAGTGCTATATTGCCCTGGCTTTTGTTGATTGGCTTTTTAGGCTATCCTTTAGGCATCTGTTTTCTCCTGGTTGTTGGCTGAATGATCCTGATGCCAGCAGAATGCCTCAGGATGGCAGGGGGAGCCATCAGCCAGAGTATAAGTCAGGGAACCAGACTTTACTGGATGTGCTTCAGATGGACCTGACTGGCAGGGGATTGGTGGGGCAGTGTTCCAAACTGATTGTTCTTGGCCTCCCACACACGCTCACAGGCCTCCAGGTGAAGCAGGGCATTCCTGGGGTCCTTCACAGCTCCCCTGGACAAAGGGCAAGTCTAGAGCCAAACAAGAGAAGCCAGGGATCCTGCACAACACACCTCTGCTGGCTGTGCCTCAGGTGGACATGACTGGCAAGGGACTGGTGGGGCAGTGTTCTAAGCTGGGTGCTCTTTGGGACCCCTGTAGGCCTCCATGAGCCTACGTTCAAGTCTTGTTCTATGTGTCTATGCTGTGCCCAGTAATTCTGCAAATTGATCTCTTATATTTAATTCAAATCTCATTTGTGCAACTTTGCAGTCTCTTCTTCTAAGTTCTAGACCCCTTCACCCAACTGCCTAGTTGACATATTTGCTCCTTTGTCATAGGTTACAGTGTCACTGGGACCAATGTCCTAACAGAAGAGCTTATAGAATGAAAAATATTTTTGACCTCAGTTTTAGAAGTACATCTGTCCATTAGGTCAGGGAAGTCATGGTAGCAGGAACTCTATCTGTAGGAGCAGGAACATGGAAAGACTTCTCACATCATGGGAGAGTAGAAATAGATGTACCAGGAAGGAACCAATGCAGAGTGACCTTAATAGGTCTTCACTTACTGGCCTGTTTCTGCCAGAGAGGCCACACCTCCTAAAAACTATACTAACAAAATAGAATGAACAGCTAAAGAACAGTGGTTCAAACATAGGCTGAAGAAAGCACTTCGGACCCAAAAGAGCATAGATATGTAAAAGCTTGTTCCATGTATGTATGTATGTATGTATGTATGTATGAGAAAAAGCACTTCCAACTCAGAGCATCCAGCATTGGGCCTGAAGTCAGAGTCCTATTCTCCCTGAGGCTTTACTTCTCAGAACATGCCACCACTGCCCCAGTACATCCAAAGACCTTAGTTTTATTCTGCATAAGAAGTATCTATCTCTGGAGCCACAGGCAGGCACACAAAAATAGTTTTTAACTCACCTATGGCTACTAAGTTCTTCTATTCTCTACTCTCATCCAATAGCTATCCCTTGTTGAATCTATCAAGATGTATCTTTAGTGAGTAAATGTTTTCATAAATTCTTCTGTGAATTATGTCTCTCCTTCATTTCTTCAGTTCTCTACCTTGCATTCTGTGAAACTATTCCAACATATACAGAGGACTACATGACCCTCTAAATAATGTATTGCTCCCCACTGCTGATAGCAGGGACTCAGTCCTTCTGGTTATCCATATCTTTGTGAAATGTGTTCTAGTCTTCATTTGAGGACTGGGACAGTAACTTAAGTTAGCTGAAGGCACATCAGTAGACATGGCATAGCCAGCAGAGGTGTGTTAATCATTTGTTCACTGGGATTTTACATCTGGAATGCTGTTATCCTCTGAATGAGCCCAAATTAGAACCAAGCAAAGAAGTTGCATGAGGAACTGAAGATCTGTGGTAGTCAACCCCTGTCAAACAACACTCACCCCAGCTGAGCAGTGGCAGACTACAGATTCTGCACTATTCTTCAGTTGTACTCATCTTAATTCTCCATCCACATCTTTCCCTCCACCGACAGAGCATAAGTTCTTAATTGGTCAAGAAATCAAAGGTAGCTAACCTAGAAAAATAATCATTATGAACAGAAGGCAGTTTAACGCTGGTGTTATGGGAGTCAATTTAGGTTAACAATGCTACCTTGGTAAACAGAGGGGTCAGTAGCATTTATTCTCTGTGAGGTGCCATTTACTTTAACATTTGCTGAGTGTTTAGCATGTTAGATTCTATGGGGGGGCATCAAAATGACAAAGACAGGCTCTTCTGAAAGCATGCAATGAGCAAGTGGCTCTGCTGGCTATATGCTTATTGTTTGCATTGGCATAAAACACTAGCTCTTAGCACTGGCTTATCAGAAGATGTGTCTGTTTGGCATCCTAGCCTCTACCCTCTACCACTTCCACAGAATGTGCCACATGCCTCATCTCAAGTGATTTAAACTAATGTCAAGGAAGCGGGGCTTTCTGAAATAGAGATAATAGACTGGAGCAAGTACAAAGCCTTGGTCAATCCCAAGACTGGGAAATGTTCAAGAATGTTATGAAGTATGATCTGGTAATGTTCAAGACAATAAAATGTTTGTGATGCCAAGAATGTGTATTAGTACACTTTCATGAAAATTTGAAAAAAAAAAAAAAGATGGTTCTGCCTAGTTTAAATACAAGCGAATAGGGCATTTGTTCTAGACACCAATGTCCCATTTGGTGTTTTATTTATCAAGTCACTTTAGTATTTAGTGTTATTTCCTAACAGTGTCCAGGACATCTTCAAAGAGATTAGAAATGATTGTGTAAAGTGAGACTATCCTGTAGATTTTAGTGACACCAGGCACAGTCAGCTGCATGGCGGTGGCAGGCTGCTTGCCTCTTGTGTGTTTTAGCTCTGCTCGGTCTGTTCCAGATGCTGTCAGCCGTGTGGTGGCTGGTCGCCTGCATCAGCGTCCTCCTCTGTGCAGGCTAGCCTTCAGATACAGGCACACTGTGGCTTTCACAAGAAGTTCACAGCTCCGCCTCTCCCAAGGCTGTTTGCCATGGGGTGGTGAAATGGAGCATTCTAGAACTTTTGTCTCATCAAAATCTACCACAAGCATTACTGAATCATCAAGTGCATGGAGTAATGATTTTATAATTGGACCGTGTGCTTATTCGTGTTGTACTTGGAGAAACTGAATTAATCACACATTAAAGTCCTTTGAAATTTGTACTTGAAAATATTTTGACCATACGTAATAACCTATTGTGTTTTTATAACAATAATTTCCTTTATACAAGAAGAAACATATTATGTACTTTCTCTAAATTTTGTATTTTGACATTGTCATGTAGAGTACAGTAAAGTAGCATCTCATTTTAAAAATAGGATTTATCGGTCAGGGAGACAGCTCAGCAGGCAAAGGCACTTTGCTGGCAATTATAACTGAGTTTACTTCCCTGGGACCCATATAAGGAACTTCCACAAATTGTCCACTGATCTCCACATGCATACTGTGACATATGCATCCTTCACCACACATATAAATCAATAAATAAGTGTAAAAAATCTTAATGAAATAAAATAAAAGGGGACTGGAGAGATGGCTTGGGGGTTAAGAGCACTTACCGCTCTTACAAATGACCTGGGTTTGATTCTGGGCACCCAGATCCAGCAGCTCACTCCAGTTCCGGAGGGTCTGCCTCCCTCTTCTGGCCTCTTTGGGTACTGCATACACCTGATGTTCAGGCACACAAGTGCTTGTTGAGGGACAAACTCTTATCTCTGGGTTGTAGGAAACATCTAAGCTGAACAACACATTTGTCATCATGAAACAAATAAGCACATCAGTTGATACAAAAGCCATCGACCGCTCAGAAGCTGCGTGGACTCTTAATGCCTGTCTGAGACTGGATCAGTTTTCTGTCTCCATCGCATACTTCCTGATCTAAACCACTCTGTCTTTCACGAGGACAGTTAGAGTAACTTCCCAATCCATCTCTCTGTCACTCCTTTGACTCTTTCTAATCATTTATTCTAACACGAACAAATCAATAAAAAAAAAATCTCACTTTTTTTTTTTTTTAAGCCAGATGCTGCTGCTCCCATGCTCAAACTTTCTGCGAGTTTTCTAAGCCACTTGCAGTAAAGGTTGCAAAAGAGTTTCCTCAGCAGCCCACATTAGCTGGTCCTCACTTAGGCTGGCCAGGAGGGACCTGCAGTCCTTCTGGTCATTGTCCTCCAGACGCATGGCCTCCTTTCTACCCTGTACACGTTAGGCCTCAGTGGTTGCTCTGGTCTCGCCATGAAACTCCCTTCCCCATCTGTTGCCCAGCCCATTCTTTCTTTTCTCACACAAAGGATACTCTAGCCACTGAAGGCTGTAGAATAACACTGACACACACACACACACACACACACACACACACACACACACCATGGCTTTTCATCTTTTCTCACTTCTTTGTTCCTCTGTACATGCTTTAGGGCCCTTTAGGGCCCTTTGACACCATGCACCAATTATTAACTATTGTCATATGATGTGACATTGTGAAGATGGAGTGGAGACAGGTGTTGAAGAGCCCTGGCCTGGGGACAGTGGAGTCTTCTGATGTTCTTTCCTCAGCTTCTTCTTCTCTGGCTTCTCAACAATCTCTCTACCTTTTCCTTCCACTCCCCTGTGTTATTCAGCCCCTCCCTTACTGGAGCAGACACCTGCGGTAAGTCAGCTCATGACGGGGATTATTCTGGCTCACAGTTTGAAGGACCTAAGGCTAGAAGTCACTGCACTTGGGCTTCTGGTTTGGGTGTGGGGTGTCTGCGTGCCACTTCCAGAGCATGGAGCAGATTGAAGCCATACACTTTCTGCTTGACACATGTAGCAAGAAAGTGGAGGAGCCATGAATGCCACAGTTCCACAGTTCTCTCGACGAGCATGCCCCATAGTGACCTATAGCCTCAATGTTTCAGACTCCACCTGTCAGGTATGTCTTCACTATAGGAGACTTTGATGGACTTTCAAATCTGCACTGTGACATCTCTCATGATGTTTTTACTCACCACTCCCACCAATGTCCCACAAATGTCTAACCTGTTTTCCTCTACAGAGGATGAGATACCATTATTATGTCTCCAAGTAGTTCAACAAAACAATGGGTGGGAGAGTGTGTGTATGTGTGAGAGACAGACAGACAGACAGACAGACAGACAGAGACAAGCAGAGACAAAGAAACAGAGAGAGACAGAGACAGAAAGACAGAGAGACAGAAATGAAGGGAGACAGAGAAAGTATGTGTGTGTAAAGATTGGTGGAAGAAGAGAGAAAAGATGGGGGAAGGAAAGGGGATGTCTCCTGTCCTCCCACTCCCTTTCAAAAGTCCCTGAACTGTGCTGCTAATCCAGCCATCTCAGGCGGCCATTCTAGTCCATGAATCAAGGCACTGGAAGAGTAAGGGAACACGAGTGAAGGAGCCTTGCTTCTGGTGGAGACCCAGACCAGCCCTGGAACTCCACTCCCAGGACTCCCACAGCTTGAGACATTGCTATTTACTGTCTTGAATTTATTTAGGGAGTTTCACTCAATCTTCTTTCTCCTTTGTGGTAATTTACTTTAGAGTTCTCAGTGCTAACATGAATCTTCAGTAACTTACTTGAAGAGATATTGGATTCCAGGACTGTTTTCAGGAAAAGCTTATTGTAGTACAGTGCACATTACCTATCTTTATTTGAATGTTAAATGTTATAAAACTGGCAATTTTTCAAAGCAAAGAGCATTGCTCATGGCCTTAAAATATAAACAGAAGTGTAAGTTTCATGGATTGAGTTAATCTATCACTGAAATAGGGTCCAGTACTAAGGATTTGCCTGCCATCCTATCATGATTTTTTAGAAACAGTCCTACAAAAGCTTATTGCTTGGACGCTTGGTCCCAGCTAGTGGCATTATTGGGGAATGTTTGTAATCTTAGGAGGCATAGGTTACAGGGACAGGGATCTTGGTACATGTAGCATGGCTTTATTTCCTGTCCAGGCTCTGATCCATGACTGCTGACATGATGTGAGCCAGCTGCCTTACACCTGTTAACACAGCTGAGTGGTCACCCACCTCACACCTGTTAACACAGCTGAGTGGTCACCCACCTCACACCTGTTAACACAGCTGTGTGGTCACCCACCTCACACCTGTTGACACAGCTGAGTGGTCACCCACCTCACACCTATTGACACAGCTGAGTGGTCACCCACCTCACACCTGTTAACACAGCTGTGTGGTCACCCACCTCACACCTGTTGACACAGCTGATTGGTCACCCAACTCACACCTGTTAACACAGCTGAGTGGTCACTTCTGCCACTATTCCTTCCCTGCCATTATGGGCTGTTTCTCCTAAAACCACATCAGTCACAGAGTCAGAGTAAACCCTTCCTCCTTTACATTGCCCTGTCAGATATTTCATCATAGTCACAGGAGGTTGCTAATGTTGGGTTTCTATGGCTGCTACAACAAATTCTGTAACCTGTGTCACTTAAGGAAGGAAGAAAGGTCATGGTTAATTTTGTAAATATAAAATATTTTTATTAATTCTTTGAGAAATTTATACATTACATTTATATGATGAATTGTTATATTCACCCCATTTCCTTCCTCCAAGTCTTCCCTGATCCCCTACATGTGGGAGCTCCCACATTTTCCTTCATGACCCACTGAGTCCAATTGGGGTTGCCTCTCTTCACATCAGTGCTAGTCCATCCACTGGAGCACAGTCAATCTACGAGGAACCATGCCTCTGAAGGGAGCTGACTCTCCCTCCCCACAGTGGTCATCAACTGCCAACAGCTCCTCGGCTGGGCGTGGAGACCCCCCCATGCATGCTGGGATGCAGACTGACTTGATCCTGTGCAGGTCTCTTGGAGGAAACCCAGCTGCTGTGGGTTCTGATTGCTGTGCTCCTGGGCTCTCCAGAAGACTTTGGCATGGCCGGTCTCCCAAAAGTACTACTCTTCAATCTTTCTGCTCCCTTCTCTGAGCTGTTTCCTGAGTTGTGTGTGTGTGTGTGTGTGTGTGTGTGTGTGTGTGTGAGAGAGAGAGAGAGAGAGAGAGAGAGAGAGAGAGAGAGAGAGAGAGAGAGAGAGGCAGAGGCAGGCAGGCAGACAGATATTCCATTTACTCTGAGCCTTCCTCACATACTTGTTCTCCATGCTTTGGCTGGTTTGGACTCTGTCAACCACTCACTGCCCATGTTAGAATTGAGCCTTTCTGACAAGGACTAAGAAGTGCACTAACCTCTGTGTTTGGAAATATGCATTTCAAAGGCAGTGTGATACTGTTCCTATTCAGCAGAGATCTAGTAGTCCTGTTATTTGCCTCCTCTAGTGTCCGGTAGCTTTAGTCCCATTTCTCTACCTACATCTTTCCTCACGTCTCTGACTCTGTGTTCTCCTTCTGTCCCCCATAGAAAAGCTTGTCACTGGCTTTAAATAGATAACCGGAGATGACCACATACTGAGGGACTGGATTATATCCATGGAGATCTTTATCAAAATAATAGACCACTCAGAGGTAGAGGCTCCTTCACCATCCTATGCTCCATACTACTTTGATTGCTGTTTCTTCTCAGAGATGAGTAAGTCCCCAACATGTGCTATTTTAAAGCAGTGCAAGTCACTGTGCTATGGTGACTCTTGGCTGCATGTGTTATTCTCTGATACTTCAAAAAGGAGTATGTTTCTGTCTATACTTTTCATATTTGGTATGTGGGTGAGATAGTCCAACTCATTGGGATCTAGACTGACGTTTTCTTCCCTCAGTAAAGAAACTTTGACAGACTATTCATAAAGTAGCATATTAAACATAAAAATAAGAAAAGCAAAATATTGATTCATATGCTCCCTACACACACATTTCTGGAATGAACATCGAACTGATAATTAAAGCCACTAAGGCAGGCACATGTTCTTGATGAGTTCACATTTTAGAAGAACATGGCTAACATACGTTGCTATCTCTCATATTAGCAGTTGAAATGTATCAAGAGAAGTATATTAGTTACTTTCTTATTTCTGTAACAAGTTGCCACGACCAACGCAACTAATAAAGGAAAGCATTTAATTGGGCTTACAGTTCCAGAGGGTTAGAGTCTACAATGGTGGAGGGAAGGCATAACAAATGCGGCTACAGTAACAGCTGAGAGTTCATGTCTTGATCTACAAGCAGGAGACAGAGAGCACATAGGAAAGACAGAAAAGGTTTCAAATCCTCAAACCTACCCTCAGTGACCTTCACAAAAGCCACGCCTCCATCTCAGTCAGTGTTTCATTGTTGTGAAGAGATGGCAGCTATTATAAAGGAAAGCAATTCATAGGGGCTTGTTTAAATTTTCAGAGGTTTAGATCATTGTCATGGTAGGGAACATGAAGGCAGACACAGTGCTAGAGAAGTAGCTGAGATCTACAGGCAGCAGAAAGAGGGAGAGTCTGGGCTTGGGATAGGTTTTGAAACCCTAATGCACAACCCTAGTGACACACTTCCTCCAACAAGGCCATACCTCCTAAGCCTTTCAAATAGTGCTACCTCCGGGCGACCAAATATTAAAATCTATGAGCCTGTGGGGGCTATTCTCATTCATACTACCGCACCTCCTGATCCTTTCCAAATGGTTTCACCAACTGTGGAGCAAATATTCAAACACATGAGCCTTTGAGAGCCATTCTCATTTAAGACTCCACAACCAGGAAAGGTGAAAATTGAGAAGTGTTTAGGACAAACAGTGAAAGGAAGAAGCTAGGGGACAGATGCCCTTCAGTTATTTTCTGTAGACTGGGTGGACAGAGTGTGCACATGGCAACGGGAAAGGACTCTATACAGCTCAGCATTATGGAGAACAGCTCCTGTGTACTTGGAGGCATAAAACCTCAATGACTTTCTATTTAAATCGATGCACTATAAATTGTTCAGAGCCTTTCGTGGAATCCATCTTAAGTATCTAATGGCTCAAACGGAAGACAGAAATCAATTCTGAGGGTTTGAGAAGGGATCCTGGATAAGATGCCGACTTCCCTTTCTTGCCTACCACGTCTTCTTTGACATTCACTTTGCCTGGAAGACGGGCAAGACCTGGGAGAGTCTCACGTGGAGTCTTTCAGCCCCTTTCACCTGGCTGAGCTCTCAGAGCCCTAGCAAACAAGCACATGTCAGTCACACGCTGACTTCACACGGAGAGCTCACCTCATGGGGCCATGTGGCTCCAGAGTATTGAATCATGCTGCAAAGGAGCTTCAACAAACCTCAGTGGTTTGTTGCTTCCAAGGAAAAGTCAGCTCTGGGACAGCTTCCAACATGTGTCATCTGCAGGAACTGCTGTGATACATGTCAGCAACAATATACCGGGTAACTTAGAGGTTAGCAATGTGTCTTTTACCAGCCTTTACAAGTAATTATTTGCCTTCAAATACACACACCTCCTTAAAAGAATAAAACAAACTTTGTACAGCCGAAGAGATGGGTCAGTGATTAAGAACATTTATGATCCTTACATATATCCTGAGTTCAGTTCCCACTACCCAGGTCTGGTGACACAAAAGCACTAATAATTCAATCTTCAGTGCAATCCACACCCTTTTCTGGCCTTTGCAAGCAACTTTCTTCTTACTCATATATGCACACAAATAGTCAAAAATAAAATAAATCTTTAAAAATCATTTTGCCTGTTTGGAAAAAATTATATATGTTGGGGAGTGTGAAATAAACACTTGCATAATGTAGCACACATGCGGGTGTCATATGACAACTAGTGGAAGCTAGTGTTTTCCTCCTAGGATGTAGGTCCTGCGTATGAACTGGAAGCAAGCCTTGGCAGCAATCGCCTTTACCTGCTGAGCCATCTCACCAGCTCCCTTTGCTTTTCATTATCTTGAATAAAGTTTACTTCTGTCCATAGTGAACTAGTTACCTATTTGCTTGTACGTGGAAGGGCGGTTGCTAGGACTTTCTTAAGAGTGTCTGTGACATTTAGGGGTTCTGCCATCTGTCGTGCCCTACAGCATTGTAACCAGAGGCAGAGTAGACAGCATGCACGGTACCATCAGCCGTGGGTCCCTGGAAGTTTAAGTAGTTAAATCTTTTAGTGCTTAAGAACTTGATTACCACCACTGAGGTGCTTCTAGCAGAATATGGAGCATGGTGTGAGGTGCACGGCATCTGTAATTCCTGGTGCTTCTGCATCTTCAGGCTGCCACTTCTTATTCAGTCCTTGCAATAACCTGACAACATGAGAGGGATTGAGTAACATCCTGAGAAATGAGCAACTTGAGGCAAAATGCTTCTCAAAATATTCATTGATAGAATTGGACCACAGCTGACATTTTGGTCTTCTCAATCTCTTTCCCTTTGTAGTACAGGACTAAGACCCATAATTTAAAACAGAAAGAATGCAGGCTTCATAGTTAAGATACTGGACGTTTGAGTGTCCCTGTAGGCTCCACCCCCCGCACTCTTACACAGAGTGGAGATGCCTTGTCAGACACCCGGATGATCTGCAGCACTCTGTAGGCTCCCAGCCATGCTGACAAAATCTTGGAAAGTCAGAAAAGGAACAGGAGCCTTTGTCCTGCGAGCAGCGCTTTCCAATGGAGTGGGTGCAGCCCCTTCATAAGAACCGCTCCAAGAAAGAGCTGTTCAAACAGGAAAGGGAGGCACTGCCGGAACCCTGCGGAGATTCAGTTTGTGTGCGGGACCAAGCCAAAGTGCTTGCACACTTGCTGAAAGGCTCAGTCTCCTGAGGTAATTTCCGGAAGATTGTTCTCTGCTCGCTGCATGCGGCTGTTCAAGCATTCTCCTTCTGTGTACAAGATTCAGGAATGTATTCACTTCTCTCCTTGTTCCTTGAAGACTCCGCCCTGTGTGCTTGGCTTGCCATCCCTCGTCTGTCAATGAGAGCCAACTACTTAATTTTCCAGCAATGACGTTATTCCCATTGTTTGTCACTTTATGGAGGAAACACTATGTGTCAGACTTGAGCTTGAAGCATTTTTGTTCAGCAGGATTATTTCATTTAATCTTTAACTGAAACTCACCATGTTAAAGAAGAAAAAAAATGAAACATGATACATTAATTTCTTTTCCAAAATCCTTGGCCTTTTGAAATTCCTCTGTTGAGAATTCTCTGTTTAGCTCTGTACCCCATTTTTAATTGGGTTGTTTAGTTTTATGAAGTCTTGAGTTCTTTATGTATTTTGGATATTAGTCCTCTATCAGATCTAAGGTTAGCGAAGATCTTTTTCCAATCTATAGATTGTGTTTTGTCCTATTGACAGTGTCCTTTGCTTTACAGAAGCTTTTCAGTTTCATGAGGTCCCAGTTATTTATAGTGGATCTTAGAGCCTGAGCTATTGGTGTTCTGTTCAGGAACTTTTCCCCTATGCCAATGCATTTCTCCCATTTTCTTTTCTATTAGGTTCAGTGTATCCAGTTTTATGTTGAGGTCCTTGATGCACTTGGACTTGAACTTTGTGCAAGACAAAACAAACAACAACAACAAATCCACAAATAAATAGAGCTGACTTTGAACCCAAGTACTCTATGCCCAGTCCCATCACATATGCTTCCACTAAAACCACTGTTCAATGTGAGCATTCCTGAATTAGCAGGAACGAGGCCATTTTTTTTCTTACCCCATGTGGACCAGTGAACATACGTATGAAGAAAAGCAAATAAATTTGGAAGAAGCCAACTAATGTGATCCCTTTAGCGAGTGTGTGACCTTAAACAAATCATTTTTAGCTTTTCAGTATCAGTTCTTCAGCTGTCAAGTGAAGTACTAACACCATGTGTGAATCGTCATGTGAATCGTCATAGAAAGAAGCTCTAGAAACCGACACCGAGGGAAGAGCCCTGCTCTTGCAGACGACCTGGTTCCCCACACCCACACAGATTCTTACAATCACCTGTAACACCAGGTCCAGGAGTTCAGAGTCCTGTTCTGACCTCCATACGCTTCTGCATTTATGTAGCGCACATAGGCCATACCTCCTTCTGAATGGCAATGGTCTGTAATGTGCTCTACATATGGAAAAATTCTAACCCATCTATAAAAGGGGAAGTATTACCGTCTATTGAGTTGGAGACAGCGCAGAAAACACAAGAGATAGATAAGACTATGTTCTATAGACATGATTAATAGGGTATGTGGACCCTTTGTGAGAGGCTAAAGAAGAGGGAGAATCAGGGATGGTCCCGTGTTGTGATTTTGCCACTGGATTTGTGCTGATATAAAGGCACCAGGAGGTCGGGAGCTAGCGTCGGTCAAGAAGAACAGCGTAAACAGTGTTCTGTGGTACAATGACTGGAATGCCAGGAGAGGCTTGGTGACAACTGTCCACCAGAAATGTTTAAGGGGCAGCTGGGAAAGGAGAGACGGTGGTGCGATGAGGAGAGAGTGGTTTGCAAACGATGCCATAGCGGGAAAGCCTGCAGTAATATTGACAAAGAAGACAATGGATCACTAGTCAGGGTCCCCTGGAAAAGACACAGACACCCTACTAGGCATAACCTAAATGCTTCCTGAGCTGTCTAATCTTGGATATCAAAGATACAAAGATACAAAGTGGCTTACACACGTTTTTAATCTACCTGGGCAATGGACTATGTTATAAGCCACACTCTGCATGCTTATCCTATATACTGCCTACAAAAACAAAACAAAACAAAACAAAATGATCTGAGTAGAAAATACATAATAATTGTTGAATATGAGATTGAACACTGTAACATACATTCAATTCAGATCCTCTGACAGGAACTATACTATTTGAAGAAGGGTTTTGAAAGCAGGCTGGTCCTGTGGTTGCTCCTGAGGCAGAGGTTAGAATTAGCTGATCAGGAAAGACAAGGAAGGTCTGGCTAATACGGGACAGCAGCTTTCTACAGAGAGGGAGTGGAGAGTGCTTAACTCATTTCCTTATCTTTACTGGAAAAATGATTTTTTGGATTGCTGTCTCCTGCTCAGTATACAGCTATAGACTAAAGCGAAATTACTACTCTTCCAATATTTGCTGGAGAAATCTTGACCACACGGAAAGCACACAGATAAAGCTAAAGAGGAGAAATTAAGGTTTTAAACCCTAGAGACTTTGAATGGTAAATGTGAATATTAATAGAAATATGGAACAATAATGTGGTCTGAATAAAGTCAGAATTCCATGAGTTGGGATAGCTGCCCTGGCATGGAAGCACCAGGTAAGAAGTCCCTGGCTCTCTCACGCCTATCCTGTATTCCTCCAGTATTGGGAACAGAGTGAGGCAAGCATGACAGAGTATGTCTGTAATACCAGCTCTTGAGAAGCAGAGGCAGGACGATCAGGGATTTATGTTCATCTTCATCTGCATAGTAAATCTAAGGTCATCCTTGGCTAAATAAGATCATTTCTCAACACCCCTCAAAAATAAATTTTAAATAATTTATTGATCACCAGTAACTCCCCTGACTCATGCATCTAGCCTCTGGCATCTTATAGTCTTACTTGTAGTAAAAGACATGATCTGAGCATCAGGAAGAGAATCAAATGCTGAGCAGTCCTGAAAAAAATGAGAATATTTATTTAGAGAGAAAGATAGAAGCAGATTCTATTTGTCGGAGGCAGGCTAAGTGAAGGGAAGAAGAAATCAAGAAAGAGCCTGGCTTATTCTGCAAGCAGTCATACACTCTGGCCCTCAAACATCACAGCCCTTACCTTACATCCCTGTGACTAATACCTCTGCCCCCAGTAACAGAATACCTAATGTCTGCAAAGAAATCTGCAGTACATTTTCCCGACAGTCACACTGAGTGGCCCAGGGAGTCTTTAAAAAAAAAATAGATTTGTCCATTCCTTTTGAATCTTCAAAGTGCCCTTGACGGAAAGCCTGTGAGACTAAGTACATTTTTAAACCGTGTTCCTGTAGAAATGAGAGCACTAAGCCTCCCTGTGTTTGCTGAGTAAGGATGAAGGGACCATCGGTGAAGCATCCAGGTCAAATACTCTAATAAGCAAACGGTTTCCTCTCCCAAATACTAATCCTTGTTCCTAAAGAGTCACATACAAATTCCCCTGAAACCAATAACTGCTTTTAAACCCACTTATTTGAGGGTCCTTCTGAGAGGTGAGGAGTGCTCCTTGGTGGGCAAGCTGTGTAGGCACAGAGCCTCAGCTGGCCAGAGGTAGCAGGTAGCCTGTGAGCTTACAGTGACTTGCTCAAGCCCAAGGCTGCTTTACTGCCAAGTGCAAGAGACTGAGTTTGTTGATAAAGTCCAGCTGTTTCCCATGTGCTAATTCTATGCATTGCCACAGTCTGCTTAATGCGGGTCTGATGCTGTCATGATATGGTCTTGGGATGGGTTCCAGTGATGTGTCATGTGGGGTCCCAGGGATGGGTTCCATTCCTTGCCTGAATACTCAGGCAAGAGAAGGAGGAATTCAACATTCACCCAGACTTTATTAAAGTAATCTCACACATAATAGCAATGCACAAGGAGACAGAGGGAAGGAATCTGGACCAATAACGTGAGTTTGTCTTACAGCGCCTAAACCTTCATACACTTATGTGTAAATTGGCTTTTTGGGTAAATTGGAGTATTACTCAATGAGGCTAAATCCCCTCAGAATTGGCCAGTTTGGGCTATGGAGGATATCAAATAATCCAGACAGAGAAGGTGGTTGATTCCTACCACAGGAGGCTACCTCCAATGGGAGGTTTGAAAGTGTCTCCACCCTAATTCTTCCTTCTGGCAGGGGGACTAGCAGAAAGCTGGCCATATTAATGTTTAAGAGAAAAGTACATTGATCTACTTAAAGCCTCTTTCCCCTATCTGTCTGCCTTCTCGGATCTGCCTGGCTCCTACTCTCTTGGATACACTGACTTCAGGATTTGGAGGACCTTCAGCAGGAAATGTGGTAGACATAATATCAACAGTATCTACCATGCCACGCTTATATGCTTTCTCCTCTCAAGAGAAGCTTGTCTACCGTTTCCTTCCTTTGACATTTTACTCCACCCCATACTTCCCTATTGCTATTTAGGGCTGAATTTTAGTGTCACAGGCAGACATCATTTATGCCTGAGTGCCAAGTAAGTATCCAGAAGATCCTTGGCAAGTTGGTGTCTTGGATCTGGATTCTTAGCTATGGGTGAGGAGATTCCTTCAACAAGAGAAGCATGGAGTTGGCTTCTGAGTATCTCAGACTCCTCTTAGCATCGGGTGGCAGCACATGGTATCCTGTGGCTCAGGGAACAGCAGTGAGCAGCTGAGCAGGGGGAAGGCCAGTTGCTATGTCAGAGGCCTATCAGAAAGGTACCCCAAGGTTTCCTTTATAGAATAAATATCATCTAAGAAGCTCTCAGAACCCCCCTTTTCTAGCTCTGTTCTGCTTCTGTGATAAAGCAACACAGGGGAAGAAAATATTCACTTGGCCCTTATTTCCAGGCCATAGTCCATTGCTGAGGTAAGTCAGGGCAGGAACCTGAAGGTAGACAAGCTTGCTGTTTTCGATATGTTATGAGTGAGTCAGGGAACTCACTCATAGCCAAGAAGTACAACAGGAATTAGGTATGGAGGGTGCTGTTTGATGGATTTTGTAAACTCGTGATTCACTGTTGTTGTTGTTGTTGTTTTGTTTGGTACAACCCAGCACTACCTGCCTAGGGAATGGAGCCACCTACAGTGGGTTGGCCCTTGTACATCAATTAGTAAGCAAGACACTCTCTGTCAGACAAGACCATGGCCAATCTGATCTAAAAATTCCCTGAAATGAGACTCCCTTTTGAGATGATTCTCACCTGTGCCAAGTTGTCCAAGCTAAGATGGACACCATCCAGTTCTATAAGGACATCTGCAGCACGTGTCACATGTTTGTCTAAGTCACTTCTACTGCAGAGACCTTGCTGTGGTTTTCCTGCCCTGATGATTTTTCAGGAACACATGGGCTCTCTCCTCACACTTGGAGCTGTGCTTCTCTGGGAAAGTTGATGCCTTTACTGTTTCTATAACTAAGACTTTAGAAAGACAACAAGGAAATTGTGGAAGATCACACCTAGAAGTTTCTTTAGTTATTTTGGGATGGTAACTTTCTTTTATTAATCAGACTAGCTGCTTGTTTCTTTTATGTAAACAGATATTTGGCATTTTCTTC
Source organism: Mastomys coucha (assembly GCF_008632895.1). Lineage (NCBI taxonomy): Eukaryota > Metazoa > Chordata > Mammalia > Rodentia > Muridae > Mastomys > Mastomys coucha. The sequence goes on along the minus strand of NW_022196898.1, from coordinate 102,427,810 downwards.
ATTCTTTAGTTTTGACCCACATGCTTTATGCAAAAAGGTTCTCCCAACTGTGGCTGCCTGTGACTCCCAAGGTTAGGTTTCCAAGCCCTCTACTTGAAATCAGAAGTTCCTGTTCATGCATGGCCCCAGTGAACTGAAGAATGCTAAATACCATGAAGTAGATTCAGGCTGTGTGTGAGCTTCTAACTTCTTCCTCTGTACCTCAATTTCAGATTGAAGTAGGAGGAACCTTGTGAGATAAACTCTCAGCTGTCACCTGTGGAATCCCCTATCTGTCACTTCAGCATCCAAGAATGTTCCATTTTGTAGTTTTAGTACCTTAGACTAATCTCTATTAAAACGGTCAAGAAATAACTCCATTTGTTTAAAGATGGGACTAATCACTTGTGGATTCTAGGGCACTTATCCACAGACTTCTCCCAACAGGGACACATGTGGGTGCTTAGGTGATCTCAGTGAACACACCCCCACACCCCACCCTCGCTTGCATTTCACGTTCTAAGCAAATGTTGAGTGAAGAGGATGTGCTCTTTCATATGACCCTCAATAAGCAGTTTGAAGCACGATACAGATCTCAAAATCTATATCCTCAATCCCAGTGGCATTGGGACAAATCCAGAGGCTTTGGGGTAAGCTTTCAAATATACTTCTACTGACAGGCGGAAGTTTGTTTTAGGAGGAGAAGAGGCTCTGCAATCCTTTGCATTTACTGGAGTGTTTCGTTTCCATGGTTTCCAGAAGTTGAGTGAAATTAGGCTTTTGGTGTTTAGAAGTTCATGATTCTGGGCTTTTGGAAAGCTGCTTCTCTCACACCTAGATTATGCTCAGAACTGGGCATTGCCATCCCCAACTAGCTGTGGGCTGTCAGACTACAAAAACAGCTCTTCTGCAAACCCTTGGGAAACAGCAAAGTCAGTCAGCTTGAAGCAGACGGAGTCAGTTCTACCCGTACAACATGGTGTGCAGTGATGTCCCATGAAAGGGAAGAATTCTACATGTTTAAAGAACCGACATGAAGACCTAAACTCCGGTTCTCTGGAGCTTGAGAAGAACTGGGGACCCTGGTAAAATAATACCTAAAGGAATTCCCATGGGCTTTGCTTGGATTGCAAAAGACTATCAAAGAATTGTTTGGACACCACCGTAGGAGTCTTGGAGTATGGGGGTAGAAATCCTAGGGTACCTTTTAGACACAGAAAGAGCCTTTAGCTAGATAATAGTGAACTCCCAGGAACAAATAAGGAGGGACTCGAGAGTGGGAATGGAGTCCCGCACAGCTCTGAAGCAGAAATCGAGGTCTCTCATACAGCTGTAAACAGCTTCCTGGGAGCAGCCTTTATTGGGTACATTTCTATTACCATGATAAAACACCATGAACTGAAGGAAAAAAGAGTTATTTGGTTTCAGGGGGATAGTCCATACTGGCCGGGGAGGTGTGACAATGGGTAGCTGGAGCAAGAAGCTGAGAGGTCACATTTTCAGATAGTAAACTGGACAGGGCAGGGCTATGAACTCTCAAAAGAGTTCCATTGATGGATGGATTTCCCCAAAAAGGGCCCTCCATCCCCACATCCTTTCCAAACCGCCATCAACTAAGAAGCAGGTTCTTATTCAAACCACCACATAGTCCAAACTAAAGAGGACTCCCAAGAATCTAGTCACCACATAATATCTGTGAACATATCTGTCATGAGGGTCCCCAAGTCTAAATATGTTTCCGTTACACTGGAGATCAAAGCCAGGGCTTCTATAATAAAGGGAATGGCTGATATCAGTAGTTACTGTCTAAATAGCCAGAAGAACTAACAAGGATAAAGTGAGTGTGTGTGTGTGTGTCTGTGTGTGTGTGTGTGTGTCACAAAGAAGCAGAAACAGAGACAAAGGGAATCCAAGCCACAAATTGGAGGCACAAAGAGATCAAAGCGAAACCATAAAAGAGCATATGTGTAGCTACCAAGGACAGACTAGATGACTCCAGAATAACTTTTACAAAAGAAACAAAAGTACAAAGCACATAGTTGTGAATGGTGTTCAAAGGCTTTGTCAATGTGATACACTACATTGGAGTTACTTGAAGAGGTTCAGGATATTTGGGTCCTGTCTGAGATGACATTCAGCTTGACAGGAACAACACTCAGTAGGGAGCAGTGTAACCAACTGCTGAATGTCACTGAGGTGGGGCTCCCCAGTGAGAAGCCTGTACTTGGAAGAGACCCAGCCATCTCCAGGCACTGCAGACAGGAGAGGTGTGGCAGGTGGCAGATCCAGGACTCCTCCGCTTAGGGTGTGAAGGATGGCTTGTCAGGAACATGTGTTTGTAAACTAATGACTTTCACAGTGCAGTAAGATTGAACGAAGCCTGACTGCTTCCACTGACCTAACCCTTGGAATGCTTCCAGGCGCACTGCTGACCAGTTCTTTAATCATGAGTTAATCACCTTCAGGGGTACCTCAGAAAGCCGGCCTGCAGCACGTCTGGGAAGCTCGGCACTGTTGTTACAGTTGCTCATTGAGGCAGTCAGCTCTCCAAATAAGGACACCAAGAAGTTGCCTGTGGTGTTCTTAACCATTGTTTGTGAGAGCAACTGACACAGGCAATTACATGGCTTTGGAATTCAGAAAGATAACCTAAAATAATATTTAAGCATTTTAATGACCTTTTCCTAAAGTTCCTCATGGTGATAGAGGGAGAGTAGCAGTTACCTCGCTCCTTCTAAGGCTCACCATGAACTTCAGTCCAGATGGAGGAGGAAATCAGAATTGGGAAATGGCCTAATAATCAGGCCAGTCTGATTAATAGTGACAATTAGCATTGGGCTACAGCACTGAGCCCGCTGATTATGAATCATTTGAGGTAACTTTTCAATACAGGCAATTAAAATGAAAGACTCCTGATCCTCACATAATGGCTTCATTAAGTTAATTTTGTTCTAAAGTTGGAGAAATTTTCCCTTTATGAAAAGAAAACCAGTGAAATTTAGCTTCTATTCAGTATTAGCAAAGAGAAAGCCTTTTAAAATCGCCCTCCATCTCTCTTTCTCTCTCTCCTTCATGCACACAGGTTTTAGATTGTTACTAACAAGAAAACCAGGAAAGCCAGAAGCATGAATTCTGCCCTCTCAGTTTAGCCAGATGAAGTAAATGTTGCCCTGGGTTATACTGTAAAGTGCATGCCTTGTGGAGGTTAGATGACTTTAAAAGAGATTTGGGGAGTCGTTGATGAGGAACAGGCTTTTCAAAGACGCAAATATTCTGATATGTAAACAGCTGACTCAGGTCATTTGCTTCATGGTGAAAGACAAAGTGGTGCCCAGTGCAGATATCGCAGTATCCGTGCAGCTGGAGGAACAAAGGCTGTTTAGGGTAAGGTGAGCCACACTTTCAGTTAAATAGAAATGGCTTTGCAAAATCACAGTGGGGATGGAAGGCAAGACTCTCTAGAGCTAAAGGGGGCATGAGAATTATCTGGTAGGAAAACTGGTTCTACTTTAAGTGTCACAAAGCACACCCCTTAGCTAGCACTACTGAGGTCTTATCTTGGACAAAGTGCCTCTGGGGCGATCTACAGGGCCAGGGGAGACACAGAAGTCCCAGAATTGTTTTTATTCTGCAACTTCTTGATGCTGATAGCTTTAAGGCCCTAACACCAGCTTAGCTAGCTTCCCAAATCTACTGTTTGTAGCAACTGCTTTTCCCATATCTGCATATTCCTTGCAGAACATTGATATCAGCACAACTCTGGGAAAGAGGAGGACTGGTCTTTGCCTGCTGAGCCATACTGGCACAAAGAAACACTAGTTTGGTTTCCATCAACTCTTCACCTCATTATTGAAGTTGGGTATTTGGGGTCTCCCTTGGGGTCTGGTTGACTCTGAAGACTGAAATTTAAGTGGGGGCTCCATCGCTTGGCAGCAGAAATTTGGGTTATCTGACTTAGTGCCTCTGTGTCTGTTTGTCACCTGCAATGAAGATTTCTAGTACAGAATCCAGTGTGACTCCGGAGAATAGATAGGTTTCTCCCACAGGAGCGCTTGCCCACTTCCCACTCTATTGACTTCTTCTCTAACATATCTGATTCCTTCAGTGTTCACACTGCTGAAAACTTACCATTTATTGTGCCTTTCACATGAGGTCAACCTCATTACTGACAGTGATGGCAACTTCGAGGCCCTGGCTGGTTTCAGAACACAGCACACATTCTTCTCTGGGCATGTTCAAGCCTGAGGTTGGTGTTAGTGACTGATCAAAAGGTCTTTCTGATCTTTATAATTCGATACTCCTTTTATTGTAAATATCTCATACTTTTCTAGTATGTGTTCTTTGGTTTAGTAACTCTACTTTTATAATCACACACACACACACACACACACACACACACACACACACACACACCCCTCTAGACTTTGCCAAGATCTTTGCAGGATTTGATTTTCCCTTTTCTCAGTCTCTTCCTGCTTGTTCTCCCTACAGTTTGGGGCCAACTTCAACCTGCCTGTTTCACAGTTGGAAATATCCTAGCACGTGACAGAGTCTTGGTACATATTTGTAGATTTAATAGCTGAGTGACCTTCAAAGCCTCCTTCAAAGCTAATCTGGTTCTTAACCTATGCTATTTTCTTGGAAAACATTCATCTTCGTTTTTGCTAGCAGATTATACATTCCACGAAAATGAAATCCATATCATATACACTTTGCATCTTCTAGAGTGACATGCTAACAGAAAACAAGTAAATATCATGCTTTGGGGAAAATCACATAGGTACAACTCATAAAGTACAAACTCATTGACCATCTACTGTTTGTCAGGGACTGTTTTAACATCTGAGATGTTCTAACTTCCAACGTCTAACATAAAGAAAATGAACTCTAGGTTTACATTTGACAGCTCTCTGGCCTGTGCTGGTACACCAGAATTCTGAGCTTTCTACCCCTTCTGTAGGAACTAAGGTAGACTACCCTTTCTGTAGGAACTAAGGTCTGCATATCTCATTCTTCTCTGAATCTTAAACATTCATGCCTAGATTGATGAATGGTATAGAGCAAGCACTGAATTATTCCAGGATACAACCTTTACTATAACCCTGTGGTCACCCCTGCAATAGTAGGATCTATCCTCAGTATCACTTACTCTGCAAAACATCACAGTGAAGAAGCAGAGGTCATCAGACAAATGGATTCAGTCTTGGCCCTCAGATCCCTTCTTCCCTACCACACTTCACCCAGTACAGCACAGTGAAGATGCAGAGGTCATCAGATGAATGGATTCAGTCTTGGCCCTCAGATCCCTCCCCCTACCACACCTCACCCAGTACCATAGAGGTCAAATCCTGTTCTGGGCATCCTGAAATCTGAGCCTGCTATTATTGACCAGGTACTACATTTCTTACGTAAAAGACTACTTTTTAATCCATAAGTTTAGCTAGCTGGTGTAATTATTCTTGGTAACATATATTTACATGAAATTTGAACAAATGAACTGTTAGGTAAGGACCCAGTGCTCTAGATCCATGGGTTTGGTTCTGCAGCACTGCCTTGAGGCTTACATTGATTGGAGAGGTATCCAAAGGGTCCCTGGTCTTTCCTGGTAGCTAGCTAAAGTAGCTCCACTTGCAAAACGATTCAGGAAACTTCTTGCTGTTAAAGACAAGGCTTCAGCTGCTCATCTTGCTTACTAACTGGAATTAACAATGAAACAATTGTCAGGGGCTACCCATGATTGCACTGTGTCTGATGGAACTTTGCTCAACATGTACTTAAGTGTTCTGGGCAAATTTTGGCACCCACATTCCCTTGACAGGATGTGGGCTGTGCAGCTCTTCGAATGAGCCTTGTGTCTATGTATACTCTTCCTATTGGTCTGAGAGTTTTTTTGGTTATAACAGCACTGTCCTCATCACGCCTACCAATTTGTAATTTGGTGCTAAAAATTGCATCTCATCTCTTCCTGTTTTGACATTCTCAAATATTCCTATACTCTACCATCTCACTTTGGACACACATTAAATGTTAGCATTTACAAGGTATATTAAGTCTATTTTCCTAGTTCATTCGCAAAGCAAAAAGGCTTTCCAAAGTAATGTTCTTGTAAAACCAAGTGAGCATCTAGAAGCATCATATAAATCACTGAAGATAATCCTGTTCATACTGACCACCGAAACCAAGAATGAGACCTCTTGAATTGGAAATGCCTCCACCAGGAGCCAAACACAGACTCGAAGTTAGGTCCATACACCAAATCTCTGAGGTTTAGTCCTTGTTCAGATCTTGGCTAGTTCCACATTTTAATGTGACTTCATATATGTATGTAGCCTTGCTGGCATTTCTAGGAAATACAGCCTCATAGATGCCTTCATGTTTAACAGTCTTTCTGTCTATCTTCTGCTATGACCCCTGAGCCTTAGTGTAGGATATGTTGTAGATGTATCAGTTGGGTTGGGTACCACATAATATTAAATTAAAAATTAAAAGACAAGTACAGTCCTCAAGAACAGTGTGAATCACTGAGTGCTTCTTCATAAGTTGTTCTACAAGCCAGTGCTCTGTATGGGGGAGGGATGACCTCTCCTAGACTGCCCTAAGTTTGATCTACCTCACAAAATGGAATTTTCCCAGTACTATGGAGACAAGATTATCAAACCCCAAATGTACATATTTACAAAGTGCCATGTGATGTTGGTGTCTATATTTACTTATGGACATCTAATTTGTACATAGAAATGATGACAACAACCAAGTTGATTGGTGACATTGTCCTCAGTTGGTTCCCCTCTTCTCTTGTGTTAAGAACATTTCTGACATTCACTGATGGTCTTCCTGATCCTCTAGAATTCTGGGCTGGAAGAGTAGTTTTGATGGTTTGCTAACTTCTTAGCCTGTAGTTTAGCTGATATCATTTAACAGGCCTCAGATATACTCCGTGTATTAAAATGATGTCTCTGGTCCAAGATATCTTCCTTAGATAGGTAGGTAGATAGATAGATAGATAGATAGATAGATAGATAGATAGATAGATAGATAGATAGATAGAGGCATACACAGAGTATTTAGTGAGAGGGCAGTTGGGGGTGTCCACATACACAGCTCACAAAACACGAGTGAAGGCCGGAGGATAACATGCAGGGCTTACTCATATGTTCCCTCATGTGGATATCTGGGATCTAACTCAGGTCACTGTTCTTGATGGCTCCTTTTGAAAGATCAATGCTTTGTATACAGCCAGTTCATCCCATGCCTTGCCTACCCAGAGCCATACTTTCAAACAAGACTCTGTGAGCTGGGGAACTGCACATCAACTAACAAGGCCTGTTGACCAGCTTAGAGGGTTTGTTGAAGTAGGAATTCTTCACACTGTCAATAGGAGCTAGAATACAACCACATTTTGTAAATCCCTTTTCTGCATCAAGAAAAAAAATCAATGGCATTAGAGTTGGTACATTTCACCACTGTGGTAACAAATGATGACCCGAGAGGCAAGCTAATGATAACTCAATAAAGCTTACGCAGTCTACTTCTTTCCTAGTCACAATATTCTTCTCTATGAGGATGGCCATGCTGTGGTGGCAGACTTTGGAGGTAAGAATTTCAAAAGCATACCCCCAAAGAGCAGCCTTTCCTCATTCCTGATGTCGTGCAAAAATCTGGAAACACCTTTGGTGTTTCTGTTATTTAAATTACACTCTGAAAGCCTGCCAAGTGCACTTTTCTTTTTCTTTCCTATCAAAACTGAAAAGGGGGGATTGAGAATTTGAACGACGCACAGGCTTTCTGGGTTTTCAATGTTGCTATGATCTGGGAGCAAAGCCTGGGGACACTTCCTTTGATGCAGACTTTTCTCTCTCTCTTTAGAATCAAGATTTCTGCAGTCCTTGGATGAAGACAACATGACAAAGCAGCCAGGGGTTTGTGACTCTCTCATTCTTGTTAACAATTAAAATATGGAAACTCAGCAGGGGCGGGGGAAGCCTTGGCCAGGAAATGTCTTTGTCTAGATAGAAGGATAAGTTTTAGGGTTTTATTTTCAGAAAACCCAAAAATAGCTATTTGAGGGGCCCCCTACTTAGAAAATGTGGTAGATAAACATCTCAGCAAACACGGTCAAAATGTAACCTATGAACACGGGATCAGCACAGGTCATTGGCTGCTACAGATAAGGAGCATATGGAGAGGGAGTGCTAACGCGTGGAAAGCGATGCGTTCTAACACCAAAGGCTCAGCAGCAGCTGCTCACTATTCATGGCTCTCCAAACCAGTGTTATAAGGTAATACGTACTGTAGGTGAGCATCAATGCTCAGGCAAAACATAAATTATTACACAAGACAACAATCACTGTTTCCATATTGCCTGTAACTCACTTCATGCCTGACTGCCCCACTCCTCACCTCAGTCCCCAAACAAGTGCTTCTCCCTGGACTCCAGAGGCATGATTCTCCTTGGGGTAAGCTCCTCCCCTTCACTGGCCTGCCTTATTCATTACTCACATCTATCTATGGCTTTTCTTCTGTACGTTGCTGGTTCTCATTCACCCTGCCTAGGATCTTAATGCCCCTTGAAGGTCCCTATCTCCAGGCCCCTCTTCTGGTTTTGTCCTCATTCCTTGCCATCTGAATGCATGACCAGTTAGATGTCACATATTCTTTCAGATGTGTATAACATTTCCATCTCACAGTCTAAGACCTGTGGATATTGCAGTGATCCCAACTGGGGACTACAGAGATGTCTTCACGTAGCAAGCATTCCTTAACTATCCTTAGGCTTGAGTCCCTAGCATTTATGGGAAAAGCCACACCCAGGAGATCTAACCCCAGTGCTGGAGAGACGGAGGTAGGAGGATCCCCAAGACTTACTGGCCGGCCAGTTTGCCTAAAATGGTGAGCTCCAGATTCTGTGGGAGGCGCTGCCTCAGCCGATAAGGTTCAGATAACTGAGACAGATGCTGACATCAGTCTCTAACCCCACACATAGCCACTAAAGGAATTCTTGTTCATATCCAGCTAATCTCCTGAAAGGACAGTGAACACGTGAGCAAAAGAAAGTAAGTGACAGGGTGTGTTATTAATAAAAATTAAAGCAGTAAAAATAAGTACAGAATGCAGTAGGCTGACAGACAGGGGAGTATAGTAGGTCCACAGACAGGTAAGAGTGAAGTACGGTGTTTTATAAGAGACCTGATGGGAAGAAGAGCCCTCGTGATCACTGAAGACAAAGATACTTGTGGTTCCAGTGGCTCTGCAACAGAAGGGCTCTTGAAGTGTTCAAATCTGGTGTGTGGAGTAGGGGAGGGGAGGGAGGATTGTGTCCTTTTGGGGAGGAATATACAAACCTCATCTAAGCCCTGAGGCAAAGGGGAAGCTTGATCAAGGGATCACAGACCTGGCTGCACAAATTTAAATAATCTTACATTTAAAAAGAAAAGGAATGCCTAAATGTGACACCTAAAAGCTGTGACTGCATAGACTTAAGTGGATCTTGATTCCTGCATCTTCTGACAGATGAGTTCCCAGTGTAAACCACTGATACCCTCTGACTAAGGCATTTCTGATAGGGAGAATTAAACTAAATCTCACCCTCAGCAAGCAACATTAATTAGTTTGCTTCACAACATAGCTTATAACCATAGCACTCTGCTAAAATTATTCTGGGTGTTGTTTTCTTTCTCACTAGTTAACAGGCCATATCTAAGTTCCTTAATTATTTTTATTTTGTACTCTCCCACCTCTCATCAAACACAAGCACTAACGACCCACTCCCAGACATTCACCCTAAAGGCTCATGTCTAATCTCTGTGAACTGAGGTTCTTTGGACCGCCAAAGCTCATGCAAGTGGACCATGTATAATATGCCAGGGATAAAGGTGCTCTGGGGTTAGTTCTACCTGGTTCCTAAGGTAGGAGTTTCAGAAGAATTATCAGAGGTAGTACTACACACAGGGCTTTCTTATGGAGAGTTAAAGAATACTGCTTCCTAACTTGCCTGTAGGAGGGTGACTGGGAAAGTCCGCTGATAGGACGCAGAGCTGGGAGACCTCAGAGCTGGAACTCTGAGCTGGGAGAAATTGCCTGGCCAGTGAGAGAGTCAGCGTTGCAACTGTAATTTCATGAGGTAGAATCTGATGCTCAGCCCTTTGAACTGCAAAGAAACCAAGTTTACATATTTGCACTTCAAATCACTAATATGAACAATGTAGCTCACACTATCATATACATGAGGCCCAGCAGTAGGGTGCTTTGTAACATATTTATTAGCTTGCTTCTTGAAATATTGCAAACACTGAATTAATAGAACTTACATCAGGATAAACACAAGAAAACCCAAATCCTTGATCTTACCAGGGAGAAATCTCCATTACAGGAATACTGGGTGACTTCTCCATGGCTCCTTCTGCCCTCTGTCCTGAGAACACAAGTTATGGGCCTAATTTAGTCACTAAATTAATTGGAACTCAGAGACTGAAACAGAGGAAGGTGTCTCCCACAGTGTGACTCGAGCCAAAGGAATAAGGGGATGGCCCTTGTGGTGGTCTATTCTGAAGCCTGCATGCCCCTACGGCAAAAATGGCAGTTGGGAACAGGAAAGAGAATGGACCCAGCTATCACTTTGAGACAGTTATTTGTCATTACTGTTGGAGGTATTTTGTAGATTATGGATTTTATGATATTCTGACCGAGGTATGTTTTCTTGAGAAATGAATGAACATGAAGGTATGCACGTGAAGGTATGCTGAGTCCATTGCATTGCTGAAGATCGAGGCTGCAGCAATTTCCTGCCCATGCTGCCTGAGAGCGTTGGAGAACCTTCTCCAGTGTGGGCTCAGAAGGCAGCTCTGCCGGGTGTTTCTGAGTCCTGGTCACCTTTGGTCTGTGCAGAACCTTCGCTGGATGGCCCCAGAGGTGTTCACGCAGTGCACGCGCTACACCATCAAGGCTGATGTCTTCAGTTACGCCCTGTGTCTGTGGGAGCTCCTCACTGGAGAAATTCCATTCGCCCATCTGAAACCAGGTAGGACTGCTGCATTAGAGCAGCTATGGCTCCCTAGTTCAATGTGATTGACAGAAATTGTGTTCCACATCCCCTCTCCCCAAAGATAATTATTCTTCATGGGTGGCAAGAGAACTTGGGTTGCTTGAAGGTAAGCATCCCATTCACAGAATGTAAGGGCCTCACCTTGGCTTTAAACATAGGTATGTATCTGGTTGTGCAGGATGTTTTATTCAGGTTTAGGGCTCTGATTTATCTATTTAAAAAACAAAAAAACAATCAAATAACTGCTGCCCTGAGTACAGACAGATAAGGTGTGCACTCTTTGAGCTTAGATTTTAGAGGTGTCTTTTAAATATACCTTGGGATAAGTATGTGTCAGTGCAGAAATAACCTGTCAAGGCTGAAAAACACATTTCCTAATAATTTTGCATTAGGTGTGGCTGCATTCTAAAAATCAATTTTTTGAGTGAACCTAATTATCACTGATGGTATAAATTATACTCCATTTACATGTAAAATGTGGAAAAGAGAAATTTAATCAGAAGTAAAGTATGCACATAACAGGCTCGAGATCAACTGTGTTTGAACACATGTATACAAGCACATGCTCAGAGGCTAGAAGAGAGCACTGCATGTCCCCATCTGTCACCTTCTGCCTATCCCTGTGATGGGATCTATCCTTGAACTTGGGCTTGTATCTTGACTTGCTTAGAAGCAAGCCAGCTCCCACAATCCTTCTTTTTCTACCCTTCAAGCAGCAGGGATGTTGGACTTGGACTTGTTCCAGGGGACCTTGACTTGTTCCAGAGGTGCTTGACTTGTTCCAGGGGTACCAGGATCTGAACTCTAGGCCTCATGGTGGAAGAGCTGAGCCATTTTTCATGACCCCCACATCAGTTTCATTTGCATATCTTACTATGCTCAGTGTTCTGCCTTCTCACACTGGATCTGAAGACATTTAAGACCCTGTGTCAGCAGAGCTAAACCTGTTTCAGGTGCACCTTTGGAGTAAAATTTGACATGAATCCCATTGCTGGCTGTGATGGTCACTCTGTATTACAACAATACACCACAGGGTAAAATCAAAATACTTTAAAGAGCTTAACCAAGATCACCATACATATCAGTGTTGGTGGACAGAGAGGGTACCCATGCCTAACACTCTTTTCATAGTATTTATTCCTCCGAGTGCTCCAGTGCTTTCCATGATTTCTGGTCTTCGGTTGTGTTTCATGAGTCAGCTAACGATGTAACAGTCCTTTGCTCTCTTACAAGGTCAGAGCTTTCTTGTGAACTGGGCCAACAACACCCTTTGGAGGCCATAGTTACGATTTGTGGTTTCTCTGTTGCCTAATCTTAACCAGACATCTGAATATTTGACCATTTGAATCTAACTCCAGGTACATGTGGTATCCTCCTTTAATAGAGACCTGTCTGCCTTTTCCTAATGCCACATATTAGTCCATTCATCTGGTACTGCTAATTTCTATCTTGGAAATATCTACCATTTACCATCCTCCATCACCTCCATAGTTCAAACCATAATATTTCAATTTATATTGCTGCTATAAATTAAATTGTATCCTTAAGTTGACCTGATTGAGACCTAACAGGAAAATGCCTTTTTAGATAAACAGTCAGTGAATTTTAGTAACTATGTGTAGTAGTATAACCACAATCCCTCAAGTACAGCTCCTTCACATATTCCAGAATATTGTTTTACACTTTCTTGAAGCAATGGCCTTTCCCCAGCTCAGCCTGCCATCAAAAGCCTGATTTCTGTCTCTACTTCTCCAAGAATGTCACAGAAAGTGTGTCACATTGCCCTGTTTATCTGTAACCCATTCTTTCTCACTTCTGTGTAATAAATTTGATGGTGCAAAGGTCAGCTGGTAACCTTTTAGCTACTGTTGCTTAGAGCTGTGTTGATAAGAATTACCAAAATGTTCAGGGCCTTTATACCTACTGAGATTTCTCCTACGCATTTGTTCAAATATAGGAGACTGACTCCTGGACCTAGTGCTAAACATTCCATGTTCTGTATACTATTAACACACCAGTAGAGCCTGCCAATGCTAGCTTAAATGCATAGCATATTAGCCACTCAAGCTTGGGTGTACTTGGAGAATTGTCTATAATTACTGGCTTTGATAACCCATTGATATGTATATCTGGCATTACTGCTCTTTCTTTCCTGGGGTTTTTTCATGTTGCCTTAGGGTTTAGTTGTATGAGTGACTTGACCCTAGACAGAATCTAAAGTGTGGTGGGAAGGACACCCCTCTACTCTGTGATCTGCTCAGCAATGCCTGTGAAAAAGACCAGAGATTTGTCATTTCAACGAAATCCTACTTATCGAACTTTTATGTCATTTTAATGTCTTATCTAAAATATCCACAGACATGTTTCTTTTGCTATGACATGTTATGCAAACATCTGACAGACTTAGGTTTTGTGGCTGTAACGTCTGCTTTGCCTATTTATGGTTTATGTGTGGGATGAATTGGCTGTTTTGTTGTTTAGTTGTTTTTATAAGTATCAGTGTTCAATTGTTTCAGTATGATTTGTTGAGTAACTACAATTTTTCAGTAATTGACTTTAGTACTTTGTCAATAATCAATCAAAACTACGTATCTATGTATTTGACACTTTTGTGTCACTGACCCTTGTTCACATGCACACACACCACTACCACTTTGTTAATAGCTGCCCCACCCAGTCAACATTAGGCTTCAAACTGTGTCCTTTGTAAACATTGCTTTAGTTAATAGGTTACTTCTAGTTTCAGTGTTAATTTTACAGGCAGCTTATCTGCTCTGTAAGAGGAAGCTTGGAGAGTGACGCCCAGTGCATTTGGTGCTTAGACTTCACTCGCTCTAATTCGGGATGAATCTGTGTCTCAGTCATAGTGTTCTCAGGAAACATAGTCTGTCTCTCCCTTTGCTTAGATCTACTTGAATCTCTTTCGAAGAACTTGTAGTGTTATACAAAGCTTACCCAATGTATACATATAACTATGAAGTTTTTCTTTTTGCTTGCCATTTGTTAATTTTTAGTTTAATTTCTCAAAAATTTCATACTCAAGTACTGTATCATATAATTCCTACCCCTGATCCCCCTCTTTCAACTCCTTCCATGTCATCCAATTCCTCTCCAATTCCATGTCAATTCCAATTCCATGAATTCCAAATTCATGACTACTTATTCTTTAATTACTATGACATATACATACATGCACATATACATATATGTATACAACCTACATAGTCTATCTAGTAATGCTCATATGAACTTGTGATTAGAGATGACCACATGAGGTTAGATAGCCTATCAAGGGGCTCATCCCTGGAGGAGATGGATTCTCCCTCTTCAGCACCCATTGATTGTCTATATCTCTTCATCTAGAGGTGGGTCCTTGTGAGAGTTTCTCCACATTCATCCTTTTTTCTCAAGTCTCTCCCTCTGTCCATCTTTCTTTTACTTTCTTCCTTTTTGCAATCCGTTGTTATTTTTAATATAATTTTCTAATTATCTGACATGTACCTTCATCTCTACTACACAGTATATTCCTAATTTTTACATGCAGAATACACCACAGTATTTGGATTGGTTGGGTTGTTGTTGTTGTTGTTGTTTTGTTTGTTTGTTGTTTGACTGGTTGTTGTTTGGTTTGTTATTGGTTGGTTTGCTGTTATTTGTTGGTTGGTTGGTAATTAGTTACTGGTTAGTTGATTGTTGGTTAGTTATTTGGCTATTGGTTGGTTATTGGTTGTTTGGTTGTTGGTTGGTTTGTTGGTTGATGTTTAGTTGTTTATGTATAGTTTGTTAGTTGGTTTTTGGTTGGTTAGTTATTGGTGGGTTATTGGTTTGTTGGTTGCCAGTTGTTAGTTACAGGTTAGTTGTTCATTACTTGTTTGTTATTTGTTTATTTGTTAGTTAGTTGCATCATTGGTTGATTGTTGGTTGGTTGGATGGAATGCTGCCCTATGTCATCAGTTTTGACCCCAACCTTTTTGTCACCTATCCTTAGTTCAGCATTCTGATTTGTTTGATTTTTGTTGTATACTTGCATGGAATTCCTCCTGGATGTTTATCCTGTGTTCTCACAGTAACAAAGCCATCATAAATTCATCTCTACATATGTCCAACAGCTCCATGAAAAGAATTTCCCAATACCCTTAGCCATCAAGAAAATACTACAAGGGGGATATCCCAATTCTGGTTAGCATGGCTTTATCAAAAATACAAAAAGTAAAAAATGCTGTTGAGGATCTAGGGGAAAGGCAGCTTGAACACCTTTTCAATAGGAATATAAATTATTACAGCCCTTGTGGAAGTGCCTTAATAGAAAATAGAGCCATGGTATTAACCTGTGTTCCCTGCACAGGGGCATATATCTGAGAGTAACTAATTAGCATGCTAAAGAGAAATCAGAATCCTCTTCTATGGTAGCAACACTCACAATGCTGAGATATGGAGCTAGCTCTGGTGTTCAGATAAATGGTTTAAGGAAGTGTGATTGCCTCACAGACAAAGTGAAATATTATTTAGTGATAAAGAAGAATGAAATATTGTCATCCCAGGAAAATGAATAGAACTGGAGGGCATCATGTCCAGTGAAGTAAGGCAGACCTAGGAAGGCAGGAAGGGAGAGGAGCAAAGGAGATGAATAATGAATACT
>NW_022196898.1:102399651-102407151 GCF_008632895.1 Mastomys coucha | reverse complement strand
AATACTGCTCGCCCAGGAGGCAAGTTGCTGAAAAGCACAGCTTTAACGGAGTGTACTTTAGCTCTTCTGGTGATTGCTGAACACTATGGCCTTGACCATAATAACCTGAGCCATTAGAAACTATGGCGTGCAATCAGCT
Organism: Mastomys coucha; assembly: GCF_008632895.1. Taxonomy (NCBI): domain Eukaryota; kingdom Metazoa; phylum Chordata; class Mammalia; order Rodentia; family Muridae; genus Mastomys; species Mastomys coucha. The sequence continues at coordinate 102,407,012 of NW_022196898.1, read as the reverse complement.
GCACTCTGAAGAATGCACGCACACGCACGCACATGCACGCACATGCACGCACATGCACGCACACGCACGCACACGCACGCACACGCACGCACATGCACGCACATGATCAAAATTTAACAATGTTTTATAAACTTTATCTCGGTCAATACTTACTGACAGACACTTTCACATTCTCCCCCCCCACCTTATGTGTGTGAGTGTGTGTATGTGTATGTGTGTGTGTGTATGTGTATGTGTGTGTGTGTGTGTGTGAGTGTGTGTATGTGTATGTGTGTGTGTATGTGTGTGTGTGTGTGTGTGTGTGTGTGTGTGTGTGTGTGTGTTATGTACCCATGCATGAAGGCCAGAGAAGGACATCAGCATCTTTCTCCATCATTTTCCATCTTGTTTTTGAGACAAGGTATTTCTCACTGAAACTAAAGCTCACCATTTTGACTAGATTTCATGACAAGCAAGTTCTGAGGTCTGCCTGTCCCTGACCCACCCAACACAGGGCTTGTAAATATGTGTTGCTTACATGCTAAGTCATGCATAGATTCTATGTGGGTGCTGGGGATTTGACTTCAAGTCCATGAATGTTCACAGCAAGTATCTCTTCCCCCAGAGCCCCTACCCCCATACCTTTTTACTGTCCTTGCAACAGAAATATTTGTTTAATTTTTATAAAATAAGGCAGTGAGGGATCATACTAGGAGTTCAGAACCCAGAACTCAATTATGCATCAATAAGAATTAGATGATCCATTTTATAATGAAAAGTTGCAATGCCACTCTTACCACAGGGCCATATTGCATACGAGCTGATGTAGACAAGGCTATTGGTAGCCTTAACATTCGCAATAACTCATCGTAACATTTGGCTTTCTATTCATACCCAAAGACAACCTTAAAAAGCCCTCAGACCACTCATGGTCTAAATAAAGCAATAAATAATCCATGGTGTTTTAACTTCTAACCTTCTGGGTTCAGATTAAAATGGATTGCTTGACCTCTTAGATTTGTTGTTAAGAGTAACAACAGCTAGCTGACACTTAACAGGGGCAATGTCATGCTGCTGTGTGTTAGTGAGGACTAAGATCTGCATTGTGGGGTTTGTCAGGACAAGCATGGATGTCACATTATAGTGAGGGCACATACAAGGCTCTAAGCCTTCAAAATGGCTCTTTCCCCACTGAATCCCATGCTTAACAAACTTTTTACTTGCTGAGACAAGTGACTTAATTGGCTCTCCCAGGGAGTTTAGAACAATGCCAGCCACAGTTAGGCCTCCAGTTCCCCAGTAAAGGGTATCCCCTCATTGCCACGATGCTTGTAAAAGCCTTCACCAAAGGCTATGGATAAAGCATTATTGAGTGAGTTTGCCACAAGGTCTTAACAATTCACTTGACCATGTTGTAATTTAATAGCCCACCGGACATAATATTCATCCACAATGCCTTTGGATGCTAGGCCTTGGGCTTCCTTCTGAAGCATAATAATGAGTTTACTAATCGTTAACATTAATCCATCCTTTCACACACTCAATAGACGTTTATGGAGTTCGATAACACTGAGTCTAATAAGTACTTCTGGTCAAATATCATTCTGAATCATCACATCACTATCTATTCAGCCTGCTCCATTTTAATGTTTGCTTTTGTCAGTTACTACACTATGCATTACTGTCAGAACCAGGAAGAGATGGAGTCCCTGACCTCAGAAAGTTTGCAAGTGCCAGAAAGAGGCAGATAAATAACCAGGCAATGAAGTGTGACTCAGTAGGTGTTGCTGCTGCGCGTGAGGTGCTGCAGGAGTCCATCTATGCCAGCCTCCAAAACAACACATCCCATAAAGGAGAAGCAGGTAGATAAGACTAGCCACAGATAGATGAGAAAAGCCACACTGTAGAATTAAAACCCAAACATGGAAATGTTTGCAAATGTAATGATTCATTTCTTAATGACCCATTCATTTATCACATTTTATTTAAAATAATGACACCAGGTTTCGACTTAGACTCTTCTGCCTACAGAATACCCAATGCCTTCATACTTTTAGTGTGTTACTATTGTGTGTATTTGTGTGTGCAAATGTGTAGCACTGACATGCATGTTGGGGACAGAGGACAACTTAGAGTTGGTTTGTCTTTCCATTGTGGGTTTTCTTGATGGAACTCAAGTCACCAGGCTTGTGTGACAAGAGCTTTTATCAGCTGACTGATCTCAGTAGCACCCTGAGCACCTTTTACTATGGAAATTTGCGAGGGGGATTGTCACCGGCTATATGTGGCCTGTTGACATGACACTGATAAACTATATTCATGTCATGTCTTGATGTTGATAGAAGGTGTTGATAGACACAGAACAATTTGAGTTCTTGGCAGAAGAGACTCTCAGGGCTGACTTACAATAGTATGGTAAAGTCTCATTACTCAGGATAATGTGAGAAGGAATAGACTATTTTGAATCATAGTGTTGTTCAATATGGAGACCCGTGAGCATAGCTATTTCCATTTAAAACTGTGTTAATTGAAAATAACCAAACTGCAAATTCAGTTCTTCAGTCATATTTTCATAATGTAAGTACCCAGTAGCCTTCTGCTTACATACTGAACAGTGCAGACGGACATCATCTTATCCCTGCAGAGAGGTCTGGGGGCAGCTATACACAGTTGGATAGCATCATATACTCAGGATAGAACTTTAAACATAATTATACAATGACTTTTTTCTTGTTTTAAATATGGACTTATTTTCTTTAAATGGTAAAGTTCCTTTTTTTGAAAGCAGATTAAATCATTTAACATGCTTTCGTTAAGAATCAGAGAAAACACTTGATACATGGATTGAGAGTCCTGTCCCTGGATCTGAGTATCACAAAATTTCCCAGCTCTCAGAGCAGCCTGCCACAGGCAAGGCTGACCAACCATCTCAAAGTGGCCACCTCCCTGGAGTTACAGTAGAGCTCCACATTTAAGTAGAGGTGATAATGAGAACCCTCATGACCATGAGTAGAGCAGAGGAGACTCCAAAGGCTTGCAGTATCCTTTGAACAAGGAAGAATGAAAAATCACTCATCAAAATGGACTTTTCAGACACACTACCAAGAAGCAGATAAATTACTCTCACGTTTGATCTCACAACATGAAAGAGCTACTGAAGGAGATGCTGGGGACAGGCATCATTTTAACCCTTTCTGAGGACAGTCCCTCTCCACGCACTATGAGTCCTGCAATTGAACACACTTCCTTCTGAACACACTTCCTTCTGAACACACTTGCTTCTGAACACACTGATTTCTGTGCCTGTCTTGGAGCTGGATCAGCAGTAAGCCAGTCACCGGGTAACAGTAGTCATAAGATTAGTGAAGGCAAGCATCTGTCTCTTTAGTAATTCTGACTTACTTAATCCTTAGAGCAACTAAAAATAGTTCAGAATAGCCAGTGAAGGGATTCCAGTCCTATATTGGTGAGCCAAGAAAGGTGCTTTAGTTAATAAATAAGAACATAGCCTAAACAACAAGGAACCATAGCTGCTTTTTGAAAAGAGCTTTTCCCTGAAGCAGCGGTGGTAACAACAGTCTTTGCACTTCCTAGTGAGAACATTAGTTAATAGAGATGTTTAGGAACACAGCTTTACTAATATGAGCTAGTTGAAAGTATTCATGTCATTTGATAGGTTATTTTCACCCCTTAATATACCATAAATATCTCACCTATAATATACGGAAATTCCCATTAAAAATACTCTTTGAAGAATTTCAAATAACCTAAAATTGAGAAGTGATTAAGTAAATCACAGTAAATGCAGTCATTAAAATGTGTTAACACATAGTTTTAATAACGTGGAAAATGCTTAATTGCTTAATGCTTTAATTTATGAAAAAAAGAACTCCATAATCATATGTCAACATAGGCTCAATCATGGGTGGAAAAGAGAAATCCTCAAAATATTTTAACAAATATTTTGACAAATATCTTCACCTGTAATTGATTCTCCAGACTCATAGCAAAGAAGTAGACAATTGCTTTCTGTAATTGATTTCAGAACCTAAAAAAAAAAAAAAAAAAAAAAAAAAAAAAAAAAAAAAAAAAAAAAAAGGCATCAGAGGAGAGGATTCTGGTCAGCTTAACTCATTTTATGGATAGAATATTCTTTTTCCCAATAATAATATTTTACACTCTCTAGTTCCCTTATTTTTCAATTTCTACAAAGAATGAGTACTAATTTTACTATTGGTAAAATTTGGCCTTAATTCAGAAAAACTCAAAAAGCAATAAATTTAAGTCATTTTAAGTTTAACTTCACTGGATCTACTGAGATTAGAAGGATAAACAGAATTCAGGTGTGGATTTTGGTACTTAAGGAGGTGCTGTTGAGAATTATAGCAGTAAGGATAGAAACCTGAAGTGGCGGCCTCCTGTAGTCAGGCAAGACCCCTCTCCCCCCACCCCCGAGTGGATAGATAAGAATACCAACTCACCCACAATCCTGGCTACAAGAAATACAGGGACAAAGATGGAACAGAAACCAAGGGAAACAGCCAACCAATAACTGGCCCAACTAGAGACCCATCCCATAAGCAAGCACTAACACTATTAACGATACTCTGACACTATTAACGATACTCTGACACTATTAACGATACTCTGACACTATTAACGATACTCTGACACTATTAACGATACTCTGACACTATTAACGATACTCTGACACTATTAACGATACTCTGACACTATTAACGATACTCTGACACTATTAACGATACTCTGACACTATTAACGATACTCTGACACTATTAACGATACTCTGACACTATTAACGATACTCTGATATGCTTGCAGACAGGAGCTTAGCATGGATGTCCTCTGAGAGGCTCCATCCAGCAGCTGACTGAAACAGATGCAGAGGTTCAGAGTCAAACACCGGACAGAGCTCGGGGAGTTGGGGGAAGGATCAAGGGTAGAAACTCCACAGGAAGACAGAGTTAGATAACCTGGATCCTTTGGGGCTCTCAGAGACTGAACCACCAACCAAAAAGTACACAGGAGCAGGGCTTAGCTACCCTGTGCACATATGTAGCAGATATGCACCTTGGTCTCCCTGTAGGTCCTCAAAAAAACTGGAGCAGGGGCTGTTCCCAAAGCCGATGCCTGTCTGTGGAATCTGTGATTAAAAACAGAGAGATACAAACCATTCAGGAGTCTACAACACCATGTTGCAAGGTCTGAGAGCAGCATGACTTGGAAGGCTGTGCTCCCAGACAGGACAGGGGGATTTCATCAATGAGCAGCTTCAGTGCGATCGTGGGCATGAGACATCCTCTTTTAGTTAACCAACAAGTACTTCTGAAGGATTAAAACTCAAAATCTCAATGTTCCTAATGTATATGTTTCTAAAGCAATGCAGATCCATTCTTACCTGTCCAGTCCAGTGATAATCATTGCACCAAAAGTGCACTAACCTTGTATTTATGACATTGTAAAGTCTTGAAAATTGTTGTTACACTCGTTTGTTTATGTGAATAAATGTGCATGTGTGCATATGATGGAGCATCTGTGAAAGTCAGGGGACAACTTGCAGGAGTCAGTTCTCTCTTTCCACCATGTGGGACTCAGGAATCGAACTCAGGTTGGTGGCAAACATCTTTACCTACTGAACCATCTTACTGGCCAGACACTATTCTCATCTGGTCTGTCCTCCAGTCTCTTTTCTGTAGTTTGTATATCTGCATATGTCAAACATTCTGAACTACTTGCTCCCTTGTTCCTCCATATATTCTCTCTGTTCACAGACCCAACTGTCCAATGGACAAGGAATAATAAACTTAGTACAAACTGTCTAGTCTACTTCATAGATAAGGGAGGAAGTCAGCCCAAAGGTCCTGTCAAAGCCCATGCACACTGCCTTTAGATGAATCACGTCTCTCTCAGTCTTTCTGGAATAAGTAAGATTTACAACTTTATGTTGCAGCTGCTGCAGCAGCAGATATGGCGTACCACCACATCAGACCTCCCATCGGCTACTCCATCCCCAAGCCCATCTCATCTCTGCTGATGCGGGGCTGGAATGCATGTCCTGAAGTGAGTGAGTTTGTTTCTTCTTATAAAATGTGTGATGTTTCACAGACTGCTACAGTGTTGCCGAAACGTCTATATCCAGCGTGTGTTAGGGCAGATCAGTGGGAAGACTCACCTGCCTTCTGTGCTTCGCTCTCTAATGGCCCCAGGAAGCTCAATGTCTTTGTTGTTGCTCTCTGGTTTTGAAATGTTGCTCACAGCTGGTTAGTCTAAGAGACTTGTGTCTGAGAGGTGACACACAGCCCTATCCCTGCTGCAGTTTGGTTGGCTATGTTTGAGTCACACTGATGAATTGAACTTGTAGGAGAGCCCAGGAGATGAGGTCTTCAGCAGCAGCCTTAATCCAGCAGCAGGACCCACTACTGCTCTGTTCCATTTGTACTTCCTCCTAGGTTGACAAGTGAGTCTGCATTGTCTCTCTTGCCCTGGGAAATAGCAGTGCCTAAGATAGTCTCTGCTATTGCAATCTCCCATTTGTTCAAATCTAGTCATGACATCACAGGTCCAAGGAGTAGAGGGCAGTAGGTTCTGAGCTCCTTGTCTATAAATGGCCCAAGGTTCTCACTGTTCACACCAGCACATCTGCTCTTGTCCGGGTTGATGTTCAAGGCTGTCATGAACAGCCTTGATGGCTCAGTCTTCCTAAACATTTTAACTCTCACCAACAAGGAAGCAGACAAAGTGAAGCTGTCCCTATTTCAGAAAGTAACCCCAAAGATAGAGTCTGGTAGAAGGATAAGGCCCTACTCAGACATCTGAAAGAAAAAGTATGATTTGGCCAATGGGGTTTTGTGTATTTTGTTTTTGTTTAAGGCAACACCCAACTCAAGTCATTGCCCAACCCACTATGTCCGTAGAACTTTCAGAGGAAAATGAACCTTCCCACAGGATGAAGCTTGAGTAACTTCTTCTTCTTGCCATTCAATCTGCTCTGTGTTTTGCTGAATTTAGAAATTTCTCATAACTGGCAGGTTAACACCATGATAACAGAGTTTGTTTTGTTTGTTTGGTCTGGTTTTGTTCATTCATACAACCCCAGAACTCAGAACCACACTCTGTAAGTGCTCAAAAGGTATTATCTGTAGAGTAAATAAATGAATGCTTCTTGTCAGCACCTCCAATTCCATGCCTAGATCGTGGTGTCTGGAAAGTTTTATATATAAACATTGCATGACTTGAAATACTTTGAGGAGGGGTCTTGCAATGTGAACCCTGAGAGCATTATCTGGAGATAAACTTACCAAGCACCTTATCCAGAATTTTCTGTAGGAAGAGCTTATTTGCTCTCTCTCTCTCTCTCTCTC
>NW_022196898.1:102385282-102399641 GCF_008632895.1 Mastomys coucha | reverse complement strand
GTTTTAATGGAAATGTTGTATTACTAAGGAGTGAATTTTATCAGCACAGCACACAGGCTGGCTCTAGTTTCAGGCAGAAAGATAGAGAAAAGGTGTCATTGAACAATGGAGCTGCCAAGCAAGCATCTAGTAACATTGAGCTTTCACTCAAGTGGGTCCAGGCTTGATCCTGATATCTGATGATGTTCTGCTTTTTCTATTGTCTTTAAAATGCCTGGAAAAGTCCTTACCATATCAGCAGGATAGGTGGTAAGGGAATGGCAACAAGAGACCAACACGCTTTTTTCTTCAACAAGTAGTTTATTGAGTCTCTACTGCTGAATTCTACAGTTGTTGTCCATGGACCTGATGGCTTTAACATTAATAAATTTAGAACTAAGAGCCAAGATTAAGGAAGACTCTATGAAAATGCAAAGTAGATCAACTCCAGAAAACTGAGGTCAGAGAGAGTGTGACTCCTTGAAGTTGTCCCGGAAATGACACTTGGGCTAAAATCAAAATCCAAAGACTGGCATTCACTGAGTAAGGATCTGGTGAGAGAATGAGTTCATGCACACTGAGAGAAAACATGTACATCTATTGTAAGCAAAGAGATGAAAGGTTTGCTGGTTTTGACAACACTAAAGTCAGTGACAGGTTAAACCTCTAGACCAGATAGCATTTGATAAAGAGATCTTTAGATATAAACAACTAATACCATGTTATTCTGCTCCTTGCTTCATTTCCACATTCAATTTCTGAGAATTTCAGATGTGAGTACTGTATTGACATCATTTGCACTTCCCCTTTCACCTCTGCAACTCCTACCTGGTCACCCCCAGACTCACTCTCAAAATTCATGACACAATCCAAGCCCCAAATATTCCAAAGTCTGTGCTACTGGCTTAAGTGTCTACACTGACTAAAGGCATTTCCAGACAGTAACAGAAGCACAAGGAAGTATGTTTTGTTGGCTTGTTTCTTTTTTTCTTAAACAGTGTCTGTGTAGTCATGACCATCCTGGAATTTGCAATGTAGACCAGGCTGACTTTGGTAAATAATGTCAGCCTTTGCAAATGCAATAGGAATTCATACAAGAAACTGTAGATGATTTTACTGTTACCACTAAAGTACTGGAAAATTATATAATGAAATTTTGTTTAGAAATATATTTGCTAGGTATGAAGGGTGTCTCATTTCTTTTACTGAAATTGTTGCATGTAACTCTGCCCAGGAAGTAACCTCTGGCTTATCTTCGACTATGGGGCAGCACGCTATTCACTTCACCCTCATGTCTGTGCAAAAGTAGAGATCTCCAGCCCCATCCTCGGGCTCAGGATGAGCATCCCTAAGACGCAGCCTGGAACTATGCTTTCCACAAGCACCCTAGCAGCGTGTGCCTGGGAGAGACAGATCTGAAACATGGAAACTGAAGCGAAGGTTCTGAGGTCAGAACAGCCCCCAGCACAGCTGGCACTATGATCCAGCTGATTCTAACAAGCACTTGTACGGTTGCCATGGGGATTCGGAGGCTAACAGAAACCTAAGATCTATTGCAAAAGAAGCAGCCTAAGGAAGAGGTGACAGTGTGCAGGGGGCCATCTCTGCTGCCTTCTGAGAGGCAGCCAGTGAAAAAGAGGAGGTTTCACCCCTGCTGCTGTAATACTGGTAGTGGTGGCAAGGAGAGAGAACAAGGCTGATTAACAAGGTTCATTACAGAGACAGAACTTTTGAGATATTAGGAATAAAATGAAAGATAGATGCAGAAGCAAAATCATAGCCCCATCCCCGTCTCCAAGAGAGCTATCAGTCAGAAGAGACTGACCATTCAGGACAGCCAGCAGTTAGGTGCTCCTCTCACCTCAGAGGTGTTCCCCACAACAAAGTGGTATCAGGAGAGGAAGGAGGCACAGGTGTGTGATAAGGGAGTGAAGCCCAGGCAGGGAGGGCAAATGAGAACAGATAGGGCAAGAACTGAGCCAGAGATGTCTGACTCTTGGCAAGACAGAGGAAGAGGGTAAAGGGCTCTCAAAACGAGAATGTTTCATCACTTGCTGTCAGATACACACAGGAAATCGAAGTGCAGTGGGTGCCAAGCAGTGTTTGCAATGTCTGAGCAACCCCTTGGGCTCGTTTAATATTATACATATTATAAGAAGAAGAAGACGGAGAGGCCAGGCCAGGTACAAAGACGGGACAGAGAACATTTGTTTCTGTTTAGTCTCCTCCCTACCCTCATTACACAATGTGAACTATAGTGTTCTGCTCTGTGAATACGTAGGCTACAAACCTTACTTGGATATCAGTAATAAATAGCCTGAGCAGACCTGTTGTCTTCAGGTAAATGTGACTTTCAATGATCAAAAGTTATTCACCATTGCTGCTAAATCCAGTATTTATGAGCACATTTGGTTTCTCTGTGCAAGGAGGGGCGCTCTCAGCAAACAGCAGTGGCAGGCTCAACTGGAAAGATCAAACCTCTAAAGACTCGAGATAATGGTTATTTGGTTTTCAAAGACTTATATTAATAACAACTGGCAATAAAGCTCATTAAAATTCCTTTTGTTCTTGAGCGGACTGCGTTGCTTCTGAAACCTGTTTGCCCTTCTGAAAGGAAGGAAGCTGAGCTTGCCCTCTTCTGGACTTAGAGGGTTTTTCAAATTTTACAATTGGCCTGGAAATCCTCAATTATTTTCCCTTAGAGAAATAGCAGGTTTTTAAGACTTCTACTTAAGATCTAAGAAAATTATCGACAAAGCGATTACAAATGGGTAAAATTTACCACTCTGCAGTACAATTAACAAACACTGCTGAATTTTCATTACACCATAATTAAGAAAACAGATCAGGCACACATGAAGCTCTGCTCATCAGTGCAGAAAGCAAGGTTGTAATAGCACTAATTGAGACGCGCATAACAATTTCCATAAAATAAACGTCACATGCAAAATGCTCTCTTTGAGTTGAACCCTCCTTCGTTTGAGACTTTTTAAGTCTTTGGTTGATTTTCCAGGACTAGGCAAAAGTTCAAGGCCTATTCAACTATAGGGAGCATAGATTTTTATGCTATAGCTGACTGCGAACTTTTATTTCACTGGAAATGAATAGTTACTGAGAAACTATGCCCTGAACAGTGTGTGTTCAGTGTCCACAGAGTTTAGAGATGTTTTTGGTCCTGGAAATGAATGTTATGCAACTTGCTGTTTCTGACTTTCTACTTTTTGTTTGTTTGTTTGTTTGTTTGTTTGAACTTAAATTGAGCTTCCATTTGACTCTGTTTATTATGGTTTTCAGTGATGGCAGAGAGAAAACCATGATCAACTCCAATTACTCTCATATGGAGGAATATGATGGCTCTGCTGGGATATCCCAAGATGTCAGGAAGCAGCTCTTTGCTGCTTTTTACATTTTTAAAAAATTTTTATTAGATATTTTCTTTATTTACATTTCAACTGATATCCCCTTTCCCAGTTTCCCCTTCAGAAAAAAAAAAAAAAAACACCAACTATTCCCTCCCCCTCCCCCTGCTCACCAACCCACCCTCTCCTGCTTCCTGGCCCTGGCATTCCCCTACACTGGGGCATAGAACCTTGACAGGACCAAGGGCCTCTCTTCCCATTGATGACCGACTTGGCCATCCTCTGCTACATATGCAGTTGGAGCCATGAGTCCCACCATGTGTACTCTTTGGTTGGTGGTTGAGTCCCTGGGAGCTCTGAGGGTACAGGTTAGTTCATATTGTTGCTCTTCCTAAGGGGCTGCAAAGCCTTCAGCTCCTTGGGTCTTTTCTCTAGTGGGTGGGTAAGAGTCCCCAGTAAACAATGTGTCTAATGAGGTTTTCAAGCAGGGTTGGTTTTCAGCTCCATTTTCGGTGTTAGGGATTAGAGGCACCTTGTTTTCTGCCTCAGAATAAATGACATTTAACTCTTGTGAGAGATAAGGAGCTCCTGGTTTCCCCCCTGACCCTGCAGCTTCCCTGTATCCCCTGTCATCTCTATCTGGTTGGTTATCTCCGGGGTATCTGCAATGAGGCCCACGATTGTGAGTTTGAAGATCTATCTCATCCTGTGGCTTGCTGGTTTTGACTTTTCTCAAGTCTTTAATGGAAATGCTCTCCTTGTCAGAGCTGGGGTAGCACAACACAACTTTCTCCTTCCCTGAACCTTCCAGTGTCTGCTGCCTTTCTTCTGTGGGGCCCATTTGTGTTGTCCAACTTGCTGCATGAAAATTTGCATCCCTCTCCTGGAGTGTTTGTCTCTGCTCTCCCGCACCTGCCTGCATCCATGGTGGTTCGCCACCATTATCTCCTTGCGATAGGGTGTTGGTGTCCGTTCCTCTCCCACTGCAGTTGTGCTGGTGTGGGAGACAGTGTGGCACCATGGATGGCAGGTTATTGTACGGTTGTATAGTGGGAGAGGGTACAAGATCCTCTATGTGAGAAATCTTGTTTCCTACATCAATCTCTTTCCCATCCATAATACAATTTTCTACTCTTCCCTGGGATATGTTGATGGTATTCATTAGTGGTTTTTCCACACTTCCGTGCTGTTCATGGCTTGACGTTTCCTCTTTCTGTTGTAAAGCTTGATTCTCATCCAAAATGTGATCTTCACTGAAGGTGTCAATCACCTTGTCACCAAGGGACAAAATAAACTGGTTTAACTCATTGATCTTCAATTTGTCCTGTTCCGTGTGTTGAGTGGACACCATTACCGCATGGTCAATAACCCCCCTGGAGTGCTGAGATCGTAAAACACTATTCTCTCCATTTCCCAAGCAGGCTGTGAAGGGGCCAAGAACTTCCCCTTGTGGACGAGTGACGTTTTCCATTTGCTCAGTTGAGAGAAGAGGATGTGAGCGGTGGTGCTCAGCAACCCTGACTGAGGGCTGAGGCACCATTAATAAGCTCCCATTAGGATCGTGGCCCATTGGGCAGCAGCTGCCCTGCTCAGAGCCCCTGTTGTCTACAGACACGTTGTCAGCTCTGAAGGTGCCATTTCTTTCCTGATAAGGGTTCTGATCTAGGGCGTGTTCCAGTGGCACCTTTGAGCAAGTGAGCTTAGCGTGGATGCTCCTCTCTGGCAACTGAGAACTGACAAAAGACACAGGTTTTGCTTTGAATCTTCTCTCAGAAGTTCTGGCTGGTCTCTGGGGAGGTAACCTTGTTTGTTTATGTCGCTTGGTGGGTTCTGATGTAGTTTCCTCTGGGTAGACCCTAGTTTCTCTAAAGGGGTGCAGATCTACCTTTCTCCTTAAATTCTGTCCCTTCACTTTCTCCCTCAGATGGGAGGGCTTGAGTCTCTTCTTTTTCGGAGCTTGTTGCTCCAGAAGATTTCCCCTTGCTTCCTTGACCTCCTCCAGGCTGGTACAGTTTTTGAGATCCAAGGAAGTCGGGTGTTGGCTTTCCTTATCTCGCTGTCTCCAGGAGACTGGTGTTTCTGCTGACACCACCAGCCCTTTTGCCCTGACTAAGTCAGGGTCCTGGAATCTAACTCTCTTTGTAGAATATGCCTTCTTGATTTTTGCTGAGGACCTTGGTTTGTCTTTGTTGCCCTGACTCCTGAGGAATTTTTCTATTGCTCTGTTAATTTGAATTTGATGCTTCTCAGACTCTGTATGCTGTCTTCTATCCGGTTTCTTCTCTCTCACAAAATCTTGAAATGCATCCCAGGGCACATATTTGCAGGCAAAGGAAGTGTTGGGATGAGAATTTGTAGGCTTGCTCCACTTTAGAAGGTCCTGATGATGGTCATATCCCATTCTATGTCTGTGGGCAATCCTGCCGTCAACACATTCCCCTGGCGCCCGTCGCTCAGAGGATGAAGTGGTGATGAAGAGTCTCTGTGCAGCGTTGTCTCCTTTCCCTATTGGAGACTGCCATGATTCATTTGTTAAATGCTTCACAAGACTCACTCTTGCCAAGGTTGAGGCGGACGTCTCATATCTGCTTCTAAATGTGTCACTGTTCATATCTGCTAAACAATAAATGATGGAATTTACCACTAGGCACACTTGTAATATCCCAACCAACCAGCGGTCTATGAACTATACGAAAATTGTAAAATGACTCTTTTAATTGTGATAATTCCTGAGTATTTCCTAAATTTCTGCTGATAGGAAAGAGAGCCCTTGGCTATTTGGTGCATTTGCAACCATGTTCTTTGTAGCCACCTGAAATGCTGACTTAGAAACTGTGCCATTAGGATTGTAAATGACATACATGCTAGCTCATACTTAGATTCCATAATGGTTATGTTACCTTTAAAGATGACTGACATCTGAATCCTTTTCAAATGGCACAATAGATTTTTCTTATTCGTTTCCCATTTTGGAAATGGAAATACAAATTTGGAAGAATGTAGATGAGATATTAAGCAATGTTCAGGTCTCAAGCAGAGTAACCTAGACAACAAAAGAAGAACATCTGCTGCCTTAATGAAGGCTGAAGGCCATATTTTATTTTGCTTCCTGTAAATTAATGCAATAACCACTAGAGATTTCTTAATAATTGGGTAATTTGGCATATTCCTTGGTGGCAACATTTACCTGTGACTTTAAAATAGTATAGATAATATATATATAACATTAATAATACACATTCAATCATATCAACAAAAACCTAATATTAGTTTTGCTTATAGGAAGAACTAGACAATGTGATAAATAGTATACATTTATTAGCTCATTTGATATTAACATGGTCTATCGTGGAAGTTCTGCCATCTTAGGACATTTAAGAGAAAGGAAATAGATTTGGGTGTTTGTTATTTTTCCACAGGTTCTTGTCAGGACTCAGACCAGCCTATCACGTTCTTATCTACAATGAGTCTCACCAGTCTGCTTTCTCTTGTTTCAGGAAATCATTTAATTTAGAGGGAAAAAAAAAGATGAACTCCATTTATTAGGTAAAAGAGGAGATGAGCCAAACCCAGGCTAGAATGTCACCGTACCCTAAGGCACACTTATGGACCACTTTGAGAAAGCTGCAGGTGTGGAAAGGACCGATGTGCATGGGTGAATGTCCTGATGGTCTTCATCAGGTTCTCATAAGTTCTAGAATCTGAATGCAAACAGGAAGAACTACTTAACTAGGTGATTTCTGGCACTTTCTCTACCCAGAGGAGTCTGTTCTGAAGTCCCATGTTACAGCATTAACTCGAACTTGTCTTCAAGACCAAGTATAGTCTTAACTGCCTTCCTGAATTCTTTCCCCCTCCCCCAGAATGCTGCAGAACTGCAGCTGTTCCCCCAAGGACACCATTGATGTGACAGACCAAGAAGCCAGTGCTGCAGAGGGTTAACTAGCCATGTCCTCTTGTGTATATATAACTCCCCCACAGACAGAACAAGCAAGGCTTTAGGTACCTCTGAAAGCTAAAAGGAAATGAAAAAGCTAAGCCCTGATTTCTTATAAAGTAAAACCAATCTTTTCTGATTTCTATGGAAGCTGTTTTTTCTTGGCCATCTTTTTCTGGAGTCAAACCTAATCAGCCCTAAGGAACCAGCAAGAAATACAGTCAGATAAACTCACATCCTGCCTTATGCCACATAGGAAATAAAATATAGTTTCATTCTTATCCTGCGGTGCCCAAATCCAGCCTTAGGGCCAGATCGCCACAGAAAGTGTATCACATGATTCCTCTGTCATTCATTTTCCAACAGAAAATCCTGCTTCCTCCAAACCAGTTGAAATAAGTGGCAGAGCCTCTGTTCTGAGCAGCCATGTATGTGTAAGTGTGCTCTGCAGGGCATGAGAGCATTGCTCCAGAGTTCAGGCAGGAAAGGCAGATGCTTGACGAATTGCTTCCACAGTAGTGGCATGGCTTCCAGACAGCAGGTAAGTTCCATGGCCAGGTCCACTGAGCTCCCAACATGAGACAATGAGCTAAGCCCTGACTTTCCCAGAACTGAGAAGTTATCATGCTTGACAGCTCAGCAAGCAAAGTGTGTTTCTTGACATTGTTCCTGAAATGAGTCACTGGCGTTAGGAGGCCATTCTTCTCAAATGCCATGCTCCAGGAAGGCTGTTTACTGCAAATTGGCATCAGAGCTCAGAGGATGCTGGGATGAAAGCTGGTACCCACATTCTTAGAAATCTCAGCAATATTGCTATTGAGGCTTCTCTTTTGTTTTTAAAGCATCCTTAGGTATTGGTTCTCAACATCCACTTGTCAGGGAGGAGAGACAACATAGATAGCTCACCCTGTTGCACATCCAAAACACATTCAGACAGAGAGACTCACACTTACCACATACACAGGATGAACACTCTCACAGAGACATTTACTGGCACACAGACACATACACAGATACTCAAACATGCACATGTGTGCATTTGCACAGGTACACACTTATACTTGGACATGCACATGTGTGTATTTATACATACACAGAGGTTCTCAGACAAACACATGTGCATGTTTACACACACCTATACACACATATTATCACACATACATATGTGCATGTTTATATACACACAGGTTCTCAGAAATTCATCTGTGTGTTTATACATATATATACATATTCTCTCTCTCTCTCCCTCTCTCTCTCTCTCTTTCTCTCTCTCTCACAGTACCTTTATATCTTCAAAAAAGGAAGAAGCAGACTAAACAGACTACAGTGAATTCTATAGCACTTCTCTAAATACAGGCTCACCTATTGCTCTAGTTCCATGCTGTGGCAGGATTTGAGACTGGACTTCTCCATGTTTCTGGTTGTTTGGCTTTTCAGCTGTCTTTGGACTACATCTTGTCACTAAGTCTGCATCATAAAGAGCTTCCTTTTTCCCAGGAGGCCCCAAGCATCCTGCCTGTAGCAGTTCATCGCCCAGGCAAGAGCGAGCACTGTGTGCCCCATGGTCTCTCCCTTTCAGCTTTCTGAATGATACATCCAGAGCTGTGGACTTGGAGGCCAGCATTGCTTGATGACTGTTTTCCTGTCTAAGTGGTGTTTCCTTTCTGGAGCCCACATCGGACATGACCTCTGTCTCATTTTCTCGAGTTAAGTGGCAGTTACAGTACCCCACAGCATGGCCATTTCTTGCTTCATGAGCACACAGGGATTCATTGAGAGTTCTGCAACAACGGTTTTTGGATGTGCGTTCATTTGCTCTGCCTTGTTGGAGTTTCCAGTTAAATATGATTAACCCTGCACATGTAAGACCAATGGCTCCTGTGGCAAAAAAAAAAAAAAGACAATTAGAAGAACGCTGTGGGAGAAGTGTGATGCTCACACATGTGAAGGCACAGGAAGCGTCTATTATCTATCAGTACAGGAAAACCATCAAGCCAGACAGTAGCTGTTTTAATTGACATCATTCTACTGCACAGTTTGTATACTAAGAACTCCAGAGTCAGAAGGTAGATGCCTGGGTAAGAGTGCTGTTTGCACAAACTTTGGAGCCCGAGATCAAATCCTCACAGTTTGTGAGAAAATCTGGGTGTGGTCACATGTGCACTGTAACCCCAGAGCTATGGGAGGCAGAGGCAGAAAGATCACTGCGGTTTACTGGCTGCCACCTTAGCTCCAGGTTCAGTGAGAAGCCATCTCATGGGAATAAGGTGGATGCTGATAGAGTAGGATAACCCATACCCTCTTTTAGCCACCACATGAGCACAGCCGTATGCATGCTTGTACACACATGACATGCTAAACCACACTGCACACATCTACTCGTGATGTGATGAGCATGCCTGTGGTCCCTGTTTCATGCCTGAATCTCTCAGTCCAGTTTGAACCCCATGACCTATCACTTGGACGTGCAGCTGCCTAGGTTTTCTCTGGAATATCTGTTAGTTATCCTGGGCTCTCAGATTCTGGATACAATCGAGGGATCTGTTGCTGTTGTAACACCTCTGCCATTTGTGGGAAATAGTTTCTTGGCATTTTAGATTACCAATGTTGTTACACAAATGTTAAAGAAATTTGCTTTCTGCGAGTTCAGGTCCCCTTTTGAGGGAGTGTGATGGCTGCTGGGTGGTCACTCTGTTGTCTGGTCTCCATCAGAGATTCAACCAGAACCTCCTCTCAAATAATGGTTTATAGCACAAAGTCCACCACTTAGTCTTGAATGCCCATTAGTGGGACATTGTCCTCCAGATTTAGAGGGCAATCACAGACATAGACACACAGACAAACACACACACACACACAAAGACAGAGACAGAGGCAGACAGAATTTGAAGCACACAGACACATATACAGACACACAGAGAAATGTGTGTGCTCATGTACACACACAATCAGAAACATAACACAGAGAAACAGACACACACACAACCCTCATTATCCTGTGTATATTCTTCACCATGCACTGAGATCATTTTAAAACACACAGACAGATCCATAACTCAAGAAATTTTGACTAATGGCAGTACTGTTTATCATTCATCTGGCAAGCTATGATACCCAGTGCATTTTTAAATTCCATTACTCTTAAAAAAATAAGTGATATCTATCCCTTTCTTGGTATGGGCTAAGCATGTGAAAGAGGAGATACAAGTCCTCAAAGAATTCAAAGCACTCCAGCAACAAGGCACAGTGCTTGCTCTAAGTCATGAGTCTGGTTCATGAGTTCAAATCGACATCATGCACTGACTGACTCAGTGACTGTGCTCCACAGGCCCTGTGTGTGCGCATCCTAAGTTTCTCCTGCTCATACTGCCTCATGATTCTGGAAAAGCCCACTTGTAAATTTTTAAATACAAACCTTTATTCTTTGAAAATTCCATACCCATGTGTAATGCTGATATATGTATATATAATACGTGTATATATATATAAGTGTGTGTGTGTGTATGTGTATATATATATACACATACACATATACATACACACATATATATGTATATACACACACATACATATACACATATACACATATATATGCATATACATACACATACATATGTGTATATACATACACACATATATATGTACATACATATACATATATATATGCATACACATGCATACATATATGTGTATACATACACACCCATATATACATACACTCATATATACATATACACATACACACACATATATTTATATACATACATACACATATATATGTATATACATAAACACATATATATGTGTATGCATACACATACTCATATATATATATATATATATATATATATATATATATACATACACACACATATAACTATATATATATAGTTAGCTTGCCATGGATGACCACAAGCAGCACAAGCAGGTCAGAGGACTGTGAAGGAGTTATGTGTCTTCCTTACGTGGGCCCTGCAGATGGAACCCAGGCCATTAGCTTGGAAGTGAGTATCTTTACCCACTGAGCCATCTCTCCTGTCCCCACTGGTGACTGCTTACAGCTCACCATGTCTTTATACCTTTTCCTCGTGTCCTAGATAAATATCCCAGTACTGTGTGGAAAGCATTTACTGAAAGAGAGGAAGTAGCCCTGTGTAGCAGTCATGATAACAGGAAGTGTCTGTGACAAGATGAGTTCATCTTTCCAGATTATTACACGAGTTACACGTGGACTGTAGTCCTTCATTCTCAGGCTCCTATCTCTGTCTTACACTGCTCTTCTGAAACAGGAAGTGTTGGCAACCTGTGCTAGGTCTGCTGACACCTCTATACCGTTCAACCCTCCCTTCCACAGCCCTCGCTCTCTCCCAGCTGCTGTGGAGATAACTCACTCCACGCTCCAAGAAAACACACTCGAGGGTGGAACGAAGAGGCCTATGTTTCCCAGATGTACCTGCAAAGCCAAGCACAGTGATGAGAGCCACATCCTGCCCTGGGAGGAGGGGACGCCTGTCCTTTAGAGTCAGGGTGACATTATGACCCTTGGAATCACAGTTGGTCTCAGACAGCTTCAGCATGCTCTTTGCAGTGGCCACAGTCGGGGAGAGCACCTCACGGTTTAGGTCCTTGTTTATTGTGAAGTGTGAGAGCCATAGACTTCGCGAAGTTTCTTTAAAAGCGGGCTAGCGGGTAAAGGTCACAGGTGCAGCTCCAGTGGTTCCCCTCCAAGCTCAGGAGGCTCAGCTGCTTTAGCCGGGTAAAGACATCTGGCATGCGAGCCAACCTGTTTCTAGAAAGATCCTCTTCCTGCAGTTGGGGTACGGGCTGGAAGACATCCTTCTCAATGAAGGAAATATAAATTGTTAGATAAGTCCAGATGTCTGAGTCTGTGGAGGTTCGCACCTTTAAAAGAACCCCGCATGAGACTGGTGATCTGATTTCCATCCAGCAAGAGTCGGCTCAGGGCCTTGGTGTTCCTGAATCAGGCTGCTCTCAGGCTGTGGAGGGGATTATGGCTCAGCACCAAGACCTGTAGGCTTCGCAGCTTGCTGAAGGTGTGGCCCGACAGAGAAGAACTGGGGATGTGGTTGTGGCCCAGAGACAAGGTCCGAAGTTTGGTGAGGTGGTGCAGGAAGCCTTCCTGAATTCCACAGATAGCATTTCGGCTCAGAGAGAGCAGGGCCAGGTTAACCAGAAGAGTCAGATCGGTATGCTCTACTGAAGAGAGGTCTCCATCCGTAAGGTTTAGAGCCCTGGTCGTCTCAGGAGCTGCTGTGGGGAAGAAGACACAAGCACATGAACAGCGGGGAGAAGAGAGGGAGTCTTGTCACTTGGGTGTGAAAAAACAAAAGGAGAACAATTACAAGTTTGTCCAAAGCTGGTTATAAGAATGCGGGGTTTTACCTCCCTCTGTCTCCAGAACATGATAAAGAAGGAACATAAGCCCCGTGTTCCTCAGTATGTGGAGTTAATTGGTTTGGGGGCTCACCCACACTGACATTTGTTTTAAAGGTGGCCTTTCAGGCTTCCTTAGAGATTGAGTTCTGATATGGGCCAACTCTACTATCCCTGTAGACCTCCACCCCAACCCCTGACCTGACTTGATAAGGCTCCCTAACAAGACTTTTGTCAGAGATGGATATTTCTGCTAGAAAATCAATCAATTTTTCTTTCCAATCTCTCCAACCAAAAGTTGTGAGCTGGGTAGAGAGGGAGGGGACTCAGTTGCTTCCTTCCTTCCTTCCTTCCTTCCTTCCTTCCTTCCTTCCTTCCTTCCTTCCTTCCTTCCTTTCTTCTTTTCTTTCTTTTTCCTTTCTTTTTCCTTCTTTTGCTCCAGGCTAAAGTTGTCAACTTAGTCAGATCTATATTCTCTCTAGACAACTGGAGGGTCTGTCATCAGGGTTCTCATTAAGTAGAGGCCATCTTGGACTTCTGTCTGGTATCTGTTCCCTCTGTGAAGCTCTTCCTGTGATGGCAGGTGGTACTGGGGCTTCCAACTGTTAAGTCCCTTCTCATAATCACCTTTGAGCCATAGCTGCTCTGCCCTAGAAACCAAAGCATTTGAACTCAATAAAGATGTATTGTAATCAGGAGTTATTGTAACTCATCTTTATCGTGCTAAAGTTGTTTTGACTGCAGATGACAGTATCATGAGAATGAAAGAGCCTATTGTCCCTCGGAGGTCTAAAGGTGATATTAGAGCCACAACCATGGAGGAAGCAAGTTCCCCTAGGAAATTCAGGCTGCATGGTTGAAACAAAGGGATAAAAATGTAAAACACAGGAAGCTCAGAGTGCCTTCCCTTGGAAGAATCTCTTCCCTCCTCACAGTGCACACAAGCTTAAGTCAGGGAACTTTCTAAAGCACATGTTATTGATCATTTAAATTCTATTAATTCTGCCCAGTTTGGTATTTCTCCACTCTCACTGTCATGTCTGAGAAGTTCAGGGGAGTTTGATGTTTGTTGGTTGCCTAGTGCTCTGGGATTGGCAGACTCTCACTGAGCAAGCTCTGGTTTCTCTATGTCTTATCTGCAAGGAGACACCAACTGCTACCCCAATACCTTTCTGACTCTGTATTCATGAAGTCTAGCCCCACAGGGATGGCATCCTGTAAATAAGGGCACATGGAAGGGCAGCCATGCAGAGGGGACACAACTCTGCCACCACACACACACCATGGAAGTCTACTCATGAGATGGGAGCACATGTTACCTGCTTTTAGTGCTGACCAGGAGCAGAGCACACTGCATGTCTAAGGTGAAACTCTCCGTTCAGACAGGATGAGAACGTCTACCTCTGAATTCCCAGAGAGCTCTGAGATTTTGGAAATGAAAGAAATTCTTCACTCTGTCTCTGCACAGGCTCACTTTTGAGAATTTTCCACTGACAGAGCTTATAGCTTGTTTATCCCTTCCAGAATATCAGGATGTAAATCACATTCTCCTCAAATCTGTTAATAAGGTGTCTTATTAAATTGTTGACTTAAGCAAGCAATACGTAATGAATACAGGCAGCAGTTCTTGTTAGCATTTCTACAGCTCATTTACTGCCGAGAGAGAGAGAGAGAGAGAGAGAGAGAGAGA
>NW_022196898.1:102370505-102385272 GCF_008632895.1 Mastomys coucha | reverse complement strand
AGAGAAAGAGAGAAAGAGAGAAAGAGAGGAGACTTTCAAGATGAAATGGGCTTTGATAATAATCGGCTTTGCTGGTATGTTGGTTAATCTTACAAATGCTGAACAATTGCAGCTCAGGACTCAGAATCATTTACATTTCCTTCAGTTGATGATAAGACTCAAATCTACACAATGCATGGACTGAAAAAAGTCAGTAATCAAAATTGTCCTTTTCTCCTTTCCGTATTTAAGTAACTTCATGGGGTGCAGATATTCGTTTGTAATAAAAACATCTCAGTTGGCCCTAAAGGTGTTAACCTGTTATTGGTTGTGATAATGAGGGACAGAAAATAAAAAGTTCCAAGTCCCCTAGTTGAGAGAGGGACTTTGGGAGGGGCCTCTTTCTGGATGACATCAGGGCAGTCAGTACAGCAGCAGGCACTGCACAGCACATTGATGGGTGCACACAGGATCTTATTACCTACTATGTACGTTAGCTGGTGACACAGGGTTACATCTTGGGTGCATACCACAGAGGATGCAAGGCAGGCTGCTGTCACTTGCAATATGAAGGCAAGCGGTAAGAGCCATCCGCCTGAGAAGAGTAGAATGCAAGGCCCGTGAGAATATGGAGTCCACCCACTGTCGATTGGGATTTTAGCTTTTTAGTGGTAACTGCTTCCTAATGAGTACCATGATGTCCTAATGAGTACCATGATGAGAAGCTCTTGTTTTAAGATTAAAGTGAATGGTTAACCTATTTGATCATGAACCCAAGAAGTCACACCCAGAACACTCCATTAGTAGGTTACTAAACTACTCTGATTCTTGGCAGAGCACCTTAGAGTTTGCTGTATGTTTGCCTAAAATATCATCTTATATTTTTAAGTTTTGCATGTTCTTTGAAGCTTAAGAAATGAAGGTGGTTAATATCTGGATTCACACAGATAGGAGGAGTGAACCCAAGTCTTTTAAGCTGGTGTGGCATGTGTCTCCGATGCTGAAGTCTGTCTAGGGCTCCCAGCCTCACATACCTGCAAGGGGACCAACCCCTTCCCTACAGACCTAGCTGTCCCACTTAGGAAACCAAGCCCATAGCTCTGCCTAGCATTAAAGTCAGCTGTGGTATTGACCAGTGGTGGCATTTTTCATGAATTACTTCATTTTTCTTAATTTTTGTTTTACCTGTATTAAATACAACAACAACCACTACAACCACCAATGACAACAACAATCTGTCAACTATACAGAGTTAGATGAGATGCTCTAAGAACAATAAATGTTCAAATTTGCATGATGCTGCCTTTCCAAGTCTCTCCAGTGAGACTAGCACCATTTCAGTCTTCCTTCAAAAGGGGCTCTTAAAAGAAGTTCCTTGGTGGATAGAAAGAGAGAGAGAAAGAGAGAGAGAGAGAGAGAGAGAGAGAGAGAGGAAGGAATAAGCAAACATAACATAACCTTTTACATAAAATATGTTATATATAAAGTTCATGTAATGAAGTTTTTGAGAAAAAAAATAAAATATATAATTATTAATTAAATTATTGGTTCAATGAAGATTTCTAGCAAATATTTCAGATTCAAGGCCCAGATCACGACCTTCATACTTTGGGGATCAAAATGTAGGCAGAGTTCTGCCTCACCCGGTATACTGTCTATGCAGTGATATAAAGAGCAAGCAAGGGAACACGAGAGTAGTTATGAGGTCCCCTGACAGTGAGTGAGCTGTAGAGTAAATACAACCATAAAAGGAGGAGTTAGAGAGCCTGAGCCCATGGGCTGAGTAGGCAGACAGGAAGATTCTCTGACAAAGCACCATTTAAATATAAGGCATGAAAGGCAAAGATACAGGAAGTTCTGCTGGGAAGAAAAACAAGTGCAAATTCCCCAAGGGTGGGGTGGACTTCACGCTGGGTGGAGTGGGCATTATGAATTCAGTTAGTGGTTTAATAAGGGTTTTAGTGACATTTTCCAATTCAAAGCCCTGATCATGTGATTTATATGTTGGGGATGGAGATGTATGTACACTCTTCAGGTGTGCAGGCTATGCACTGGCACAAGCAGTGAACAACTAAATATGAAAATAGATGTTTCATGCAGATGGGAGGCATGGTGGGCCACACGTGAGGGGTGTGGTGGACTGCACAGGTTGAACACATCACATGGATGTGGTAAGGCCCACACAGGTTTGCTGTGGCGGGATGGGAATCTACAGGAGGAAGAATAGGTCAGGGAATCACATGACAGGTTGCTTTGTGTCTTGGAAAAGAATTCTGAGGACATTGTTTTTCACTTATGCAAATGAGATAGGATGTGATTACAGGCTTTCTGGAGAAGCACTGCTTGATCTGAGGTGCATGCTTGTATGATTACCTTGTCTGCACTAATAGAGGAATATTTTAATAATATCAGCAGGACAAGATGTGGCTCTGACAGCAGATAGGTTGAGGATGAAAATTTTATTTTAATGATATAATTCGACTCAACAAATGTGAACTTAAACCTATCCAGTAGACAATGCTAAATCTACAAGAGTAAATGAAACACTGCTCACCTTCAAAATACCTTGTAGCTAGAGGTATCAATACAGATTCATGTGGTTCTAAGACAGTCTAAAATGAATCCAGCAAAAGATGGAGAGCTATTTTATGGGCTCATGTACAGACCAAAAGAGTGTGTTTTATTAGTTGGGTCTGCAGAGTGTGCCAGTTTTCTCTTAGGCAGAGCATGAGAGTCAGACGACTCTTCAGTGAGAGCATATTCAGACCAAGGCTTTATGATCCATAGATGTGACCTCAGCTCATTTCTTGTGGCCTTGCTAGGGAGCAGAGAGTGAGGCCTGAGTGTGTGCGTATGTGTGTGTGTGTGTGTGTGTGTGCGTGTGTGTGTGTGTGTGTGCACACACATGTGTGTGTGTGCGCGCGCGCGCGTGTGTGTGTGCACGTGTGTGTGCGTTTGTGTGTGTGTGCACGTGTGTGTGTGTGTGTGTGTACGCACGTGTGTGTATGTGTGTGTGTGCGTGTGCGTGTGTGTGTGTGTGCGTGTGTGTGGTTCAGGGCTTAGATAGTTCACACAGGATCCTGGGAGTCACTTCCTCTAGCATCCCTTTGATCTTGACTGTCTGCTTGTGACAGGCAGAGTTCCAGAATGACCAATGAGATCTTTGCCTGTTGTTATACATGTATGCATCACCCGGCTCCAGGAGAGTGCACAGAACATGTAGAGACAAGGAGCTCTTCTGTCTCTGCTTTTCTTCTGTCTTATCCTAGAGGAAGGCTATCCTGTGGGGACTATCCTCTCTGGTACAGCACAGAAGAATCAGTCAGACACATGAGCCCATGCTGGCCAGGAGAAAACCAAGCATCCAGCTTGTGAGCTACCTATGTCAGGCACTTTGATTTCAGTATGATGGGACTCGGTAAAGAACCAATTAATCTGTGCTGGGTTCATGACAACTCTTAAGGCATCTTGTGGGTAAAACTGAGCAAGCAGATGTTGAGCAGAGTGGATCCTTGAGCATCCACATACCAGTTTTATTTTGTTGCTGATTTTTAATTGGGAAAAAAAAAAACATTGTCCATCTGTAGGCCAGTGGGATGAACAATGGGGAGAATTGCTGCCAGAACATACACACACACAACAGAGCACACATATGACAGAGCTAGCTGCAGGTAAATGTAGGCAAGTCCATCTATCCTCCAAAACAAAAGGGATGGAGGCTATGTGTGGGGAGGAGTGGGTGAGTAGAGAGATGTCATCATGGGAGCTAGAGAACTGGAAGAGTTTACAAGATGTGACAAGAGAATAGACCAGACATAAGTAAGAGGCTCGCTCAGCAGAGGCCAGCTGTGGTGAATGTGATCCTAAGATATGGCTGGCATTGTTTTGAAGATAATTCAAAGACAAGAAAGAATAAGGAAGTTGGGCTTTGTGGGTGGGAATGGTAACAGGAGTACTGACTATGGTGAAATATAAGACAAAGAAAGGGATGGGTAAAGCTGGTAAGATACAGGAAGTGGAGAGTTAGATGATGCAAACCATCTAACCATCGGAAAGTGTCTCAATGAGAAAGCTTTGTTTTGCCTGAGAAGATGACTCCAGAGAACCAGGTGTCCAGAGTGATAGAACTAAAAGTCTACAAGTGGGGCCCACAATGGAAGAGACATAGCATAGATGGTGTAATGATGGAGGAGGATAGGGAACATGGAAGAACCTCATAGACCTTTTTATGAGACTCAGGCAGGACCCAAGAGTGAGTGCCCCTGTCAATGGAGAGGGGAAACTCACGGGGGAGGATGAGACAAGGGTGCTGGGACTTTCAATGTGTGCAGTAAAGCATACAGAGCTTGACTGTAAGCCAGTCATTAAAACCCCAAAGAACAGAGACTGTGTGGAAGGGGTGATAAGAGGGTGTGCTAAAGGGAGAAATCCCTATACACAGCAGCAAGGAAGACACAGCTGGTCACCCACCATCTTGGAGGAGCGGGACTGAGCTCTCCAGCGAGGCTCCCATTTGTGCAGGCTCCGAAGCAAACAGTGTCCTCAGGGGGAGGAATAGATAGAGATGGAGAAATTGTTCTGCTACGGTTCTAAATTAGCTGGCTGCTGAGCCCACAAGTTCAACGGGCCTCTCCCCCTCCTGGCAGTGAAACTTTCATAAAAGGAGAAGTGGTAGGGTGCACGGTCCTTAGTATCAGACACGAGGAAACATATTATTTCTTTAAAAGAGACCAACATTTTCCGAGACTTCAAGAATTTTTCGTGTAGTTCCTCATTCATTTTATATCCCCTGTGACTCAAACAAGGCTTGAAATAAACAATGGACACAATAACCACTTAACCAAGCTTATATGGCAGTGCAGTTCATAATAACAATATCCTCAATGGCAATTTTTGAAGCTAAAACTCTAATCCCAAAAGTAGGGCATAGTTGTGAGATCCTTAGCCTGGCCTTGGCTGTCAATCTGAGAAGTCATCCTGGAAATGAAGCTGATTACAAAGTGAGGGCCGGGGGTTCTTCCTGGGATGCCCACACCACTCTGCAAGGCATCGAGTTGGTTAACAGTTCTCAGCATTCGCTTTTATTCTTCCATTTTGAAGAAGAAACCCTGCCATTTAAAAACACGCAAAGCTAATTAAAGATGTTCCACTATTTCATTATCTGAATGTAGTTCCAAATTCTGAGTTAAAACTCTTATCACAGAAAGACTCAACATCCCTCCATGAACAGTAAATGAACATTCAATTAGCCCTTCAATACAAGTGCATTTTAAATAAAAATATACTTTATTGCTAATCTCATTCTTTACAAATGCAAATACTCAATTTTTCAAACCCAAAGCATTTTCTTTCTTTTATTCTTAAGGGAGAAAAATAGTCTTTTCTTGTTTTACAGGGAAGGCCCGAGTTCTCTGAAGTCGTTAGGAAACTGGAGGAGTGCCTGTGTAATGTGGAGGTGAGTCTCTGACCTTCTGAAGCACCTGTGTAGAAGCCCACAATTGCCAAGGCATCCCAGGTACGTGAGGGCCAGACAGGGTCTCAGAAGCTCTGACAAGCCAATTACGTATATAAATGGAATGAAACTCTTCAAGCTGGGTCAATGGGAAGAAGGGTCCAGCAACACCCGTACCTTGGTTGCTCTTCTGCCTTCTGACACGAAGTTCAGATTTAACCACAAGTCACTATCTCAAGAAATGCACAAATCCACTGGAAGGCAGAGACTTTACAGGACACAGATTGATTGATGCTGAAAATCAGGCTAATGGGAAAAATTACCTTAATATCAAGGAGATGTTTGCTTTAATTTTCTCTATAATTGCCTTAATTTGCTATACGCCTGATCATGAAATAGCATTTAAAAATAGGCAAAGGAACTAAAACAGGAGCATCCATCCAGAAATAATACATTTCAAACACACACAGGAAGATCTAAGAACTACAGACAAGACTGTGGTCCATTCACATGCAAAGGGGAGGGGCAGAGGCCATGAGCCTGCACAAAAAATCAGAAAGAGAATCCGCCAAGAAACATTTCTGTCCTTACAACAAATCCAATCTCAGCATCCCTGGAACCCACTCTATTAGAAAATACTTCCAGGTTTGCAGGCACCAGTCATTCTGTCTCCTTCTTCACAGAAACTTCTGGAGAGGAAGCTTTTCATTGAAAGAGAGGCATCCTTCTGACATAAAGCCTCCCTTCCCTTCCTTTTGGTACAGAAAGTTATGGATATGGGGAGATTAGCTGCTCATGTTGGTGAGACTTGAGGACTGACTCCTGACAAGGGCATCTCTAGAGGATTTGGGAGTTACAAGACACACCTTCAGGTCTGAGCTCCAAGAATCCTCTCATGTCACCTATGATCTTTAATCAGACAACATTGTTCCTATCCTGGGATTATAGCTCATTTGATGGGGATAGGAGCTACCCCATCTAATAGTCGTATGTCAGTTGGATCCACAAACTAGAGTTATCAAAAGAAAGGAACCTAAATTGAGAAAGTTCCGCCAGAAGATCTAGCTATAAAGCATTTTCTTAATTAGTGATTGATGGGCGAGGGTCAAGCCCATTGTAGGTGGGACATTGTAGGTGGGACAAAGTAGCTGGGCTGCTTGTCCTACGCTCTATATAAAGCAGGTAGGTTGAGCAAGACAGGAGTAGCCAACCAGTGAGCAGTACCCCTCTGTGGCCTCTGTACCAGCTTCTGCCTCCAAATTTCTGCCCTGTGAGTTTCTGTCGTGATTTTTTTCGACAATGAACAGAATATGGAAGTCCAAGCCAAATAAACTCTTTCCTTCTTAACTTGCTATTTAGTCATAGTATTTGATTGCAGTAGTAGAAACCCTCACTAAGGCAAGTTGGTACAATAAGTGGAGTATTGCTGTGACAGACCTGACCATGTTTTGGGGAAGGATTGTCGAAGGATGTTAGAACTTTGGGCTAGGAAAGCCGTTGAGTGTGGAGAGTTCAGTGAGCTATTGTATAGGAGCTCAGAGGATAGTGAGTGGTAGCGTTTGATTTTGCTTCGGTCATGTTGTGTCTGTACCCTGGTTCTTCCTTCTTGAAGGAGGTACTTAGTTTAATTTCAATTTTTAAAGGAATGAAATGTTGGAAGGCTTTGAACTTTTAAAAGGCATTTTTGGATTTTTAGAGAGATTGGATTTTTTTTAAAGTGACTGAAATGTTAATGTGTTTGAATTAGTAAAGACTGTGGGACTTTTAAAGTTATTTACATTTTTAATGTAAGTTGTGGGATAAATAAGAAAGGAAAGGTATGGCTTAGTAGTTATTTGTTTGTGTGCCAAGTTGACAAGGGATCAGTTGTGGTGGCTAGTCTTATGTCAACTTGACACACAGACTTTTCAGCATTATCTGAAAAGAGGAAATCTAAATTGAGAAAATGTCTTCATAAGATCCAGCTGTAGGGCATTTTCTTAACTAGTGATTGATGCGGGGAGGGCAGAGCCCATTGTGAATAGTTCCCCTTCTGGATTGCTGGTCCTGGGTTCTACAAGAAAACAGGCTGAGCACTGAGGAGTTGTAAGCCAGTAAGAATCACTCACTCATGGCCTTTGAGTCAGCTCCTGTCTCCAGTTTTTTGCCCTGTTTGAGTTCCTATCCTGACCTCCTTCCATGATGAACTGAAATATGGAAGTGTAAGTCAAACAAATCCTTTCCTCTCCAACTTGCTTTTTGGTCATTGTGCTGCATTGCAGGTGTAGAAACTATAAATAAGGCAACCCAGAGACAGGGCCGATGGATGGAAGAATCTGGCAAACAAGCTTGTTTTGTCACATCAATCAGGACTTCTGGGACACTCTCCCCTAAGGAGAGAAGATAAAGCGCCTATATGCAAAGAGAGTTCATTGGACAGGTTACACGAGTTAATGAGCCAGGCTTCTGGAATCTCATATGGCTCTGTCCTCCCTGCTATCCAATTTCTCAGTCAACCTGACACCAAGGTCAAGGGGGACCTGCTGGTCACACTGGTGATGTGACAATGTTCGAGAGGGTCAGAAAACATTTGAAAGCAAGAATCTAGAATATCTTGGAAAATGAAATAATAGCACATGTTTAACAAGAATAAATCTGAAAAGAATAACACACTGTTCTTCCCAGAGCCATAGAAACAATAGTAAAAAGATGAAGAGGAGACATGGTCTCAAGGTCACTTTGTTTGTGCTATAATAAGCTCAGAGGCAGCTACAGCACGAGGGTCTCCTATTGCAGAACAAAAGGTCTGCCCATTCCTGCTCTGAGATGACCAAACGAAAAAGGACCCATTTGAACTCTAGGTCACTAAAAGAATAATGAAAACTGTCACTAGCATTGTAATGGAGAACAATCAGAATGCTGACTAAGTTAAAATCCTATTTATTATGAGAAGCATTTGGAGGAACCAATGATTTTTACCAAAAGAATGAGAAGATCACATCAGGGTGAGCCCACAGATTGTTTTCAAACATCCAAAGGACTGCCAGTTAGCAGAGGGATAGATTTTGCTCTCTTGGGAAAAACCATTTACCAGATATTAAATCATGCTTCATCTCACAAAATGGATATATTCTTACAAAAGTCTGTATTATGGTTACTGTTGTCAGCTTGATAAAGTTACCCAAGAAATGGATACCTGGGCACACCTGTGCCTGATTGTGTTGGTTGTCTTATGTTAATTGATATAGGAAGACCCATTTTAACAGTGGATGAAATCATTCCTGGACTGAGATCCTAGACTGTATAAAGTGGAGAGAGTGAGCTGAGCAGAATGTCAGAATGTGTTATTGCTCTCTTCCCTGCCTGTGGATGCGATCTCAGAGCTGCTTCAAGCTCATGTGGCCCTGAATTCCCCACCCAGATGGACTGTATCTTCAACTTTGAACTAAAACAAACCTTTCTCCCTTAAGCTGCTTTTGTCAGAGTATATTATCAGTGCCACAAGAAGAGAAACTAAGACGGTGTGTAAATTTGTTTTGCATCAGGGAAAATTTTTAGCTACAGTTGAAAGGATCTCTGCCATGAGTGAATCTTATCACCCTAATGAGGAATGTGGCCAATCTTGTGATCATGAAATGAGAATCATCTGAATAACATTTTATACACTTAGCTTGGGTTTACTGTGTTTGTGGAAGATAGGAATAAGAATAACACCAGCCTCAAAATAGAAATGGGAGAAAAAGTAGATGAAGCTGAGCAGATCTCATCACCAGAGGTTGAAGGGACAAGCAGAACCAAGTGTAGATGAACTTAAACTAGGAGTCCTCAAATGAAAGCGGCAGTTCAGCTGCCTGTTGGAGTTAGTAAACAAGGCCTTCCATGTCTTCCCCATGCAGCTCATGTCTCCTGCATCAAGTAACAGCAGTGGCTCTCTGTCACCTTCCTCTTCCTCTGATTGCCTGCTGAGCCGTGGAGGGCCTGGCCGGAGCCACGTGGCAGCTTTACGGAGCCGTTTTGAGTTGGAATATGCCCTAAATTCAAGGTCATACACTGGGTGGTCTCAAAGGTAAGTGTCAATGTCAGCTGTATGGTGCTGTCTAGTGGAGCCTGAATATCCCTCTGGAAATCACTGGCCAAGAATTTAGATTCCATTTTCATTATACTGTGAACAAAAACCTAAACTTTCATTCTTGGTTAGTTTAGGTTCTTCTGCAAGTTGTAAGTAACAGCAGTGAGCTATGGCACCAGAGAGATGTCTTCTAAAATATGAAGTGATAAAGCATTATAAATTATTGAATATATTTTAGGGTGTTCTTGTGGAACTCAAGGAAGGATTCCACATATCAGCCTGGAATCAGTTCTGGTAATGGAGACCAGACACTCAGAGCAGCACCTATCTTCCTAGCTCAACAATTCCACTCCTGGATACAACCCACAAAACTGAAAGCAGACGTACAAACAATGCCCATACACAAATGTTGATGGAAATCATAATAGCCATGAATGGCTATTATGAAGCAACTCAAGTGTCTGCCAAAGGATGGAGATATAGCATATGAGAGGCACTATGTACTACAGAATTATTCAGCCATAAGGAGTAAAATATAGATAATCCTTGGAAACACATCTACAGAGTCTCATTGTTGTATTATCTCATTAATATGAGGATCCAATAGAATAGGAGTGTGAACAACTTGGGCTCTCTCTCTCTCTCCTCTCTCTCTCTCTCTCTCTCTCTCTCTCTCTCTCTCTCTCTCTCACACACACACACACACACACACACACACAATACTGAGTGAGTTCAATAGCTGGGTATATTTATTACAGATGTGCAGGTGAGAGTGCCAGCCTGGCTGAGTCCTGGTCCTCTCCTGGAGGTAGGAGAACACAATATCATCATCACCTCCCTACAGGAGCATCGCTTCCCCAGTCTCCACCTTCAGATCTTGCTTGTCTCAATTACCTCTGCAAAGACACTGTTTTCAGTGCAGTCATGTGAGGTGTTGGGGCTTCAATATATAAACTTGAGGAGAGACATGAACTATTCCATATCACCAGGTAAATCTATGAAAAAGGAAACAAAAATAGAGATTGATGTTGCCAGGAACTGACAAAAGAAAGATTTGGAGGAACTTCTTAGTGGGTAATTGTTCTACTTTGGATAATGAAATTTGAGAGTTATAAGAGGTCCTTATTAAAACATTATTAATGGAGTAGATACCACCGAAGTTCTCATTTTTAAAATTAATGTTATGTGAACGTCATCAGGGAAAACACACTGATCAGAAGTCCTCTTTCATGATCTCTCCTGTGCACATGCCCCAGTTCCCTACAGCCAGGCGTTTTGTCTCTCAACCTCACAGTGGTTTCAAGGCGTACTAACTGGTCATCTTTGCTTTGAGATGTCTGTCCATATAACTGTTCACCTCAGAATTCAGGACTGACAGTCATAGCCAGGCATCCCTAGCTCAGGTGTTTGTAACCTGGTTCTAGGTGAGCTTAGTGGTGGGCTAGAATGGATCAAGATCTGCCCTGTGACTCTCACCCTGCCCAGATGCAGGTTAGGGCATACTAGCAGAGGCTTGCCCTCCTCACAAAGACTGGAGCTTCAGGAGCATTTGCCTAGCCTTGGCTCAAGCTTCAGCCTCTGGCGCCACAGCACACAGTCCCACTGTCCATAAGGAGAACAGCTACACTTAAGGACCATCAGAGAAAAATATAAAGTGGCAGGCTGATGGACACAGATCCAAGAGTGATATTATTTGCTAGATCAATATAAGAATGATATTGCGTAGAAAATCAGCATCAATGAGAATGCTCATTCAAGGCAGTCATCAATGAGAAGTAATGCATCTGGGTCTGGGTGAATGAATCAACTATTACTGGTCTAACTAATCACATGAAGGACCAGAATGAGTAAGGACAAAGTTCAATCATATAAGTAAGGTTGTCAAGGGCCATCTTCTATGTAGGAACCAAGAAAGAGAGTAGTTGTGAACTTGAGGGAAACCCTAGAATCAGGAACATGCCTCCAAAAATGAACTATCTAAAGACCTCTGTCCTGCAGAAGCCCAGAGCTGAAGGAAGTGGACACAGACTCTCTGCAGACTCCTCTACCACCAAGAAAGCACTCAACAGCCCCAAGGTGGTAAAGGGTTTGGATGATCTAGCAAGAGTCTTACACTGCCCGTAATATGCTACTGTTACTTTTTCAGCTGTACTTATATTTCTCCTCTAAAAAAAGAAGTTGCAGAAACAGCTAGGAGGAGACAGACAGGTGGATCATGACAGCTCTAACCTAAGGAACATCCTGGCATTAAGTATGAGCAGTTTTGATGGGTAACCAGGCATACCTGATACCATTCGCTATCGGGGTTCCATTTCAACTTTCATAAGGAGTCTCAGGCCAACATTTGCTTGGGTTCAGCCACATGACCATTGTCTAATTATGTCTGTGCACCCCCTACTTGTGGTTTTATCAAGAAGTCAGATCGTGAGACTTCTGCCACAGTCACATGTGGTGAGGTTTGTCCACCACAGGCAGAGGTACACAATCAAGGAGGGGCACTATTTCAGCAGAGAGCAGTTGACAGAGACAAGCAGACCCATGCACAGAATCCAGATCTGCTATTGTAGCCGAGTCCTAGAATTTGCCACTCAGAAAATGGCACAAAGCAAGAGGCACAGCAGCACATGGGGTGAGGTGAATTGGATAGAAGAGCTTGGCTTCTTGACAACAATAAGAATGTAGGGAGGCAGATCGCTGCTGAAAACTGACTCAATCAACGCACAGCCTGGTGCGGTCTTACAGCAGCTCCCTTGCATTGTCTCAGTGGCTTCTTTTCTGCTTGCTTTCCCTTTGAGGTGGTAGGACTATGTTTTTTTTTCCTCTGCACATTTCTCTGAACATCTTAGGCCCTATTTACAGTATCAGTGAACAGAAAGTCAGTTTGTTTATTGCCCCAACCCGAGCAGAGTTTTAATTATTTGAGATCCATCATATAGATAAACGCTCCTGGTGAAGCATTTAGTGAAAATGTACAAGGAGTCAAGAGAAGACTCGTGTATTTTTATGCATTGCTATGTTCAACTGTCCTGAAGTTGGGCTGATGTAAGGGTGTTAAGTAATAAATATTTGTACAGTAGATAAAGAATAGAAATGGAATAAAAATGACTTGATATATGGTGGTCATTATGAATTTACAGTGGAATCAGTGAACAGACTCTGACCATTCCTTAGTTGTTCTATTTAAATATCTGCCACCATGGAACACCTGTGAAATGCAGGACATTGTTTTAAATACTGTTTAAATGGTTGTGTAATTAAGCTTTGAGAGGCAGACCTTTCAGTTATTGAAGATGAACAATGGGCTCAGAAGGTATAAGCAATTCTCCTGAGAGATCAAGTATGTGGCCCTGCTGGATTCCCACGGAAGCCTCTGCTGTGCTTTCTAAATTCCCCCTGGCGTAGGAGGCAGCAGGATCCAGAAGCTTGTTGTGTTTTGCCAATGCTGTGTTTTCTGGACTTGTCCCAGTTTGTTCTGGAAGATGATCAAGGAATGGATTCAAGCACTCCTTGCAAGCCTGGCTTTTCAGCTTGTTTTCTGAAGGCTGTAGAAGGGAGACAGTTCTTAAAGTGAAAGAGCCCAAGGATATAGGAACTGGGGGGTGGGGCTAAGGCCAGCAGAGCCATGGGGTAACTGGCTAGAGTGGTTCCCAAGTTTGCAGGCCAGAATCATCTGGGAAGCTCAGAAAGGACCAGGGTCCAGGGCCTACTAAAGCTCATCAAGCTGCCCTCTGGGCCTCAGAAAACCTTGAAGGTTGTTGGTAGCTTCAACACAGCAAATCAGGTGAAGCTTAAAGGAAGACATGGTGCTAGCCTGCTGGCCTCTCTGTGGGAGAAGATGCCACAGAGACCTTGCCAACATCACATTTTGACCAAGGTTGCTCTAAAGGATGATTGAGTCCTCATGCTACTTCAGTCTCTGGGTGGCACATGGGCACTGAGTCTGAAAGCTAACAACTAATTACACAGGAAAGTGTAATTCTGCATGGGTGTCCCCATGACTCTGGAAAATGTGTACAAGGCTTGCTCTGTGCTCCCCCACTAAGACATAGCTTGGGATCCTGGACAATGTACCAAGTCACTGCATTTATACAAACTTCTAGCTGTGATGTCAATGGCCAGGAGACTGAAAGTTAAAAAACTCTTGGCTTAGCATAGGTTTCCATTGTTTGTATGCATACTTATCTCTAGTTATTGTTAACTTTTTTTCCTGTATGAAAGAAATTTTCAAGGTAGAAAGTTGTCAGGTATTTCCTCCATAAAAAAAGAGGAAATAGCCAATTCAGTACAAAAATCACAAACTGAGTAAAATCTGAGATTAAAGAAACCATTCTTGAAGTTCTGCGCTTTTTAAACTATTTTGTGTCCAGATATATTTAGAAACTCGGCATGTGGCACTTCTCCTCCCACGGGGTCTGAAATCTCCCATCTTGTGCATGGATTACATCATGTTAAATTTAGAAATGACAAAGTGATGAACAACCTTTCAGATGTGAAAACCAATTAGGGTTTGCGTGGGGCTCGGCTCTGAGAATAGTGTGTGACCCAGTTAGCTGTCCAGGAGAAGACACTGGGGGTGTGGGATTCAAAGCTCTGAGACAGACACCCTTGGGATCAATTGCTAGCAATATAAGGACTCCTCTAAATAGCTTGCCTACTGTCCTGGGAATGTATTTCAACCTATACAATGTGAATATAATGTACAAAATTCTCGATACACACTTAATTTTCCTGGGATTTTGGAAATATGCGCTATAGTAGCTCTGTGAAATGAAAACGTAGGTCGGATCCTCCACTCTAACCTTCCCTTCTCCTGTTTGTCTATCTATAGAACTTTCTTCAAGACCCTCAAT
The DNA here is from genome assembly GCF_008632895.1 of Mastomys coucha. Taxonomy (NCBI): domain Eukaryota; kingdom Metazoa; phylum Chordata; class Mammalia; order Rodentia; family Muridae; genus Mastomys; species Mastomys coucha. The sequence continues at coordinate 102,370,943 of NW_022196898.1, read as the reverse complement.
GGTCTCCTTGACTTCTAATCATTTCTTCACCTTAATCTTTCCCCTAGTCAACTCACAGTAATTTTCACAATCCTCCCCAGGTTTTAAATGACCCTAAATCTTGCTTTTTGTCTCCACTCCAGGTATGGCTTTTATGTAGTCGTTATAGTCCTTGGTACCAGATCTCTCTCTCTCTCTCTCTCTCTCTCTCTCTCTCTCTCCCTCTCTCTCTCTCTCTCTCTCTCTGTCTCTGTCTCTCTCTCTCTCTGTCTCTGTCTCTCTCTCTCTCTCTCTCTCTCTCTCTCTCTCTCTCTCTCCCTCTCTCTCTCTCTCTCTCTCACACACACACACACACACACACACACACACACACATGAGAGGGTAGTAGAGAGAGACAGAACCTCAGTCCATACATCCAACCCTGGCCTCAGCATTTTCACATCTTTAACCTCTCTTCTG
>NW_022196898.1:102355505-102365505 GCF_008632895.1 Mastomys coucha | reverse complement strand
TGTCCGCGGTGCTGAACGGTCTCCTGCTGAAGAGTCTGCCAAATTCAATGGAGCCTTAGACACCAGGTCTACATCTCTTTTGCTCACAGAAAACTTCCCTCCTCACTGACTAACTCTGACACTGGCTACCTTGCTTCATTTTACCTCCTAGGGACAGATTGTAATCAGCTGACAATAGACCCAACCGGAGCAAAACTTCACACTCAAAACCTTGCTTCTCTGCACACCAGGACTAACTCAGCCCCCTCCACTGCCTTCAATCATCTCCCTCCAAATCAGCCACCCTGGATACCTGGAAAGGCAGCAAGCTCTAATCAGGATGTATAACAAGAAATACTTCCTTCTAGGAATTTTACAGCCAGAAGTGCACACATGAACCAGCTTAGAAGATAACTCTACTGTAAGGCAATTTCTTCATTGAATTCAGGTTTTGTCAAGCTGGTTTTCTTCCCATATTCACTAAGTGTGTTCTGCTTTATAGTCATCAGTTTGAAGAACTCACAATCTCTGGACTTAACACAACAACAACATTGAGGCTGACACTTAGTGCAAGAAAAACAAACAAACAAAAAACTGACTTGCTATTTATGAGGAAATGAAGTCACTGTCCTCTTATTCGTAGATACAATGTGGGTTCAGTACCTAAACCTGATGTTACACAATAAATCACTATAAGATTCTCGAATCTGAGAAAACGATAAAAAAAATAAATGATGGTATCGTTGGCTTTCCAACATAATTATTAGCTTACTCCAAGACAGCTGATTGAATATATAGCTAATGAGTTTTTCATCAAAGCTCACTGCTTATTTAAGCATCTCATTAACACCTTTCCCATCCTTCAGCCAGGCCCTCTGTGCTGGGAGGAAGGACTATCTGCATGTGTGCCTCTGTTAAGCCCCTTTCACTATGGTATAATGAGGAGAGTAAGATGCCACTTGCCTAAATCTAGGGGCAAGGCAATTTTTCCCAGATATTTGTCATCTCTGGAGTATATAATTTTTTATGACACTCAGTTGCTCAAGGTCATTCACTCAGCTCATTAAGGGTCTGAAGTGAAGAACATATAAATGGCGAGGAAGAGAAGCCAGAATCTAAGCAGGTGCCAGCAAGTCTGTCAGCTGCCCCTTTTATCTTTTTTTCTTTTTAAGTTCAAATATTTTTTAGTTGTCCATGAATTTTCCTAATTAATGGAAGCAGAAAAGCTTCTGGTGTTCATGGGGTGTGGGGCTAAGAAGGAAAGAAACCTATAGCCGTGTGTGCGGGTGCATGGGGTTGAATTACCTCCTTACTATGAGCCTGCTGTCATATAAAGTACATGGGAGATGGGAGCTGCTTCAGCAATGTGAGGATCTGAAGTGTATCCTCAGAGTCCATGTAAAAACCTGAAGCTACAGTGTGTATCTGTAAGAACTGGGCTCCTAGGAAGAGACAGTAAGTGGAGACAGGAACAGGCCAGCCAGCCTGCTACCTGCACCTGCCAACTGCAAACAACAAAAGACACTGTCTCAAGCAAAGTATAAATGGGAAACCAAATTCAAGGTTGTCCTCTGCCCTCCACATAGTCACCATGGTACATGCACAATGCCACTTCTACACACAAAGACACACACACACACACACACACACAGAGGCATACACAAAAGCACACACAAGGGCACATACGCGCACAAAACAAAAGTTAAAAGAAGTAGATGTAAAAATTATTTCCATGAAGGTTCAAAAATCTAGAATATTCACCACCTGTATTGCAAAAGCCACTTAATATTTTCATAAAAACTCTTTGTTCGGCACAGCCCCGGGTGCCATACCTGTAAACCAGTGACATTTGCCAACAATTCTCAGATTCAGAAGTGAAATAAAGACCCCACAGTGCCAACGGCTGCCCCCAGACCTCGGGGATTCTGCTGTCTTATCATTCCACAAATATCTCAGTGCCCCTGCAGGACTCCCTTCCTGGTGAGAACCCTAAACAGCACTTAGCCTCACTTAGGAGTTGGCTTGCTCACTGGCGCCATCTGGCTATCACTTGGGGCGCTGCAAGGAGTGCAGCGGCGAGAGATTGGAGAATTCCTCCCTAACAAAGGCACACAGCGTCAAAGTTAAGGAGTGAGGGAAAAAAATGTCAATCTGTCCCTGACTTTTAAAAGCTACCTTTAGATTGAAACAACCTTTCTCTGTGAAAAATGTCAAAGAAAGAATATCAAACAAAATATTCTATTCAGAAGTGCTAGGAGAATGGGAAATTAATGAAAGGGAAGATAGAAGAAAACCCTGTGCCTGTGTAAAATCGGTACTTTTTAAGGAGAAAGCTTGAAGGATCAGGATTTATGTCTCACATAAAACATTGCATGAGACTGAGAAAGACTGAGAAAGTGACATATTTAGGTTACAACAGCTCACTCAAGCGAGCGAAGATGTCTTCCTCAGCTGGGCGGCTCTCCCACCAATCTTCAGCTCTTCCTATCCCATGGCAAGCTTGTTAGCAGCCAGAAAGGGCCTCCCTGGTAACCCGAAGGGCCTGTTCCTCCTGATGCATTTTGTAATACTAATTAACTAATTCCCAGCCACATAAAGGGAACCTGTGAAGATTCACCAGAGGCAAACTGCTAAGCAAATGATGACAGACTTCTCCATTTTCAATTAGACAGAGTGGCATCTTGTGACAGCAACAAGTGGACGGGCTTTCTAATGACAAGAGTCCTGTGAGGGTTCCATTCCTGGAAATGAAAAGGAAGCCTTGGCCACGTGTCTACCCTTGTGCACATCAAAGCAAAATTCTGCCTTTGGTTGTGTTTGTGTGTCACTGAATGTAAGATTTAATCCGCAATGCCGCCTTTTGAGACTACTTCTGTTCTCTGGGAATGTCTGACAGGACATGGCTCAGGGACCAGAGAGAACAGCCAGCCTAATTAAACCCGTACAGGTGGCACTGTGCTCTGCCACAGCAGCCCTGACTCCAGCCAGCCCCACCCTGCACCAACCGACTCCACTGTTTGTGTTACAGATCTCTTGCTCACATGGCAACTGTTGCTATGTTTGCAGTAATAAGTGGGTGATGCTAGTGTCTCGGTAATGACTGTGATACAAGAGCCATGATTTCCAAATGGGTTTTTGAAGCTGCTCACACAATGGCACTGCACAGAGTGACAGCTTTAATTTCCATAGATTCTCTTTCTTTTCACCTTTAGTATCTTCTGTATGGACTGAATCTAGCCCCCATAGAATAGCAAGAGTGACAGCTCTCTTCCCTTAGCTCACTGGTATTTAAAAAGGATGTTTGTTATTCTAGAGGGGCATTGTTTCTTACTATCTCTTTAGAATCTATGGTATTCAGTATTTCTTGTACTTAAGTAACAGCAATTAAAGCTATCAGAAAAGATTATGGACCCAGGAAGAAAGCTGCTCCTGTATTAGCCACAGGAGAGAAAATAGCATCTGCTATTAATATCTATGACATTAACTGGATGCCCACATTAATGAGCAGATGTTTGAAGAGCCTCAATCGCAAATAAGTCTGAAAAATTCATGAGTGGGTATTTTCCATGCTGCAGATTCTCTTTCACAAAGACAGTGAGCAAAGGAAATCTGTTTGTTTCCTGGTTGTGATGAAGTGCTTACTTTCCAATAAGTGTTACAACACTGCTCCTTCCATAGAGGCCAGCATTGTCTCAGCTGTAGAAGAGATATCTAGAGTGTATAGCATAGCATTGCTGTGCCCACTGGTAATAATATCAAACTGGCCAAACCACAAAAGAAGATACATTGTATACTCTGATCATTAACCACCTTGGTTGAGACATTGTGAATTTCTTGTAGGCTAGTTGTAACACTGACAACCACAGCTCCTCCACATGGTAGAACCATCAACCTTCAATCACTACTCCACAAATGAACAAGCTGAAGCCAGAAAGGATGAACAACCTGCTGGAGGCTTTACAGCTAGTGAAAAGCAGGGTCATGATCTGAGCCTAGATGCACCTGACTCCAAAATGTGAGCTTTTCACTCCTTGCTGAGCCATTTTGACAGAGAGGGTGGCTCTTCTCATACTCCTCTCCCACATGACACCACAAAATCCCTCCCTGTGTGGGGTTTCAGGTTTCAGGATGCACATCCACAATGAGGCAAGTGAGTAGACACTTGGTTCTCACTGTGAGACCCCAGGCAGCAGCTTCAGCATCTGCAGCTATCTGTTGGAAAGACAGACAAGGCCCAGGGAGACAAGCCAGGCTCAGTCTGCACTTTGACAAGCATTATAGAGGTATGTGCCTGAGAATGTGCATCAAGGTTGAAGGCATACCACTGCAGTCTCTAATGCATCAGGATGCTCACCTCCATCTCTTTCCATAGCTTACTTCCTCCAACGTGTAAAAGTCTCAACTTACAAGCAGTTCCAACCCCAGGTGTCCACGAGAGTGAAAGTGTCGCTGCCTCCTTTGCAGAGGCTGTTTCTAAATTAATTCACTTACACACCCATGTGACATGTGTCTGCAATACCAATGGATACAGTACATGACAGGAAAGAAATCACTGAAGGGCTATGGCATAGACTTTTACCTAATTCCTGCAGGTGTGCCTGCTGAAACTAGAGTTCAGAATAAAAATGGAAAAGATTTCAGAGGCTCAGAAAGCAACCCCTGAGTACACTGGTTTCAAGCAAATGTTTCTCTTCTATTGATTGATTATTATACAGGGCAACCAGCACATGGCAAAGCAAACTACAGGGACATGAGACAAACAGTAGTGCTTTCTGTTGCTGTCTTAGCCCATCATCCATTGTGAATAGAAAGTGTGGCTACAGGGTAGTTACTGCCAACTGAGTTTCAGTTTTATGAAAAATTCTTGTTGCTTCTGCATCAGAATAGTGACTTCCCTTTTTAAAGTGTGGATGCCTCTCAGTTTAGTGACAGCTTAACAATTGTATATAATTAATAAGGGCAATTAACTAATGCCTACCTTTATGTTTTAAAATACATTAAAACAAAATCGAAAGATTAGGAAGTGGAGGGGCCCTCTAAAATACACCCAGGAGGTAAGAAATGCTCAAGACTCAAAGGGAGGGACTTTAGATGAAATGCCCAACAGTGAAGAGAGGAAACTTTTAGAATTTACCTCCAGTAGAAAGACAGGACATCAAGTGGAAGGATGGAATTGCCATCCCACAGTCAAAAACTCTGACCCAGAATTCTTCCTGTCTAAAAGAACTGCAGGAACAAAAATGGAGAAGAGACTGGAGGAAAGGAAGTCCAGTGACTGGCCCAAATTGGGATCCATCTCAAGAGGTGGCTCCAAGGCCTGACACTATTACTAATGCTGTCATGTGCTTACAGACCGGAGGAGCTTAGCATGGCTGTCCTCTGAGAGGCCCAACAAGCAGCTGACTGTGACAGATGCAGATATTTATAACCAACCAAGGGACTGAAGTCAGGAACCCCTGTGGTTAAGTTAGGGAAAGGCTAGAAGTTAAGGAGGTTGACCCCATAGGAAGACCAGGAGTCTCAACTAATCTGGATCCCTGAAATAATTCAAACACTGAGCCACCAACCAGGCAGCATATAGTAGTTGGTCCGAGGCCCCTAACACATATACAACTGAGGACCAGGGGTCTGGCCTCAGTGAGAGAAGATGCAACTAATCCTCAAGAGAGGTATTACCCATTATTAAAGTATGCTAACACCTTTCTTTTTAAAACTTCCATGCATCCAGTGTATGTGTGTGCATGTCTGTATGCATATGCATATGTAAATGGGTGTGTTTGCATATACATGCACATGTGTGTTTGCTTGTGTGAGTGTATGTTTGAATATGTGTTTGTGTCTGTGTGTGAGTGTGTGTGAGGTGAGTAGTCTGATGACATTTGTGGCAGTCACTTCTCTTCCTTCTACCATGTGACACTGAACTCAGGTTATCAGGTTTACTGGTAATGTCTTCACCCACTGAGCCATTTCTGAGGCACAAGCCAACACCTTCCATTGCAATTTGTTCAAAATTACAATGAGATCCATTTATATACATTTGGTTAAATAAACGAAAGGAATTTCAAAGTTGACAGATTTTGATCACTTATCACAAATATATGCTGATCTCCTCCCAAATACACAGCATTATCTACCAGACACCCCTGATGTTTTGATGGGCTGGTCTTGGACAATCTAAATATAGTCTCTTATTTTTACATCCTCCTTGTATTACTCATATTTTCTTCATTGAAATAATTAGGCTATTTTTGTTATTATTACTTGTAGATGGGAAACACCACGAATACCTGTGTCCCTTACTGCTCTAAGTCTTTCTTCTCCACGATTCCAATGCCCACTGTATGATGGCTGCGCTGATGCATGGCCGTTTACGTTGAGCACATTCAAGCTCCTGCTAACTGCTATGTTCTGCGGCGGTCACTGGAAACGCAATGGTACTTGAGACAGCCTCCAGTCCTAGAGAGACTCGTGGTGTACTGAGGGCGTCAGCGAAGCAAAGAGAAGAGGCATGTTTAAACAAGGTTATGATCCTCATCCCATCTAGGAAGGTTAGGAAGAATTAACAAGAGAGGCTGGAGCACTGGGTCAAGGCGCCTAGGCAGGAAGTCTTAAGAGGTGACTGCAGAAGTGGAGAGCTGGTAGAGATAGAGCGGGGCATGGGAGCGGGGATGTGGGAGGGCGGCATGGGAGGAGCTGTGGGAGGAGTCGTGGGAGGAGCCAGGGGAAGGGTTAACTTGAGCAGAGGTTTAAATAGAGCAGACCTTACTGCTTTCTACCCAGAAACAAATGGAAGGGTAAGAGCTGCTTCCTGCCTCCTGCCTCCTGCTTCCCTTCTGGTTCCGAAGACTTCGCTCTACCCAGGCAAAGAACCACACACACCTGGAAGTGACCAGATACAACAAACAATGCTCATCATTGCTCTATGGCGTGACCCAAAGCTCTGGTGAAACCTCGTGAACGATCATGTTTTCGCTACAGCTGTTGTTAAGATCAGTTGTCATAAATTACAGGTGGGTGTAAATAATGAAATGGAAGGTGACATGTAAGGGACTCAGGTATAGATGATAGCTTCCTTGAGCACAACGCTGTCCCCTGGAATTGAGGGAACCAGGTGGCTCTTGGTCCATCCCCTATGTGGTATTGATAAAAAAACTGCCTGTTAAAGAAAGTCCCTTTTTAATTTTCAAGGAAAAGAAAATAAAAGGCGCGGCCACCATTTAAAAAAAGAAAGAAAGAAAATAGCTTACTCAGTTCTTACAGCCCGTCATTTGCTGATTTCCTCAGTGAAAGGCACGAAATAAATCTGGGATCTACAGAAATCACTGTCCAGCACCTTAGCCATATGTGCCTCTGCTTCCCAGCATCTCTCGCCCATACGGACCATCTGCCTTCAGCCTTTAGTGCCTAGAATAACACCTGTCAGATGGCAGCTTGTCATCCAGGGCTTACTCAATGCAGGAATGAGCACCTGCCGCTCGCAGGACAACCTTTGTGAAACTTACCTCACTGGTAAGAGTTTCCTGCCATGGTCTTCATCAACGTGTATATTCTCTGCAGCGTGCCTGACCCCACAAGAACTTCCCACCAAAGTTTCTAACCTAAGGATGGGGGTGGTGAGTGCCTCTCTGCCTCTTATCCAGGTGAACTGCTTACCACAGAAAACAAAGATGCATTTTGCCACCTCACTGATATTCCTCATGACACATGAAGAAGTCACAGTTGGCACTTTAAAGTTGATGCTAGCTTTTGGACTTTTAACAAATCCTTCATCAAAGAGTTTTGTTGTTGGAATCAACAGAAGACTGCTGGCTCTGTGTGCACTGACAAGTCTGACAGGCCTGAGATCACAGCAGAAGTGTTTGGGGGGAGGGATTGATTGTGAGTGTAGGGGCTCTGATTTATATACTCAGACAGTGCTTGTTGAGCTGTTACGCTAGGACTTGGAAATACACTAAGGCCACATCATTTCTCTCAATGAATCAAACCCTTTAATCCAGAAAAATAACTACCCTGGCTAGAGCGAGTCCATGCAAGGTGAAGACATTCAACTGGCCATTGCTGGGAGCCAACGGGAGCTCCTCTGCACATTGACACAGAGACTATCCTCATAAGCCCCCACCTGTGCCGTGAGCCATGCTTTCTGTGTCTGTCATCTTTTCCTCCTCCCCTTTCTCTCTCCAAATCTAAGCAAGCCTGCTTTTATCCAGTGTGGTTGTTACTACACACAGGACGGTTCGCTATTTAACTTCCTGTCAGTTGCCTAACGGATGGAGTCATCCCTTTGTTTCAAAGGCTCCTCTTTAGGGTTTGAAGAGCTAGATTGATGAGCATTACCAGAGAGAAATATTTTTTGAAAAGTAAGCGGAGCTGGTGACATATTACTTCAGAGTTTAGTGAAATTCAGCAAATCTAATTCTATTATCCTGTCAAATGCTCACAAAAAGGACACCTGAAAGCATATTTCAGATGCATCTGTAAAGACTTCAGGAGCCACAGACACATCTGCAAGAGCAGGAAGAACCTCTTCCTGACAGGCCATTGTTTTATGAAGCAAGTAAATAATCTTCCAGCAACTAATTAAATAAAGTTATCTTGGTGCTGCAGTGCCTGCCTGCTCTGCCTGGGAAAGGTTGTCAGGCAGTTAATGATAACCGTGTGTTCTCAAAGGCTTCTGGACATTGACATAGGCAGATTCACCCAGACACAGCAAAATAGCAGCTTTCTGTGTGAGTCATGGAGCAGAGTGCATTTATGACCAGATTATTTTAGTCCTTGTTTATTTTTGCCACCAAGGATGAGATACCAGCTAATAAATGTATTCATTCTGACCGAACAGCCAGGGGCAGATGTTTTAAAGCCTTTCCATAACACTCTGCATTTGTCAGAGGTTCACACACTGACACACTGGAAGGACCCCATGGCACTTTCAAGCAGCCAGTTGTGTTTGGACCTGTGCTGAAGTGCTTGCTATGGAGAGGGTGAGCTGAAGTACAGGAGGAGCATCAGCAGAGAGGCTCATCCTAATAGAACTGTCGCCCTTCTCTCATCTGAACATCAATCATCAGAAATGGAAATCCTGTGTAGATATGAGCTTTAGTGAAGGTTACACACACTGCAATCAAATATTCTCAGCTACCTTCCAGGGACATGTTCTACCTATCATCTATCTATCTATCTATCTATCTATCTATCTATCTATCTATCTATCTATCCATCCATCTATCTTCTATCAATCTATCAATCATCTATCATATCTATAATCTGACTATCACATTTATCATCTGTCATCTATCATCTATCATGTATCTATCATCTACCTACTATGTATGTACCTATCTATCTTTCTTTCTATCTCCCATCTATCTTTGTGTTGTGTGCATCTATGTGTCTATATGTCTGCCTATCTGCATATCTCTGTGTGACACTCTTTCCTGTGGAAAAGTTCAAATCCAGGGCCCTAAACATGCCAGACAAGCACTCTACAATGGAGCCTCCTTTCTAAGGTTGGAAAGCAGGTCAGAACAGTTAGGAAATAGACCCTAGGAGGTAGATAGGTAAGTCAAGGGTAACCCAGTCTGTCTAAATCCAGAGCTGATATGTGTGCTATTTTTTCAGGACAGTATAAGAAATTCTGTTTGCAACGTGAGTGAGAAAGTAATTAGTAATGGTGGGTAGTACAGCCTGTTACAAATGAAACAGTCTGCTCAAACTAGGCCTGGTGTGTCCTCTATCCCCACTGTGAACACTGTACTTCTCCAGTGCCTGGGACTCCTCTATCCCCACTGTGAACACTGTACTTCTCCAGTGCCTGGGACTCCTCTATCTATCTCCACTGTGAACACTGTACTTCTCCAGTGCCTGGGACTCCTCTATCCCCACTGTGAACACTGTACTTCTCCAGTGCCTGGGACTCCTCTATCTCCACTGTGAACGCTGTACTTCTCCAGTGCCTAGGACTCCTCTATCCCCACTGTGAACGCTGTACTTCTCCAGTGCCTGGGACTCCTCTATCCCCACTGTG
>NW_022196898.1:102337914-102355161 GCF_008632895.1 Mastomys coucha | reverse complement strand
ACTTCTCCAGTGCCTGGGACTCCTCTATCCCCACTGTGAACGCTGTACTTCTCCAGTGCCTGGGACTCTTCTATCCCCACTGTGAACACTGTACTTCTCCAGTGCTTGGGACTCTAAAATGTTCATATGGTCAGTTGCCCCTCGACCTTTCCCTGGCCAGTTAAGGCAACTTACTAATAGAACTATTCAGACCCAGTGTGCTCCACATATTCGAGTGACCTTACTCAGGGTCAGCAAGAGCTATATACTTGAAATGGCCTTATTTGAGGGCAGCATGTTCTGCCTACATGAGGTGGCCTTATTATTCAGGGTCACCGTGTTCTACATAGATAAAATGGCCGCATTACCAGCTTTCCAAAATAAAATTGCTAACCTTTAAGTCTATGATAGATACCATTTCTTCAAAAACCTCTGTCAAAATTCAGCAGAGGCCTAGAAGCTGGTGTTGGCTGCATGTGCCCCCATGAGTATCAAGAAAACACTATAGCTGTCCAAAACCAAAACCATGATTGTCTCAGTTCTTGTGGCAGAGATTATTAATAGCTTGCCTCCCCTTCTGCCCCTCTTCAGGCAGGCGTTACTCATTATCTGTCATGGAAATGGTTTTCCATACCTGTGGGTAACTTTTAATGTGTCCTCTAACTGCAGGTGTAATTCCTTTTAAAGAGGTTAATAACATTAATCCCATTTTACAGATGGGAATAAAAGATCTGAATTATCCTATTTTCCCAGGTCAGAGAGTAAGTCAAGGCCTCATTAACTTCCATTAGAATTTTCACACAATTCCAATTGGCACAGAGCTTCCTCCCCAGGATGCTTAATTATTGTCAAGAATTTGCTGGCACCTATTCCTCACTGACACACCTCGAGCACTTGAGACCACAGGTGAACAAGGCACAGGCTGGGGGCACAGTCATGCCCAGGAAGTGGAAAGAGAGTCTGCAGACAAGCTGCAAGAATGGGCTTGAGTTTAAGTGTGGGTTGCTAAGGAGAGTCAGCAGTGTGGGCTATGGGTAAGACTCCATAGACATAGGCTTTGTGATCACCTGTTCCTCCAGATTCACTGTGTTCCATTCCCAGAGGCAACACAAACGCTGTCTCACTTATCTAGATGATGAAGAAGCTGGGGCCGTAAAGTGTTTCAGGGTGTGTGAAGAGAATTCTGAGAGTAGGCTATGACACAAAAAAATCGCATTTGAAATTCAGTTATCTGGAGCCAGAAGTCATGGTTTATGACAGAGCTAGGAGCTTTCAAAATAAGAAGGGAGTGGAATCACCTAGAGGCCTGTTGTGACACAGGTTACTGGGCCCACCACCTGAGTCTTAGGCCTGGCAGGATGATACCTGTAGACACTGCATTTATAGCCTGCTCACAGAGGATGGAGGCTAATCACCCAGGAACTACTCCCTGAGAACCAGGAACCAAAGCAACACTATGCATTAAGATCTGACTCACTGGCATAGTTTCAAACAGGAACTGAATTAGGTACAGTGCTAGATTAAGGAGATGAGTCTGGCAGAAGCACGCGTAGGTCCTGAGGAAAGATGTCTAACCTAGCAGTGCCCAGGTAGTGAAACAGGAACCAGAAAGATGGTGTACCTTGAGGAATACTGGCCCAGGTGGAGTGTTGTGACCAAGTGAGGTAAAAGGAGCTGCTGACAGTCTTGTCATGGTGGCTAGAAGAATGATTAAGCATGAATAGAGACTTCAAGGATCTCTTCATCTTGGGTAATTGTATCCATGCTGTTTCTATACCTTCCTACCCCCGACCCTGCTGCGGGTGTTCACTCCCTGCAATGGCAAGTTAGCTTTTTGTTTTATTTTGTTTTGCTTGAGTTTTAGTTTCATATAGCCCAGGCTGTTCTCAAGCCTCCTATACAGCCAAGGTTTATTCTAAACTTCTGAGTCTCTCGCTTATACCTCCCAAGTGCTGGAAGGACCAACGTGCAGCATGCCCTGTCCTGAGGAGAGAACTCAGGCTCGCATGCTTACAAGGCAAGTCTTTACCAATGGAGCCATCCCCACAGTACCCACATGCTACCATTTCTACAATCCCTTCTTTGCTTCCCCTGTCCTTTCTTTTGTCTAAAAAGTTATTGCTAAAACTCCAGTGTTTTTAAGGCCAAGGGATCAGCAGGGCGGACCCAGTATCTGTCCTCACAGTGTGAGCAGGCCATTTCGGCAAAGCATGATGAATTTTATAATAAGGGAGCAGAGGCACTGCTGAAGGAATAGACAGCTACTGAGTGAGTCTATGTCTTTAGCTCTTTCTGTTTGAATGCGAAGTGCTTTGATCTCAGAGAATAAGTAAGAATTTCTTTAAAATCCATGCTAGCCTATTCATAATGCCATTTCTGATATGAGTAATAACGTCTCCAAAGCCCTGGGTCTGCATCCAGCCGTTGTTAATCTTCCAAGCAGGTGGCTGATACCCTGGTAGAACAAAAACAAAATAAAATGGAGGACATATGTATATCAATATCCACCAGTAATCGAAGACCACAAATAATTACCATCAGCCTCATTCCCTACCCTTCTCCCTGCAAATCTCCCACGCTGAGATTTGCTGGCTACTGTTTGTTCTTTTTTTATGAAATCTGTTTCAAGCTCTATTGGAAACTTGATATAGCAGGTGAAGCATTCAGGCCCATGATGAATCAGAGCCAGACACAAATAGAAGGCTGAGGACTGAAGAACTTCAAAGAGAGACAGTCAGGGTGGTTCTGCGCTTGGATCTGCTGCCTCTGCTTGCTGGAGCCAGAATCCAAAGGCAGCAGCTGCTCCAAGCCTGCACAAACAAGGGAAGGAAGTACAGGCCTAGCATTCCTATGGGAACACACCGCAGCTCCGATTACCAGTCCCCAGATACCACTTCCTTTCGCATCCGGGTCTCACATTAAAAGACAGTGAGAGGTACGCTCCTGGAGAGGTGGCTGGGAATGTCTGAAGTAAGAGATTCGTAACTTCTCCCTCCACAGTGTACAGATGCATCCTGGGAGGGCTGCATCTCACTGAGTTGGCTGATAGAATCGGTCTTTCAGCATATCCCTGACTGAGGGGCTTGCCTCAGTCACTGAACTGTGTGTGTACCACGGAATAATAGCTAAGAAAGAAATCTCAGTAAAGCACCATCAACTTCCTACTGGGGTATTGATGACCCAAGTCTAGACTGAAGTCTAGAGATTCTCACAGTTCTGAACCAGTGCTCCTTTTGCCTAAGTCCCTGGCTTTGGGAGAAACTGCCTATAGAGGGAGCCCAGGACTGGGCTCAACCACATGAAATACAAGCCTGCATCATGCAGAGATTGTAGAAGTATGCCGAGGTTCAGATGTGGGTGCTGGAGGCACATACCTTTAGTCCCACCACCCTGGAGACAGAGGCTGATGGATCTTTGTGAGTTCAAGGCCAGCCTGGTCTACATAGTAGCCAGGGCTACACAGAGTAATCCTCTTCCAAAATAAATAAATAAATAACAACAGAGGTTCAGATGTCTGACTTCCAGACTGGAATCTGAAGACCCAGATCAATAATGAGAACAAGGACCCCAGGCCTCCCCGACATTCCTTCACAAGACTTCCTGTAGCCTAGTGTCCCATGGAGCCTCTCAACAGGGAATCTCACTGAAGTTTCTCTCCTGTTTCCACTTAAGCCAGGTGAGCTCAGACATCTGGCATGATCCATCCTTGCCACAGTTTCGTCATGGTAAAAATAATCAAAATACAACACCTTGACCTATTTCTGCTAGGAAAATTAAGGAATACTAGGTGGAATCAATGTTATGATTTCAAAATGCCTCACATATGTGATCGTATTTTAAATGTTCATGAATCCTATATATGCACAAAGGCAAGGAGTTCTGCATGTGATTTCTGTGGTTCTCTATATGATCTATATATATATTATGTATAATATATATATAATATAATAATAATATATATAATAATAATATATAATATATATACATATATATATATATATATATATATATTGCACAAGCCATGGTTCATTGCAAAGGTCTGGGTGAGGTGTACCTGCTGCATTCAACCAATAAATGTGCCCCAATGCCCCTTACTGGCAGCAGCCTTGTTATGACCATCATGATTGACCACACACAACTGTGTAGTTTTGTATCCTCCAAGCCTCTAGTGATTTCCTCTACTGGGGACATCTTTAAAACACACAGTAAACATCACATTTGCAGAGCATCTATGGACTGGTGACAGTAATGTTATATTGATAATTGCATCTATTGTGATTGTTCCTGCCCGATTGTGCCAGTTTGGACAAAACAAGGAAAGAAAGTTCTTGTGGACCTGAGGAGTAGAAGGGCCCTTATTCTTCCACTAACTGCTGGAAGACCTTCTATTTCTCACCTCCAAGAACTCCATCCTGCTTTGATATATGACTGGCTTTGCTCGGTTTTGACCAACTGGGAACTTCCTGTAAGACCACTACATAATCTTTTCTTTTTCAAGAATAATGCAAGAAAATGTGTTAGCAAATGACAACAAAAGAGCCTCTGAGTGAGGCTCATAGAAGATCTTCTACTTATTTTAGTTCTGTGGCTATGGCTATTCCTTAATTCATCTATTTAGCAAAAAAAAGTAATATTAATAACAACTTATCAAGGGCTTATAATTCTAGGATACTCATGTAACATCAAATAATGAGTCATGGAGTCTCCTATAAAGATTTAATTATAGTGTTGAGTGGAGTGATATAAGGTTTTAAATAAATTAGGTGGGTCCTAGATGCATTGGTGGAGTGAGGCTTGTCATGCACAACACCGAGCAGAATGATTCGGAGTTCAGGTCATCTTCATTTACATAAGAAATCAGGATCCAAGCTGAAATGCCTCTGACACTGTCTCAGAAACAGAAGAAAAAATAACCTTCACAAATGAGTGAATTGTGTAGTATTCTGATACCATGGTAGGGGTAAGAGAGTAGAGAAAGGACTGTGGCTTGTGGTTATAGGCAGGGTGGCTGGGAAGACTCACCCTGAAGATAGCTGGTATTTACGGAGCACTTAGTATGTGTGTGCTTTAACACATGGTAGGTATGTTATAATGACTTTGCTGAACTCACTCTATGTGTCAGGCTTTCTTCTGAGCTCTTCGCACTTACGTAATCTCGTATAGTCCTCACAGAGACAGGTTATCTTATTGTTCTTGTGGTGTGGAGGAGAAAAGTGAGGTCTGGGAAAGTACCCCATAGACTGTGGAGTTGCTGGAATTGAAAACCAGTTCAGTCTGAATTGACACCATAATCCTAGCCTACTGTTTGACCTACACCCAGAAATTATGCTGAGAGTGGAGGCTAGAGAAATGGCCAGGAACTCAGTCCAACTGAAGTCATTTTGTAAGCTCCATGCCAGGGCCCAAAGACCAAGTATGCACACATAGTTGCTGCTCTGAAGGGGTAGGCTTTCTGATGTGCAAAGTATTAATGTCTCACTATGAAAGTTGCCATCAAGATCAAGCTGTGTAGGGGCTGGAGAGATGGCTCAGAAGGTAAGAGCACTGACTGCTCTTCCGAAGGTCCTGAGTTCAAATCCCAGCAACCACATGGTGGCTCACAACCATCTGTAATGGGATCTGACACCTTCTTCTGGTGTGTCTGAAGACAGCTACAGTGTACTTACATATAACAATAAATAAAACTTGAGAGAGAGAGAGAGAGAGAGAGAGAGAGATCCTGTTGTGCAAAAGCCATTAAGCACTTCCTACCAAATCTAGTCATGTTCCCATCAACACAGAAGGCTGAACTAGTGCTATATCAGCAGGAAGTGTCAAGCCCTGGGTTGCCCAGGATTCAAAGAGATATCACAGAATATCAAACAGGAGGGGGTTATCAACCCTACATGTCTACAGAGAACATCAGGAGGACAAGGCGCCTGGCAATACCACACCACACTGTTATCCAGGATCTGACAGCACAGAATGCACAGACGAAGAGCAAAGTTCTGCTAGTGTGAGGTAAGGCAACAGGTCCCAGTGGTTTGGTGTACATTCACTTAAAACAAAAACAAAAACATACATTGCTTGTAATTTTTAACCTCCCTTAGGGTGTTTCAAATGATTTGTGAAGATCAATGTTCCTCTTGTTCAAAGAGTTTAGGGAGTTCCAAACCCTTCTCGTTCAGACTGGCCTGTCATAAAGAACAAAGGAACATGGAATTTCTTGCAGAGATCAGAATTTACACAAAGGAACCCAGGGAAATAAACCCAACAAAGACATACTTTTTAACTTCCTTCCATCCAGAAGTGGGAGAGATGGACGCGACTTTATACATGCTTAGCTGGTTTTATCTTCCATTGATAAAATTGGCTCTATGACTTTTATTTATGTATATGTGCAACCACCCATGGTCTAAAGAAATGGCTGACAGGATTGGGCTCGTATGGCCCTGAGATCAAATTCAAATTCTATCCGTCATATGCTATAACTCCTGGGAAAATTAGTTATGCTCTCTAAACATCAGCTTTCTGTGGGTAGGGCTGTGGTGGCTTGGGCTCATTGCCAGCTTGACTGGTCATGAATGAGATGCTGGGTGACCATAAAAACCCAGAGAAATACATTCAAGGGGGACAATAGGAAACACAGAGTTCCTCAGACAGGAAGCCAGGGGAGAAGAGGATGCCACCATGGTAGACAGACAGACACAGAAGAGAGTGGTAGAGAGGAAAGGTAGGCAGAGGCCCAACTAAGGAGATCTTGTCTTCTAGGACTGTTGAGTGGTAGAGCAATCACCAGGGATGGTCACCAACAGCCTTGCATTATCTACTTATTGTTACTTTTCTCTCTCTTCCCTTCCCTTCCTTCCCATGATCCTTTTGATGGGGCTGAGCCAGGTCAGCTTCCTCATTAGCAGAGGGGGAAGAGACTATGAGGATAGTGAGAGAGGTGACTGCCACTGCCTTGGCACACAGAAGACAGAGTTCCCATTGGACACTGAGACTTCTCAGCCAAGGCACTGGAGAGCAGGTGTGCTGAGGAAGGCACCCTGTGAGACAGAAGGCTGACATGGAAATCTGTGCCCAGCTCTGGGCAAGGCATCCATGAGAGGGGCAATGGGAACAGTGGCCACACACAGGGTAACCGAGTTCAAGAAGGGGATCAGGATAGGAATGCAAGACGGCAGACCGTAGTGAGTCTCCATGGCCTGAGGAGAGCATCTGCCCAGTACTGTGTGGGGATGTGTGAGCATGAGTGTGAGAAAGAGGATGTGTAAGGGCAGAGCTGGCATGCAAGCTCAGTGAAAGAAGCCTTGCAGTGCCTTGGGGGATAGCTCCATGTTGGGATCTGAGGAGAGTGGGGAGGAAGCCACTTAGTGCCAGCCAGTGGACACCAGATCCTAAAAGCAAGGAAAGAAATCACCTACATGAGTGTGGGATAGAAGAGCCCAAGGGAGGAAGAGAAGGGCATGTGAACTCGGCAGCATCAGCCAGACGATCAAATGCACAACTGCTGTTGGCAGCCAGGTTGTGTCTGAGAATGGAAGGATAAATGTGGGAAAGAAGAGAATGGGAATGGTGGGATGTGAGATGCAAGTGGCAGTGGAGATGTCCCCTATAACGGTGAGAAGGACACATTCCAAACAGCTTCCCATGCATATTCCTTCACACTGTCCTCGAAACCCGTCGCTTCGCCCATGTGGAGTCAACACCAGGACCTGCCCTTCTAAACTCTACCACTGGAAAGAAACAAGGGCTTAGAGAAAGGACAGGTTTCAGGGCTGAGACTTAGAATTTGTTCTGAAGCCAGAGCAATGAAAGAAAGACAACCACTAAATGCAATGTATAAATCAAGTCAGATTCTCTTGCAATAGGGACTATTATCAAGATAAGCAGCAAAAACGTGAATGGGGGCTGAGAGCACATTGTACAGCCAGTTTGAGAGCCAATAGGGAACACTTAATTCTTGGTTGTTGATGAACCATCTGATTGGCAACTTACTGTTACATTGTTCAGGGAAAGAACAATGGTGGAACTGTGGTTGCAGCCCTTGAGACTGCAAACAGTCTCAAGGTAAACAGTCTCAAGTCCCACCACCGTAAACAGAACAACCAGGTCTTTCCATGTGCACCTACCTTGCCCTGCCCTCCGATGACTGTGCTCCCCCACCTGGAACTCGTTCCTCCCTTTTCGTTTTGGTAGGAAGAGCACGCTTCAGGGTGCCTCCCCTTCTACTGGCATTTGGCTGAATGCACCTGCATTTCCCTTCCCCAGCTGTTAGAGTCCACATGGAACACACTCATGTCTGTGTCTTTAGGATGGAGCCCAGCCGCTGCCAGTGTTCTTTGCTGGGTATTAACCATGGGGGTGTGGCTAGGATTACACTGGCTTCTAAAGTCAAGAGTACAAAGCAGAAATAGCAAGTGATTTAACTGTTACTTGGTTGAGTGTGAATTAATACTATGTAAATAAATCATGACTTCTCTCTCCCAGCCTCAGTTGCCTCACATGTAAAGGAGCTTGCTAGGTCATGTTAATGCTGTCTGTAAGACATCTGGCAGTGACATGTAGCCAGAATTCAACAATGTCAGTTTCCCCGTTCTACTTAAGACTCCAGACTACCACAGACAGAGAAGAGTGGTACATCCTGGGTCTTATTCTCGACTCCTCTATAATATTGATATCTGAATCTGGAGAGGCCTGGAGTGCTCACTTCACATCTCAAGATCCCAGTTTCCTTCTTGGAAAATAAATCCTGGAAAAATGGGGCAGGGAATAGTTAGCTTTCCATTTCTGCGCTGCAGAGATCTCTGAGGTCAAAAATATAATTTTCCCTTTCTTTTTTTAAAATAACAGTGAGTACAGAAGGTGGGCTGAGAAGTGTTTGCGTTCAAGGATGTTATCCTTTCAAGAATATTCCTCACTTTAATAGTCAGGGCCTGCCCTGCTTATGCTGTGGTTTGCAGCTCATACCTGCTAAAATTCTGAGATAAACTGAGAAATTTGGGGGGCATCACTGTTGAGCACATTGGTGGCTCACTAGCTGTCAAGGATTTAGTGCATACCTTAAGCACTTTCCTTATTCATAAATCTTTGGCTAATTACTTATTCCTTTTAAAATGGGAGAGCTGAGTGGGACCTTGGACATTTGCCTACTGGCTCAAACAGAGCCCTGACCTTGGTTGCCAAGCCTTTCTGGGCTTTGATAGGCTGGTGATATCTGCCACTGAAAGAAAATTGATGGGTCTGATTTTCCTGCAAGAGAGATTTTGCACTGATTATCAGCTCCATAAAGATTTTAGCTCCTGCCCATTCTATATAATGATAGCAATAAATTTGTTTTAATTTAGGACATTCCTAAATGCAGAATTTGTATATTGACAAATACAAAACAATGCTGTGCAAACAGCCAGGATAAAGTCTTGGATAATAAACAATGTGAGCTTAATAGATAAATTAACCAATAAAAGTATAATTAGACTGTTTCGAAGTGAGGCCATGGTGTTTGCAATTCTGATAGAAACATTGCCCTTCCCTTTGTGTGAGAGATAAAATATGAGCTGCAGGAGAGACTCCACAGAGCAGAGCGAGGCGTTTATCCCTCATGGTAGATACACTTTAAATAGAACAATTTGTTTCTAGCTAAATGCCAAAAGGTTCAGCCAACCCACTCAGCCCTTTCCATGGCAAGCATTGATTTCGTAGCACAACACGTGTATCAGCATCTCAGCCACGCCTTCTCTGCCTTTTCCTTGATTCAGTTCTTTAGATGGGTGTCAACCAAGTAAAATTCTCATCGAATTTATCTATGTGGGCTTCGTTTTGAGTGAAGGGAGTGACTCCCTACATGATTGTATTCCCCTTGGAGAAGCACACAAGGAGGGTCCCCCCTGGCCAGGATGTTTATACTAATAGCCCTACATAGGAGCATGGTTTTGACAGATGGCAAAAAAATCTAATGAACCACACACACACACACACACACAAATATTTGCAAAGCTGTGAGGCCCTCGATGGCATTGTCTTATTTGAAGTCCAAATTTCTAATTCTTCCAGGATGCAGGTAGCCCGAGGACATTGTTAGCTCATAAAACCTAATTGGACCAATTACAATAGAAGAATATTTTGCCCAGAGTGTTTAATCACACCAATCACCTAATGATTTTTCTTGTTGTTCAATGTAGCTAGGGCTGTTTACCGGAAGACGAACTCATGTGTGCAGCTTAGAACATTGCCCAAGATGGGAGTGGGGGGTGGGAATCATAATGCTGAATTTTAAAAGATCAGTGTGCGTTTGTATGGTGTGTGTGTGTTTAGGTGTATATGTGTGTATTTATGTGAGTGTATGTGGCATTTTCATGTTTGTATGTGTGTTTATGTATGTGTGCATGTGTGTGTATGTGTGTGTGAGTGTGTTTTAGGTATATATGTGTGTAGTTATGTGAATGTATATGGTGTGTGCATCTTTTGTATGTGTGCATGTGTGTGTATGTATGTATGTATGTACATATTGTGTGTGTGTGTTTTGTATATAAGTGAATGTGTATGTATGTGTGTGTGTGTGCCTCATTTTTATCATCTCTGCAGGGAGACAGACAGACAGACACACAGTGTGGCCATAGGGAAGGAACAGTGTTCTGCAAGTCAAGCAGAGCAGGACATGACAAATGATTCTACTTTTTTTGTGAAAACAAAGGATGTTTATAGTGAGGAACTTGGTGTCCATTCTTATTTCCCATACTTCAGTGACTTCCCAGCTGATTAAGCGGTTTGGTATATGCTGCAGTCAAACCACGTGATTAAGCGGTTTGGTATATGCTGCAGTCAAACCAGCTGATTAAGTGGTTTGGTATATGCTGCAGTCAAACAGACTACAGTTTCCTGGGGAATGTCTAGTTTGAAGCTCTGAAGGCCTTTTGTTCGAGCCCTCCTTCAGCCTCTTGCCAACCCTGGATGTTGGCGCCCAGCATCGAAGCATTATGAGTTTGATTCCCAGTCTCCACAGTGTGGGGATAAAGCCTGTGCTTTCCCCAGTGCCATGGGGGCTTTAGCAAAACATTACATGTGAAGCAACAAAAAGTGCGAGCAGTCTACAGAGCTCAGTAAGCACAGGCACTTGCTGTCATTATTATGTCTGTGTGGTTAACTTAAGTGTTCTGTAACTTTTTTTTTCCATTCTTACATTAAAGTCATGGATAACAGTATCCATTAACCATAACTCATCAAACCACAATCCCAACACTGCAGGCGTCACCCAAGAAAGAAGGTAATGAAGAAAGAGGGTTTCTTTCAGGGACCTATTTGGATGTCACACAGAAGTAGTTAGGGCTCTAGGAAATATTCTGAGAATTCAAGAGATCCTGAAGCCAAACCTGTGATTCATTCTCCAGCACAAAAAGCATTTGGCAGGCTGTGGTTTGGAAACAACACCTCTGTCTGATTTGGAGGCTCTAAATGGGACCATTTGGACTCACTGTGACACTGGCTCATCCTCCAACTCTGGAGAGATGGCAGGAGAGATTCCCAGTCTGTTCAGACAATATTTTCCTTATTTCTTCTTGGACATTTCTAGATAAAGAACTATCACAATATTGGTGTTAAGAGATCACACACACACATACACACAGACACACACACACACACACACACACACACACACACACCTCTCAAGCAAGCACTACAATACACACAAAATTACCTATACAGCCCTCAGTGAAGCCTTTCTGCCTTCCTCAGAGCGTACACAGCCAGTGTTTCAGCCCCAGTGATGGCTTTCTGTGAAATGCCTTCCCCACACTCTGCTCAGTTTCATCTTGGTGGCTTTGTGACTCTTCCTCAGAAATGGAGCACTAAAGGAGGTGACCCTCTCAATCAGATAGCATAGATCAAATGGACTAACTATTAAAAAGCTACAAATGCCACACTCCATGTATAAACAGGTACAGTATGGTGTGTGTGTGTGTGTGTGTGTGTGTGTGTGTGGTGTGGTGTGTATGTGTGTGTGAATGTGTATGTGAGTGTGTGTGATAGAATGTGTGTGTATATGTATGTGTGAATGTGTGTGTATGAGTGTATATGACCGAGAGATTATGTGTATGAGAGAGTATGTGAATGTGTATGTATGTGTGGGTGTGATACAATGTTAGTGTGTAAATATAAGTGTGTATGCATGTAGTATGTGTATGTATGTGTGTGAGAGAGAATGTGTGTGTATGTGTGTGTGTTAGTGTGTGATATAATGTGAATGTGTGAATATAAGTGCATGTATGTAGTATGTGTGTATGAAAGAGAGATTGTGTGTGTATGTGAATGTGTATGTGTTTATGTGTGATAGGATGTGAGTGTGTATGAGAGAGAGATTGTGTATGTATGTGAATGTATATGTGTGTGTTAGTGTGTGATAGAATGTGACTGTGTGTATATAAGTGTGTACATATGTAGTATGTGTGTATGATAGAAAGACTGTTTATGTGAATGTGTATGAGTGTGTGTGATAGAATGTGAGTGTGAGTATATAACTGTGTATATATGTAGTATGCATGTGTATGTGTGTGAGTGTGCATGAGAGAGAGATAGTGTGTTTGTGTGTGTGTGTGTGTGTGTGTGTGTGTCTGCGCACGCATGTGTGTATGAATAAGATACTCATCCCTGGGTGAGAATCAGAGCAGACCCCTCAGATAAGAAAGATCAAGATCTTCTGCCTAAAAGGAAGTTGGCATCTCTCTCAACTTTGTAATGTCCTAGGTTCTATCAGTTCACACATCCATGCATCCCTTCTGGAAAGACAAGGGACAGAGTAACCAAAGTCATTGCCTCCTGTGACTTCCAGAGACGCCTTTGTACTCGGGATCCAACAGCTGCCCCAGCTTTGGCTTCCACATTTCTGGGGTAGGATGATTATGACCATTTGGGAACTGCTCAATTTGTTTTCAAACTTTTGACTTAATTATTCACAATGCCTAATGCTCAGCCTAACTCTGTATGGGGAGAGTCACCCAGAGGGGCTGATGCAGACCCTGTTGCTTCTGAAGGTCCAGCCACATGTCCTTTGACATGTCCTTTGACATGTCCTTTCCACTGGCCAAGAAAAAATGAGAATCTGCCTAGCATCTGCTAGAAGCTGATGTATGTTCTGTCCTGATGGCCTCCCCTGACTCATTCCTAACCACAAAGCAGAGCTACATAAATTCCAGGTCTTACTCAACTTTGGTGGCCTCTAGTGATGTAAGTAGTTTCAAGAGTCTAGAAATTCTGTCCTGTCTCTCTAAGACAGTAAGACAATGTGGCCAAGGCAGTAGGGCTCTCTAGCACCCTCATGTGAAGAAGCTGGGGGCCTTGTTGGGAAGCCCTGCATGTTCACATACTCCTCTGGGACCTGTCACTCTGTGGCTGTACATACAACTTGGTTTATTTTTCAGTTGATAACTTTTGCATGGCATACTTGTCCTTCACATTACTGGCTGCATTTATTTCAGCCAACAACATCTGTGCCTATGCAAGTTGCAGAATCCATGTGGACTGTTTAGTTCAAAGTGAAAAACTATTCAGTACTATCATACATTGTAAAATTTCACACAAAAACAGCTTTAAAACCATCTTGTTCTCTTCTTATAAAAAAATTTACCTTACACTTACAAAATATGCATATAGGATTTCCTTCTCACATATACACCCATACCCATACCCATACCCATACATATACATATACCCGTACCCATACATACATATACACGTGTACATACACATACACACACACACACACACACACACACACACACACATACACACACACACACACACATACATAGTCATCCTTTAGAATAAGAAGGCTTCTTAGTTTCAATAACAATTGAAACACTCCAAGCTGGATGTGGTGAGTAATGCCCATCATTCAGACACTTGCAAAGTGGAGACAGAAGGATCCAGATTCAAAGCCATGCTCAGCTATGTTGTGAGTCAGAACCCAGCACAGGCTACTTGAGATTCCGCCTCAGAATACAAACAAATTAGAAACAGAAACCAATGGAACTCACAGAAGCCAGTGTGTACCTTACCTGCCATGGGCTCACAGACTTAGGCATTGGCTTTGTGGTCCCTGAATCACTGGACTGACCATGTTTTTGTAGTCACTACTTCATTCTGAGTACTGATATCCAAATTAAACTAAACACCTGTGAAACCTTGCTGATGGTTGAGGGTGCATGGGTGTGAACAGCTAGCTGCATAGATCAGGGTCTAGTTTCTTCTTTTGTTTGACCTGAGTATAATTGGCTTCCATCTGTCTGTCACCTGAGAAGAGAGCCCCAAGCCAGTGTGTGTGGCATCTCCTGGGGAAGGTTAAGTTCCCTGGCATGAACTGCATTCAGCCACTGAATACCCCAGGGCATCCTGGAGATAGGCTTTTATTCACAGGAAATCAGATAGCCATTTGGTGATAAAGTATTTATTCCCCATTACTGTCTTGTTGCCAAGACTACTGCACAAAGCCCATTGCTTAAATGGAGCTACAGTCCTAAACAAGACCACAAACACATACTGAAACAAGAAATTAAATTTTAAAAAGTAAATCAACAGTCTGTAGCCAGAACTGTGCTGTTCAGCATTTAATGTTGATTGAGGTGACTCTGACAGACTTTGAATCAATAGGATTTCTCTCTTTAATCATTCCCTCCCTCCAAGAAACCTTCTTTGCAGTTTAAGGAAATGATGCCACTATTTTTAAGGCAGTTACGCATGAGCTGATGCTAGCTTTCAGAAAACTGCCTTCTCTCTAAAGGTCTGGCTTTGAAGCACTTGGTATTATTTAACACATTTCATTTTGATGTGAAGTCTGAAGAGGTATGAGAGTCCAGCAATAGTGAACGGGGTCTCGGTCCCACTCTCACTGAGAGTCCAGCAACAGTGAACAAGATCTCGGTCCCACTGAGAGTCCGACAATAGTGAACAACGTCTCAGTCCCACTGAGAGTCCAACAGTAGTGAACGAGGTCTTGGTCCCACTGAGAGTCCAACAACAGTGAACAACGTCTCGGTCCCACTGAGAGTCCGACAATAGTGAACGGGGTCTCGGTCCCACTGAGAGTCCAGCAATAGTGAGCAGCATCTTGGTCCCTCGCTATGTAGCTGAGTTCAATAGTATACAAATACAGGCAGTTTTACACCAGAGCAGACTCACGGTAGCACTGTGATTACAGCGTGGAGTACTGAAGGTGTGGAAGAGGCAGAGGCCATCTCTAGGAGTCTTCACAGAGCAGACTGTCCTGGAAGGACACCAACTTCAAGCAATTTTTACTATTTCCTAAACCCTAGCACTGAGGAGCTTTTAATTCTCATGGTAAAGCTTATTCAAGTCTTCTCTTCCTCCCATTTTACAGATGCATGACTTAGACCTAAGTCAGTTACTGTCATAGAGTAACCAGCAAAAGACACATAATGCTACCCTAGCAGTCCAGCATAGAATGCCCGTCCCTAGCTGTTGCATATGGAATGCCCATCCCTAACCATACATATAGAATGCCCACCCCTAGTCATAATATATAGAATGTCCACTCCTAGCCAGGACATGTAGAATTTTCTCATTCCTAGCCATAACATATAGAATGTCTACTCCTAGCCATAACATATAGAATGCCCATCTCTAACCATACATATAGAATGCCCATGCCTAGTCATAGCATATAGAATGTCCATCCCTAGCTTTAACATATAGAATTTCCACTCTCAGCCTTAACACACCCTGCTTCCTCTCAGGGGCAATTGGGATGCCAACATACACATTCAGGCAGGGTGAGCAGTTTAGCCAGCCATGAGGAATAGAATTTTTAGGAATGTTTAGAAAATCTAATGTCAGTTACTACGGCCAAACTTGTGTTGATGTGGAGCCAGGGAGCCTGGTGAAGAACAGTAGACTATAAGACTCAAAGAAAGCAAATACAGATGCAGTGGAATGCTCAGGCTTCTGGCCTACTGGACAAAGGGCAAGTGGGAACAGGCTGAATTAAGGTTTTTGCTACAGATATACTGAGTGGAGTAAGGATTGAGTGGCATGCATTTTAAGAATTCATTCATTTATTCAGTTCTTCAACATTATTGGTTGGGTTTCTTCTATGTGCCAATGTGACTCTGAGAGTTGAGGGCATAGCAGGGAATAAGAAATTAGTCCCGATTTTCTCTCCGGTGAGTTTCTGAGAGTGGAGCAGCCAGCCTGGAGGCACAGGTCCCACGAGTCCCAGGGGAGCCTCAGGGCAGCAGGGGCAGGATCCTCTCAGCTTCCTAGTGACAGAGGGGGATCAGCATCCTTCTCTATCCCTTCCCTGCAAGTGGAGGGCCATCCTCCAGGGGATGCCTTAAGCCAGAGACTCTGGCTAGAACCGCCATTTTCTCTCAGTGGAGGGCCTACCTCCAGGGAATGCCTTAAGCCAGAGACCTGGGAAAGAGCCACCATTTTCTCTCCAAGAGTTTCTGAGACCAGAGCAGCCAGCCAGGAGGCACAGGCCCCACGAGTCCCAGGGGAGCCGCAGGGCAGCAGGGGCAGGATCCGCTCAGCTTCCAAGTGACAGAGGAGGATCAGCATCCTTCTCTGCCCCTTCCTGGCAAGTGGAGGGCCTACCTCCAGGGAACGCCTTAAGCCAGAGACTCCGGCTAGAGCCACCATTTTCTCTCTGGTGAGTTCCTAAGACCGGAGCAGCCAGCCGGGAGGCACAAGCCTCACAAGTCTCAGGGGACTTGCAGGGCAGCAGGGACAGGACAAGCTATAGTCAGAGACACTAAGAACATCTAACACCAAAAAGCAAGAGATGGCAAAAGGCAAACGCAAGAATCCTACCAACAGAAACCAAGACTACATG
Organism: Mastomys coucha; assembly: GCF_008632895.1. Taxonomy (NCBI): domain Eukaryota; kingdom Metazoa; phylum Chordata; class Mammalia; order Rodentia; family Muridae; genus Mastomys; species Mastomys coucha. The sequence continues at coordinate 102,338,357 of NW_022196898.1, read as the reverse complement.
GCTTCATCAGAACCTAGTACTCCCACTGCAGCAAGTCCTGGATATCCCAAAACACCGGAAAAGCAAGAATTGGATCTAAAATCATATCTCACAATGCTGATAGAGGAACTTAAGAAGGACATGAATAACTCCCTTAAAGAAATGCAGGGGAATACAGGTAAAGAGCTACAAGCCCTTAAAGAGGAAACAAAAAATCCCATAAAGAATTACAGGAGATCACAAGTAAACAAGTAGAAGCACTTAAAGAGCAAACTCAAAAATCCCTTAAGGAATTGCAGGAAAACACAAACAAATAGGTGAGGGAATTGAGTAAAACCATCCAGGACCTAAAAATGGAAATTGAAACAATAAAGAAATCACAAAAAGAGACAACGTTGGAATTAGAAATCTTAGGTAAGAAGTCAGGAAACATAGATACAAGCATCACTAACAGAATACAAGAG
>NW_022196898.1:102333137-102333411 GCF_008632895.1 Mastomys coucha | reverse complement strand
TATGAAATTCTTAGGGAAATGAATGGATCTGGAGAATATCATCTTGAGTGAGGTAACCCAATCACAAAGGAACAATCATGGTATGCACTCTCTGATAAATGGTTATTAGCCCAGAAGTTTGGAATACAGGAAAAACAACCCACAAACCACAAGGAACTCAAGAAGAAGGAAGACAAAATGGTGGACAGTGCACTCCTTCTTAATAGGGGGAACCAAATACCCACTGAAGGAGTTGCAGAGATTAACTGTGGAGCAGAGACTGAAGGAAGGGCAA
>NW_022196898.1:102316369-102332777 GCF_008632895.1 Mastomys coucha | reverse complement strand
AATTATCAGAGTATACATAAGTAGGTAGCAAGCAAGTTCCAAAATAAATTATACCATCATGAAACGGAATGACCACACCAGAAGACGGGCTGCTTTGGAACAGCCATCAGAGGAGAAGAGGCTGAGAAAGCAGCAAGTGAAGTGAAGTCTTCATGACAGAGGAGCCTGCCGTGGGTGAAAGCGAGGCAGACATTCAGCAAATGAGCATTTGGGTCTTCGGGAAGGAGTGCTTGAGGGCAAGTTAGTGTGGAGGCTCCACGTTGGAGCCAGAAGGGCGTGAAGGACAGAATTCGATAGAGAGCAGAAGCGTATGTTGGAGAGGAAGCAGGATCTGCTGAAGGCAGCAGAGCATTTAGCACTGTGTCCCGAGTGAACCAGGAACCCACTGGGAGGTTTAAGCAGGCAGATGTCTTAACCCACTTTACATTTTGAAATGAACACCATGGAAAATATGGGAAGAATGCATCGCTCGGTGACAGGGGTGAAAGCTGAGAGACCAATTAGGAGAACTGCCTAAGTCCTGAGCAGAGAGATTCCCTTAATAGACTCGAGATGGGTAGAACTGGTGGTGATTGGAGCTCAGATAAAGAAGCCTCGACTGCAGCGCAGACTGTGGAGGATACTCCAGATTCTGGCTGACACTGATGCCCAGGGACCAAAGCAGAGGAGGTAGCTGGGAAGCTCATGGTATGAAGATTTCTGCTGTGGACCAGGGAAGGGTGGTTCTGGGCTCCCGAGGGCGGCAGCTCTTCTGAGATTGCAGCTGTGTGGCATGTACAAGGACCGGAGGAGGTGAGAAGTAGGGTATGAAGGGAGGGCAGGGATGTCTGTACATTCCAGTTGTGAGACCAGGAACTGAGAAGGAAGTCACCTCTTAAACAAACCCGAGTAGAAAGTGGGGTAAAGAGGAGGATCGGGGAACACTGGGGAAACGCATACTAGAGAAGCAGATATGGACAGGCTGTAGGAAGTGAGTTCTAGACGAATCACACACCCAGCCTCTGGAGGGCCTTTCCTGAGATTCGTTTGTCTACCTGTGAATTAAGATGGTGGTGCTACACTGATGCAGAATTAGTTAAACTACCAAATGCAAGTGCTTCCACGTACTATCCCAGTCCTGTGGAGGTACCATTTCATAGTAGCGCTCAGGATATGTCTCATTTCTGTAGACCTTCTAAGACATTAATGTTCTTAGCTGCTTTTAAGTCAAGATTTAAGTATGTGCCGCATCTAGGCTCCTTACTCTTTTCATTTATATCCAACCACTAAAACAAGATGCTGAAAATGTTTTGGTCATCTCTCATTGTACAAACATAAAAACTCAGGCTCAAGTAGAGTTTATCCCCCAGGTTACACACCGGCAACCATAACCGATGAGGACGAGAACAAGACACTGGATGTACGTAGTTCTAAATCAGTCCAACAGTTCTGAGCTCATTCCAAGCAAGATGTTATAAAGCTGACCCCTGTCATAATGCCATCTCATTGACATTACTTGGGATCTATGCTAGGTGACTGAATTTTATTTTTTATGATATTTCATAAGCCCAGCACCCCATGTAAAGCTGAGCCTCATTCATTTTCTAGTGCTGGGACACACACTAATCCAGGCCTGTCTTTGGAGGAAATGAACAGATGTGTCCAGTATTCAGCTGTTGACAAATATGGTAAGTAACAGACATCAAGGAAATCACTCCTCGGGGTGTGGTGCTCACTCATGTTGGTAGCGAGGGGGACATCTTTGTATTTTATAATAACCAAAAATAGTAGGTAATTATAAAATGCTATACAGGCTCTAACTCTGATGTTGAAGTCTTTACAACTCTACAGTCATATTCAAGCCTAATAAAGGGTGTCAGACTCTGCATGAATATGAGTGTACATGAGTGTGTTGTGTGAGCATGTGTATGCATGTGTGAGTGAGTGTGCACACATGAGAGTATTGAGTGTGAATGTATGTGAGTTCAAGGGTACATGCATTTGTGTATAAGCAGGATGCACAGAATGTATATGAGCATATGTCTGCATGGGAGTGTACACAGTTTGGAGAGACTGTGAGTGAGTGCAAATTTGTGCATAATGAAGTCCTAAGAAGATACAAGGTCTTTATGTAAGTAATCTCTGGCTCTCCTGGCATTGTAAATCCTTTACTGGAAAGTTCCCACAGTTACATCCCCTGGGAGGATTTTTCATATGAGCTGAGCACAACAGGGTTTAAAGCAATTCATCCATCCACCCATCCCTTCAAACAGCTGGCAAGAAGGCACAGGAAAGCAGCCTGGGCCAGCCTCACAGGAATGCTCAACTGCAAATTAACACAGCTCTTTGGAATAATTAAAATTTGATGCTGGCCCCTGGAAGCCAAGGGAAACACAGAAGCCTTTAATATCAGCTGCATTAGGGTGTTTGGACAAACTGAGAATTCCTATAGATAAATATGACATATTTAATATTTCCTCCTAGAAATATCATATCATCTAACCTTAAATACCATCATCTAGGGATAGGGCCATGATATCCTTTATTAGTCTTTAAGTCTGAGAGGTTCTATATTAGTTTAAATATCAGTCCAATGGCCCACTTTCTCATGGCCGCTTTGTTTGAATGGATGGAGGGCTGGACACATCAGCTAAATGCAGCAGATTTGTTTCTAGAGCTGTGTTTCAGGAAAGACAGAACTGGCTTCTCTGATTTGGATGGCTCTACACCTTAGAGCTCCTACATTACAGGACTCCATACCCTTTGTCCATAACCATGGAAAACCTTGAAGAAACAAAGGGTTATACTCCTGATTAGATGTAATAGAGCAAGCACTGGTCGTCTTGAGAAACTTAGAGGAAAGGGCTCTGTTCTCCTAGTGTGTGTTGGCATGCAGACTGGCTCCTGCCACTAGCTTTGCAGAGCAATTGGTAAGTCCAGGATCCTTCAGCAGGGAAATATATTCCAGAAGCCACAGCACAACATCTTTCAACAGATAACACACTGCACCCCCTCTCTCAATAGATAACACTATGTTTTCTCAGAACTCCACAGTGTGCCGTGGGCCTAGTAGGAAAAGTTTCCGTGATGGATTCAGGTGAAGCTGCAATCTACCCCTAATTAAAAAAAAACTTTTAAAGAATTTTTGACTAGATTTATTTTTTATGTGTGCCTTGTTTGCATTCATGTCTATGTACCACATGCAACTCGGTGCCATGAAGATCAGAACGGGGCATCAGATCCCCTGGAACTTGAGTTTCAGATGTTGTAAACCACCATGTGAGTACTGGGAACTGAACCTGGGTCGCCTGCAAGAGTAGCCAGCACTCTTACCTGCTAGGCATCTCTCCAGCCCCGTGAAGATTTCTTCTTAAAGAAAAAGAGATCCAGTTAATATTTCAGAATGGATGGGAGACAGGTACATAAAAGCCCATCCTGAGCTCAGGACTACTGGCAGTTGGCGAGTCCTGATAGGTTGACCATGCTTAGAGAATTGCCCCAAAATGAAGCAGAGGAATACTGTAGTGATAATGTAAATGTCTGAACATCTCTGTACCAGTCCCAGGAGAAAGCACCCGGATGTTTGGATGGAGTGAGAATTCTTAGAGAAAAGATACATATTGTTTTTCTTCCTTCTAGAAGCAGCCTTTTGCACAGCTGGCATTACCCTTTCATGTCTTTACTATTTTGATTTATTTTTGCCATTTTCTTGTTTAAATCAGTATTTCTCTATGTACCCCAGGTTAGCCTCAAACTCACAGAAATCCTCCACTTCCCAGACTGGTAACTATTCCCAGACTGGCTTTACTTTCATTTCCTTACTTTCATTTCCTACAGTAGCAACCTCATGAACTTTCGTCCTTTAGGTAATTTTTAAGGAGAATTTCAAGGCGTTTTACAATGTATTGTGATCATATTTACTCCCCACTCTCCCTATGCAGCTCCTTGCTTCCCCTGAACACGCACCCTGCTGCTGACTTCAGATCTTTTCTTAGTAACCTTATGAATCCCTTCAGAGTAGACCATATGTGAAGGGATGGAGGGCCACCCACTGGAGTAGCAAGGCCAACCTACCAGAACTTGCCAACTGCAAACAGTCCTCAGCACAGAGTAGGGACTGATGATGTACCTGTCTCCCATCCATTCTGAAATATTGACTGGTTTAACTTCATGTGTGTTGCCACAGCTACTGTGAGTTCACATGCGCTCTACTGGCTAGTTTTATGTCAACTTGACATAAGCTAGAGTCATTGGAGAAGAGAGAGCCTCAATTGAGAAAATACCTCCATCAGATCAGGTTATAAACAAGCCTGTAGGCATTTTCTTAATGATTCATGGGGAAGGGCCCAGCCCATTGTCAGTGTTGCCATCCTGGGCTCATGGTCCTAGGTGCTGTAAGAACACAGACTGAGCAAGCAACAATAAGCGAGCCAGTAAGTAGCACCCTTCCGTGCCCTCTGCTTCAGCTCCTGCCTCTATGTCCCTGCCATGTATTAGTTCCTGTCCTAACTTCCTTTGATGATTAACAGTGATTTGGAAGTGTAAGTCAAATAAACCCTCTCCTCCTTAACTTGTTTTTGGTCATGCTATTTTATCACAGCAATAGGAACCCTAACTAAGCAAACCACCATGGACCGGCCATGTCCAGAGTACACTGCTCTGTAGGATTCCTTTGCTTGCACTGTTCGACCCCCCTCCCAAACTGCTCCCTGAGCCAGAATCCATAGGTTGATCTCTTTGTTTAATAGGCAGAAGTAGAGTATGAAGGTAAAAATGAACATACAGCTCTTCACACTTAACTCCAGGCTGTTCCCCATAAGTGGTAAAACACAGAGATGTGTTCAGTCTCTTCCTGGACTCTGCAGTCAAATTCTAGCCAAGCTGGTCTTCAGCTTACTGAGCATCCAAGCCTTATGTGTCTTCCTTGAGACTGGCAACAGGACATCAGTGTGAGACACCCACCTCAGTGACCTGCTGAGTTTGTCACTCATCCCTGAAGTACAGTCTACCCACTGTGGGAGCCATGCCAAATGTCAGGTTCTCACCTGGAGTCAGTTCATTGAGAAGTGCAAACTCAGCCAAAAACAGTGAAACTGTGTATACCTGGCTAGCTTAGAAAAACCCTGTTCACACCCAGAGTGGCACTGCAGTTCACCTGGCAAAAGAAATATTCTTACACTACAGTACTGATTCTGCTTTAGTGACCACCAGTTGAGTGAGGTAACCCAGTCACAAAAGAACACACATGGTACACACTCACTGATAAATGGATATTAGACAAAAAGTTTGAATAGCCATGATACAATTCATAGACCATATAAAGCTCAAGAAGAAGGAAGACCAAAGTGTGGATGTTTCAGTCATACTCAGAAGGAGGAACAAAATAATCACAGGATGTAGAGGGTGGGAGGGACTTTGGAGGAAGGGAGGAGAGGGAGGGGGTAAAGAGGGGAGGATCTAGTATGGGAGGAGATGGGGTAAAGAGGGCAGGATCTGATATGGGAGGAGATGGGGTGGGAGAGATGTACAGAGGGTCAAGAAATTGAACAAACGTGTGTAACAATGGGGCATGGGAAACTGGGGGTAGCCACCAGAAAGTCTCCAAAGCCAGGAAAGCAAGAAACTCACAAGACCCAATGGGGATGACATTAGCTGAAATATTCAACAAATGGAAGAGAGAACCTATAAAGACCATATCCAGAGATTAGGCACTGCCCCTGTTTGAGGGATGGAGCCACCCACCCATCTCAAAAAATTTTAACCCACAATTGCTCCTGTCTAAAGGAAATATAGGGACAAAGAATAGAACAGAGACTGAAGGAAAGGCTATCCAGAGACTGCCCCACCTGGGGATCCATCCCATATGCAGACACCAAACCCAGACATTATTGTGGATGTCAAGAAGCACTTGCTGAAAGGAGCCTGATATAGTTGTCTCCTGAGAAGCTCTGGCAGAGCCTGAGATATTCAGATGTGGATGCTCACAGTCAACCATCAGACTAAGCACAGGGGAAGGAGTGAAGGAGCTGGAAGGGTTTGCAACCCCATAGGGAAAACAACAATATCAACAACCAGATGACCCCGCCCCCCAGAGCTCTCAGGGACTAAACCACCAACCAAAGAGTACATATGGAGGGACCCATGGCTCCAGCTACATGTGTAGCAAAGGGTGACCTTATCTGGCATCAATGGGAAGGGAGGCCCTTGGTCCTGTGGAGACTTGATGCACAAGTGTAGGAGAATGCTAAGGTGGTGAAGCAGGAGTGGGTGGGTGGTAGGGTTGGGGAGTACCCTCAGAGAAGCGGGGGGGGGGGGAAGGGATGGAATAGGGGTTGTTCAGATGGTAAACCAGGAAAGGGGATAACATTTGAAATGTAAATAAATAAAATATCCAATAAAAAAATGAAAAATGAAACAAAACCAAAAATTATTTAGTGATGTGGGTCAGTCTGCTCACATATAATACACCTTGCAATGCACACATGCAGGCACATAGATAGGCATGCACACACTTGCAGGTACAACATGCACATACACACACGCACACATACATACACATGTACACACAATGCACACACATGCATACAAACATGCATGCATATACACATGCATGCACATATACACATACACATGAGCAGACTCGCTCATGTGAACTTGCAGGCATGTGTACTCACATTGGCCCTCAGTGCTGAACTGGGCCACTCCTGACGGAGGAGACTATGAGCCCGTGCTCAGAAGTACCACCGACAGCAGTATTTCCATGCAGGTAGGTTTGTTATGGCATGCTAAGAGAGTTCGACAGATTTTCTTTCTTTTGAAAGTGAATATGCCCAAATTCCTACCTCTGGGTACATGGCTTAAAAATAACACCAATGTCTGTGGTGGCCCTGATAAATGAACTTCCAGTGGGGACTAAACAGGAAGCAACTACTGATAAACCACTCATTTTTTTTTTTTTAACTGTGGGAGTTTCTGTTCCAGAGTGGAGAGAGAGAGTGCCTCACTCACTGCCTTACTCTAGAACTAAGAAGTCCGTTCATGGAGATGCCCAGGCTGTTGTATCAAGTACCACTGATACTCAAGCCTAAGCACTTGACAGGCACTTCAAAATTAAGCAGCTAGGGAAGCAAGTGGGCAACCATTTCCAGGCTGATATCCTTTTTCCATAAGCCCCATCTCCACCTTCCCTCTCAGCCCATTCTTTCCTTCATCCTGTGGTGTTGCCTGCCACTTGTCTGAGCCACATGGCAGCCTTCTAATAGGCACTAGCTATTCTCCCATTTACTAACACTAAGAAAGATTTAAGCTGACAGATATCCCAAAGACAGCAAACCATTAGAACCATTACTTCTAATGCATTTGTCTGGCATGCAACTCATTCTTAGCCATCACAGCGTCTTCCTTCCAGAAACATGTCCTGCTTTCCTGTAAACCCAGCATACTAACTACCAACCAGCATGTTCAAACTGGACATTACTCATGGATGTCCATCTGGTATCAACTCCGTGCTTCCATTTTAAATCACAAAGGACTCTGATCCAGTCTTCATTCCCAGGGATCTGGAAGGACAGTCTGGCAGCTATGTCCAGCACTGGGTTGGGCTGGTTACAAAAGCAGGGAGATGTGCTGGAAGGTCAATAAGTAACAACTGAATTTCTTTTCTGACGCAGGCTATGTGTCTGATCCCATGAGCCCGATGCACCTTCACTCCCACCGTAACAGCGGCAGCTTTGAGGACAGCAACTGACAGGTCTGACATGCACCTAAGGGGAGTTTTCCCATCAGACTGACAGCAGTGATTTTATCCATGGCAGGCTCGCTTCCAATTATAACGCTCTGCCCTCTGAGGGTCTTTTCAGATCGCCTTGCCTTTTCTGCGCTCACAGAATTCCCTTCTACGGGGTAGGCTTTGAATTGCACAGAGTATGAAGTGCTAGGGAGCAGACACAGAATGTGCATGAGGAATTGGCTCAGTTTGATATTTAAAGTCCTTAATTGCCTGGAGGATGGGGTTCAAGATGGCTGGGCTGATCCTTATGTATTCCTAGACTGTACTATGTGGTCTTGTGTTTGAACATCTCTGGTTGGGTTTCTTAAAATATGCTCACTGCCTTATCTCCTGTTAGCTCTGATGTTCATTCTGTGATTAAAGACACTTCGGTGGTCTACAACATGGGTTCAGATGCATGTGTGTTTTATTCCAACAGGAATTCCACTGAACAGACCTCTTTTCAGACAGACTGGTTAAAATGTAGAAGCACAAAACATGTGGCTAGCTAGCCTGTTTCCTTTGTCTTGGCTGGGCTTTCTTTACCTGAGCAGTCCCTTAGTGTTTGTTAGTAACAAGGTGTCATTAATGGCATCTGTTATGAAATCAACACACTAATGCCAGACTAGAATTTCATACAGACATGAAGTCTCAGCTATCTTCAGGACGAGAGAGGCCTGGGCTGGAGAGATGGCTCAGCGAGTAAAGGCAATTAGGCCACACCTAAAAACTTAAGTTGATCCTCAGGAGACACACATCAGAAGAGAGAAAAAACCAACTCCTGCAAGCTGTCCCTGACTACCATACTCTAGCTCTGGCATGTGTATATGTATGCACACACTTAATAAATACATAAAGTGAATTTTTAAAAATAAAAGAAATTATAAGTCTGTCCTACATGCTGGTAGTTCAAGTCATAATGACAGTAATGATCCCACCACATAAAGATGCTCTGCCACTAAGAGAGAGACTTGGACACGTGACACTGGAAATGTTGAAATTCCAACAGTAATTACTGCTTTTGACCACAGCAAGAGAAATAGAATTGGCCAAGAAAAATGGAGTATTCTAAATCAAAGTGTTTCAAGCTTCATACTGTTCCAGACAGTTCGATTCTCTGTTGGGCATTGTCCTTGGCATGGTTATATGCTCACAGGTTGCTGTTAGTCCAGGACACTTCCTGTGATAGTTAATTCCTTGTGTAAATTTGACTAAATAATAAGATGTTCAGACACCTAGTCAAACAGTAACTCTGGGTGAGTCTGTGAGATGATCCAGAAAGAACAATATCTGAGGCAGCCTACAAGGTGGCCTACCCCAGGTGTCTTGTCTACCCAGCACCAGGCAGTCTACCAGGTCCTGTGTACAGCTGAGTATGGGAACCTTCATTCCTTGGGGCCCAGGGTCTTCATTGACGCACACTGGAATCTGCACCCTGGGCTCTCAAGGCTCAGGCCTTTGATTTGCCCTACTAGCTTCTCATTACCACTAAGACAACAGATCTTAGAACTTTTCAACTTCAGCTATTATATGAATGGATACCATTTAAGACATATATACATACATTTCCTACGTATATATGTTTATATATGTATATATGTTTATATATACGTAGGAAATATACAAATATATGTATACCTTGGATACTGAAGGATGACTATCATTTATCATTTAGGAATCACTTATTATCAATATTCAAGTATCTATCATCTATTACCTCTTATCATCTATTATCTATTAATCACCTATCATCTAAATATCTATTCATCTATACAACTATTATCTGCTGTCCTTCTGCTAACTTTGTCATCTACCTATCCACATACCTATCTATCACGTACCCCACATTGGTTGTCCTTCTCTAGAGAACCACCAGCTGATACACCTATTTCCATCACAACATTTGAAACTATCACCAGGCACCATAAACTTGTACATGCCAGCACATAAGCAGAGGTGGGTAAAAAGAAATAGGATTATGAGTTCAAGGCTAGTTTGGGCAATATAGCAAGACCTTATTTTAAAAATATGTCTCTGTATATTTCTCAATGTGCCCTGGGGGCATCACATTCTATTATAAAGTCTGAGAGATCAAGTTGGGGGTTGAAGTTTGCCATCGAGGAGCACTTCTCAGGAATATTTCTTCCCCCTGAGCTAATGTGGGCTCAGGTAAATCTTGCATAGGTGTGCAGATTGACACATGGATCTCTCAGCAGGCTCTGCTTTCCTACTGCTGTTTGAAATTATATTTCTAGAGAGCAATTTCCATCAAGAAAATCCCACCTCTAAAATACCTTAGATTTTCTTTTCTGTGACCCATGGTAGCAAAATCTCTAGTCCCCATGAGCTCTGATTGGCTTACAGATAACACAGCGAAAGTCCAAAGGTATAAATTAAAACCCCGGTACTCCCAGTGGTTTTGATCCCTTTTAAGCCAATGGCCTTTTCATTCTCCTACTTGATTATTCCAGAGTGGCAGGTACTGAATCTCACCAAGCACATTCTCAAGAGGCTTTGTAAGAACACAACCAAGGAAGCACAGATGACTGCTTAAGCATAGACTGGACAACGATGCAGGAGGGGAATGGGCTCTGCCTAGGGAGCACCTGTCTCCACAAGTCCTTAGTGGGGCTAGTCTAGGCAGCAAGCCAAGAGTCAACCCAAGCTACTCTGGGGCCTAATCTTTAATGGATGTTTAACTAAAAAGAATAAGGAAGACTGGAGGTGCTGATTTTAATAGAGCATATGGACTAACAAATTCATGTGATCAGTATCGCGGACGGTGTTGGGCTGAAGTGGGGGAGATGAAGTAGAAGTGTGTGTGCCTCCACAGATCCCCCTGGAGAGGTCTATGGTACCTGAGAAGTGTTGTCTTCCCCTGAATGCCCCTCTTTTTGCAGGGTATTGTCTAGAACAGACCCCAGCTCCCTTTCTTGTCTCCTCTGGGCCAACTCCTTCCCCGACTGCCTGTTTTATGCCCCTGCTTTCCTCTGCTCTTGTCTTGTCAAGTGTCTGCAAATAATGAGGCTAATTTGTCTTGATTCCTGAGAAGGAAAAACCTTTCCTGGAGCTATCCTGTGGCTCACAAACCCTCTTCATTACCACACCCTTAATGGAGCCTGAGGCTCATCTTAAAGTGTGTCAGGAACACAGAATTTTTCGGTTATTTTTTTTTCCTTCTTGCTGAAAAGTGTCTCCCTAATTGCCTCCCTCTTCTGCTTGTAAAAAATGGACTTCTTAGTTCGTGTTTCTGTATGCTTAGCACATTAGATATTTTTCCATGTGCATGCAGCCTTAGCTCATTCCGAAGATGTTGCATTAATTTTAATTGTGAGCCATATTACAGCGGCGACACGGAGAGCCATTCCAACAGCTTGAGTATTCGGGTTAAATTATTTCCAAAGCTGACATTTCCCCCAGGAAAGAGAAAAAGTGGGAGCTGTTTGTAAGAAGAAAGGTTAGCACTACACAATTCATCTAAAATCAAGGATTTCTCTGTTTTCTCTTCTTAACTCTTCCCCTTCTTTCCCTTTCCCCCATGGCTTTCCTCTCTCCCTCTTTCATTTCCTCCTCTTTTCTTTCCTTCTATTTTTCTCACTCTTCCCTCCACTTCTTCCTTAGCTTCTCCATCTGTCTTCCCCTTTCTCCCCTTAAGCAATAAGCACCAGCTCTAGAGTCACCTGAACCTTTTGCTATAGCGGTGTGATCATGAGTGATCCCCAGGTAATTATTCTGAGGTTTACTCTTTACCATTCCTGGAAGGATCTCAAGCAACCAAGTATGTGATTAGTTCTGAGGTCATACTAGCAGATGCCATCAGCTCTTACTATTGTTCTATGGCCAAACACAGAGAAACTGAAGGTAAGTATGAGAAAGAATAGCATTGTCTCCTCCTTGTAGAAAAACTATAAATGCCTCTAAAATTACCCCTTTACCATAAAAAGTGAGCTACCGAGCCAAATCTCTGAGGCGAACAGAATCAATGTCTAGTGCCCACCCCTGTAGTAATGCGTGATTCTAGATCTGACATAATATCAGAAAAGATTTCAGTCATTTCCAAACACAGAAAACAAATAATTCCTCATAGAGGAAGATGGTAAAGGAAGAGCGAGCACATGTCCATGGACAGATGCCTGTGAGGAAACAGAAATGTATTTTAATGTTTTAAAGGTGCTATCTAACTTCATTTTCTACATAGTCCTGGAAAGAATAATTTTGAGAATTCATGTTCGGAAAAGCAGAGCTGTGAATCCAAGCCTCCTGGGAGAGAGCCCAACTTCAGGTCCTGTGTAAGAGTACATTTGTACAAGTGAACACAGCAACACACATACTGTGGCACTAGTGTGTGGGGGCGGGGGGGTGGTCAGAGGACACTCTGGAAAATCAGTCTTCATCTTCCACCTAGTTTGAGACAAGGGCTCCTTGTTGCTTGCCATTGTATGTTCCAAACTAGCTGGCCAGCCTGTGTCTCCATCTTGCCAGAGGTCCACTGGAATTAATGATATGTGGATTCTAGGGATTGGATTCTGGTCTTTATACTTGACAATTGCTCTATGCATTAAGCCATCTCTCCTGTCCCTGTTCCACTGTGATGTAGTAAAAGGCAGAGCTAGCTCCTGCTCACAGCTCAGAGCTGTGGCAAGGGTGGGTACTGTTGCCTCTTTAAAGCCCAAGGAAAAACAGGGAATGAACACAGACGTTTCAGAGACCAGAAAAATACATCTTTCCTAATTGCTGTGGCTTATCCTTTTAAAGTAAAACAAACAAGAAATTTACTTTCTCTGTTACAGTTGCAAAAGATGTGGTCTGGCATACTATTAAAACGGGCAATGTTATTCTCTAGGCAGAATGAGAGAGAAATGGCTGATGGACACAAGCCCCTGAGCCCTGAGCGTGATAAGAAGCAACAAAGTCAGGAGGCAAAGCCTGCACTTAAGCAGCCAAGCACCTTCACCTTCCATCTCCTCATTAGCTCTGGGAGTCAGCACAGGGATCTGGTGCAGGCTTTCCCACTGGGATTTGAATACTTTGTCTCTTCCTACTTGTCTGCTACTTAGTTACTCAAGCGTGCAGACTGGATATCTCCCTTGATCAATTCAAGAGCCAAGAGGGCAACAATGAGCCATCTGACATTTACAATCCCTTCACTGGGTCTCTGCTCTACTCGGCTGCAGCAGTAGCCAACAGTGGTCCAAGACAGTCAGCTCAATTAGCACTGTGCAGAGCTTGATTGAGAAGCAGAGCGCCTCTGTTCCCTCAGACACCCTCCCTTTATGAGGCTAACTAGAAATAAAAAGAGCAGGGGTTACATGTTTCTTCCTGAGCCAGAGATTCAAGACCCCACAGCAAGCTGGCTCAGAGGCAGGCTGCTAATTAAATTAGGCCTCTTGCATTAAAGGCTGTCACAGGTGCTGAGCCTTCCTGATGGGAACACATTGCAGAAGCATCCCCAGCTTAGCTTTATGTGCGATTAGAAGCCTGAAAAGGATATGATCTCAGGTTTCAGTCTTTTAAGCAAATGGCTCCTATGCAGAAGAAAGGCATCTCTGCCATCTTTAAGGGGAGACTTTAACGTATTAATTTCACAACACTGCATCTCTTCTTTTTTTCTAGTGAATCAGAAAAGAGTAAGATTGAAACAATAAATCAGGAAAGGGTAACAGGGGAAATAATGATTTGAATATTAGTTAACTTTAAGGATTTTTGTTTGTTTGTTTAAATTCATGGTCTCAATACCATCTGAAAAGTAGGTCTCAGCAGAAAATATCAGCTGCTTTTAATAATTATTTATTCATTCATTTATTTATTTAGTATAATTGTGTGTATGTACAATATATATGGCATATATATGTTTATATGCATACCATGGTACACAATTAGAGATCAAAGAACAACTTTTACAAGTCAATTGTCTCTGCCGCATGGGCTCAGGTTCTTAGGCTGACAGCAAAAATCCCACATGAAGTTTTTACACTGGAGCCTACATCTGGAAAACTGAGGAACTTATTAGGGCACCCCATAGGTATGGCATCAAGTTGTGAATGAACATTCCTGAAGAGAACCGCCCCTTCCACTGGACCTTCTAGGGGCGACTGACCGACCGGACTCTCACTGATGTGAAGCAGTTGGAAGTCCAGGGCCAAACTGTCTAGTGGCATCTCCACCCTCCTTAGTAGCCATTTCTTGCCCTGCTTGGTGCCTGTGCAATATCTTTGTGACCACTAGTTAATCCCCAAGGAATATACAAATAGACCCAACCAAGGGAAAGCCCTGAGGACTGGGCTGCCAGATAGCAGCTGGCACCTATGGCAGTTTTCCCTGCATTGCTACATCCTGTGTAGCATAATGGAAAAGTACGTTGGAATACAATGTATTTTTGTTCTGTTACAATAAAACTTTACAAACTGTTACCACTAAGAACATGAAATTTGTGCTAACCTGAAGGTGTGTTCCCAGACTGTAGTCACTCACATTCAGTTCCACAATAAACCATCTCTTTCACTTTGACATGAAAGTTGTTGTTCTGCATCTACAAAGCCCCAGAGCAGGGTCCAGGACAATTTCCCAGAAGTTGGTTTGGCGCTGCTGATCCCAGGACCACAGCTACAGACACAGGCACAGCATGCAGGAAGTGAGCTTAATTACACTGGTGTGCTAAGAGCCAGTGTTGCTGTGCGACCTGTTTGGCCATTAGGCTCTTAACTTTCAGATCATCAGAGACTCCCTATGAAAATGGAGGTTCTCATTCTTACCTCACAGGGAAGCCCAAGGGAGCAATCATGTTTGGTGCACACTGCCTAGCACAGTGTCCTTCTTGTGACACCTGCTCTAACTGCTCTGCTTGCTACAGCACTGCTGGGAGAAGGGCCATGCAAGCTTAAGGGACTGATCATTTGCGAATGCAAATCAGATGGTTGCAGCTTGGGAAGATGGAGGCATTGCTAACATGAGCCCTGAATTACATGGTCTGGCAATAGAAGCTATTAATGCAAAGCACATGAAAATAACACAAAGGCCCTATTTTATCTGGACACAGTGAGAACCAGGTTCACTATGTTGTTTGACAATTAATATCAGACATCTCACAAGTACTGTGATGGGCAAGCATCATCAGCTTGACTAGATTTAGAATCACGGGTGTATGTCTATGAGGGAATTTCCAGAAAAGGTTAGCCTAGGAAAGTAAACCTGCCCTATGGGCAGCAGAATCCTGTGGCTGTGGTTTCTAAGTACAAAGGAGAAAGCAAGCTAAACACCAAGCATTCATCTCTCTCTGCTTCCTGGCTGTGGATGCAATGACCTGCTACCTAACACTGCCATTGCTATGGACGCTCACAGTGAATTGGCTGTATCATCATTACCATGGCTGCTTCACCATGATAGGCTGTGCTCTCATCTCCATGGCCCCCTCGCCATTGTAGGCTGTACCCATTGCCATGGTCCCCTTATAATAATAGCCTGTATTCTTATCTCCATGACTACCTTATCTCCATGACTACACTATGATAGGCTGTGGACCAAAGTAAACTCTTATTCCTTAAATTGCTACTTTTCAAGCATTTTGTCATAGCAATGGAAAGGTATGTAGTACTCTGGGTCACTTCAGATCTTCACGTTCCACAGTGCCCTCAGCCCTTAAGGAATCCACCTTCACCACAACCAAGCTTACATGACACAACCCGTCCACACTTCACCTGGGGGCAAGTGTTGTTTTTATTCCTTTTGTCATTGAATATTCCTGTTGTTCCACACCTTACAGGAAGTGGAAAAGGCCTGTACAGTAAACCACTGTCAACACAAAGATCGAAGACTAGTAATGGGACTCCTCTCTCCTCCACAGCACACATTATCCTCAAGCATGCTCACTCACTCCTAAAGCCTCTGAAGAGAATCTGTGAGAAGATGTCTGGACCTCAGGCTGCAGCTAAACTAAGTACAGGAGGGCTGGGAGAACTTTTCTCAGCCATTTGAAAGCCACAATTGAGCTTCAGCACCGAGTTTGGGTTTGTTGGTGACAACAAAGAGAGGCAATATTCAAATAGATTAGATTTGGGGCACAAATTCCCCTTTTAGTGAAATGCTTATTATGGGATGAAGAAAGTGAGTGAGCCAGACTTCAGTTCCACTCAGATGAGCTAAGCATAGAGGCTGAGAACATGTGTGGCCATGATGCTTTTGGACCCTCTGCGTTTACTGTTTCAGTCTCTTAAACACCCTGATAAAGACAAGAAATAGAATCCTCTGAGGAAGGGCAGGATTCTAAAACAGCCACCCTAGGAATATCCTTGCTAGAGCCGGGAACTCAGAAAAGAATTCTGCCCCCTTGATTCTTTCTTCCCCTTGTCTGGAAGCAACAGATGAGGGTGTGAAACTGAGAGGTTCCAGAATATGGAATGGCTGAATAACTGGATTGGTCAACTCACCCCCTCCCAGTGTTCACTGCTAGCTTCTGCCATAAGTGTTGGCATCAGGGCCTCCGAAATCCATGACATCACATATGTGGGCCTCACAGACCTGTTGCCAAGGCAACAGCTGCCATATTCCAAGAATCCACTGGACTCACTTCCCACCTTTACCTGCAGCCACCACATCACCACATGCATATATATATATATATATATATATATATATATATATATATATATATATATATATATATAT
>NW_022196898.1:102268763-102316199 GCF_008632895.1 Mastomys coucha | reverse complement strand
TTCTCTCTCTCTCTCTCTCTCTCTCTCTCTCTCTCTCTCTCTCTCTCTCTCTCTCTTCCCCTCTTCTCTTTCCACCATCACCCTGTCTCTCTATCAACTAAACCTCTTACACATGGAACTGTTTGAACCTAGTGTGGTGTGTCCTGATGCGAGCTGCTGTTCTAACCCATCATCTGATGCCACAACTTGGGTACTTGGTGGTTCCATCAACAGCTGCTGCGGAGCTCCATAGCGAGGACCCATGGAGATCACAGCCATGAGGACTGGCCATACCACTGATTGGCAGCTGCTGTGAGCTGCTGTAAGCTGAGCGGGCCCCCTCAGCTGATGGCTAAGAGAATTGAAGGCTTTTACCACGAGAGCTGCTCACCGCACACCACTGGACATAAGAACTTCTACCACGTGACCTGTGCCCACCTGGTCTATCATGTAGGGATAGTTTCTGCCCACGCCCACACCCACCCATTCAGTTTCATGTTTCTATTTACCAGTCTGCTATAATTCTTGTACAGACACTGGCATATTAATTGGTAGGCTCTGGGAGGGCCTCTAGTTTTCCAGATATGTCCTGGCCAGCCTTCTCTGAGGACTACGGGGTTTACGTTTTACAGCCACGCCTCCCAGCTGACATAGGAGTTAGGACATCTACCCACTGGGTGACCATTCCCTCAAAAGCAGCTCTCATTCCCTTCCCCTTCTGGACTCTTGCAGCTGTTTAAAGAAATCCCTGGCGCCAGGGTAGGGTTGCTTTCTGCAGTAAGCCCTGGGCCTACTGGGTAGCCACTAGGGGACCCTTGTGACAACTTGGGCCACTAGCCTGGCTGATTTCTTTTTGTGTTTTGGACTTTTTTCTGGACACTGGTACAAATAGTCCAATAACCGCCCAAATGGGTGCTGTGATGTCTTTGAACGTTCCTCCAGGCATCCCACTGGGACATCTCCTGGAAAATCTCAAATCTTTGAAGCTAATGCCTGACTTAAAGGCATCAAAATTAATATATCTTTGCAATAAGATCTGGATTACTACCAACTAGATGGGAATTCAAAGACACCAACTAATGGCAGCCTAGATCCAACTATTTTAAGGGATCTTAATACATACTGCTGGTGAACTGATAAATGGAGAGAGGTCCCCTATGTCCAGGCATTTATCTAACTTTGTTCCAATCCCTCTCTGTGCTCTTCTTGTTCCCCAACCCAACTTCTCTTAAATATGAAATCTATACAACCTCTACTAGATGATGCTACAACACTAGATACAGCTAATGAATCACCTCCATTTCACTGCAGACTTGTCTCCATGCTGCCAAAAACCCAAACTGCTGCCTCGGTTTCTCCTTCTCACCAGGATACTCCAGAGCCTTCTAGCCCTACCTCTCCAGCCCCTCCCCTTCTTCTGTGCCAGTTGTGGGTCACTCCAAATGCCCTATATTGGCAGCTACCTTCACTCCTCCTGGCACTCTAAGGCCACAGCCAAACCCTCAAGTCCTTCCTTCCCAGAAACACCTGACCTGGCATCGGTTCTTCCTCTATGGGAAGTTGCTGGGGTAGATGGCCTTGTCAGAGTACATGTTCCGTTCTCCCTTAGTGAACTTTCTCAAATAGAAAACAGGCTGAGTTTCTATACTTCTAACTCTTCCAAGTTTATTAAAGAGTTCCAATATATCACTCAATCTTATGGCTTGACTGTCCATGATGTTCATATGATTCTTACTAATAATTTACTTCCTGAGGAACGCAGACAAGTCTGGGAAGAGGCAAGAGTGCATGCAGATGGAATTCACCAAACAGACGGTGCATACCCAACTGGCTCTGAGACAGTGCCAGACCAGGATCCCCGATGGAATTACAATTCCGCAGGTGGTATTTTAGCCAGAGACAGGTTTATTACATGCCTTCTGGCCAGCCTTAGAAAAGCGGCCTTAAAGTCAGTAAATTTTTAAAAACTCCAAGAGGTTGACCAGAACAAGCAGGAAAATCCATCTCAATTTTTAGAACACTTTACAAAGGCTTTATTACAGCATACCAATCTAGACCCTGAAAACCCAGAAGGGAAGGTAAGATAACCTACTTCTTTTCCCATGGCTACCCCAACATAAGAGCTAAACTTAAAAAACTGGAGAGGGGACCCCTAACTCCACAAGTAAAAGTCTTAGCTGACTTTTACCTGACCTTACACTGACCTTCAAAGTATACCATGGGAGAGATGACAAAGTCGGCAAACAAAAATACTATATGCTGGCAAAGGCTGTCTGACCAGCCTTTTACTGGTAATTGTCATCCAATTACTGGACTCTACCAAGTACATAACCCAAGCTCAATACCCTCTCTCTCTCCAGAGCATCAGGATACTTAAGCCTATTATTTCTAACCTCTTCAAAAAAAAAATCTCCTTCGCCCCACCTCTTCCCCCTTTAACACTCCTATACTAGTAATTAAGAAGCCTAACAGTAATTATTGCCTGGTTCAAGATTTCAGGCGCATTAATTTTGCAATGGTTCCCCTCCATCCTGTTGTGGCTAACCCTTACACACTTCTTTCCACTATCCCCTCAGGCACTTCCCATTTCTCAGTCCTAGATATCAAGGATACATTTTTCTCTATCCCTCTAGATGCCCAGTCACAAAACATATTTGCCATTGCCTGGACAGATCCTGATACCCACTTTTCTACCCACCTTACCTGGACTGTTCTACCTCAGGGATTCTGGGACAGCCCACATCTATTTGGTCAGGCCTTGGCTTCTGATTTACTATCCTTGCCTCTCCCTAAATCTAAGGTTATACTTTACATAGACGATGTCCTTCTCTGTAGCCCCTCTCTAGAAATTAGCCAAGCTGACACCTCTGTTCTTCTAAATTTCTTCTCCAATTGAGGCTACATGGTCTCACCTTCTAAAGTCCAACCATACACCCCTCAGGTCACCTATTTGGGACTAATAATTACCCCAACCCACAAGGCTATTACCTTAGATAGAAAGAATCCAATTCAGTCTCTAACTGTTCCTTCTACAGAGGAGGAGATTTCATCATTCCTAGGAATAGCTAGTTTTTTACATTTGTGGGTTCCTTCCTTTTCCCTCCTTTCTCGTCCCTTATATGAAGCAGCCTTAGGCCCCACCCATGAACCTCTTCTCAAACCTGTTACCAAGCCCTTTCAAAGGTGCCAACAGGCTCTCCTTAAGGCCCCAACTTTACATCTCCCTGACCTAACTCATCCTTTTTCCCTCTATGTAACTAAAAAAGAGGGATTTGCCCTTGGAGTTTTAGGTCATCAACTAGGAGCCTCTTTTGCACCTGTATACTTATCATAAAACCTAGATCTAACCATCCAGGGGTGGGCACCTTGTATCCATACCTTAGCAGCTGCTGAACTCCTTATTCGAGAGTCAAAAAAAACTAGCCTTTGGGTCACCCATAACTGTCTTCTCTTCTCATAACTTGTCACAGCTCCTAACTTATAAAGGCTTACAGACTCTATCTCCCTCCAGGGTTCTTTCTCTTCATGTAGCTCTACCAGAAGATTCCACACTCACCTTCCAATCATGCCTGCCTTTTAATATTTCCAATCTTCTCCCTCGACTTAATACTGACCACTCCCTATCTCACTCCTGCACTGAAACTTTAGAGCAACTATTACCTCATCCTTCACACATGCAGGAGGGCACATTGCCTCAGGCCATCTATACCTGGTATACAGATGGCAGCCTTTTTTAGCATGAAGGGGCCAGAAAAGCTGGTTATGCCATAGTGTCAGATACCGAGGTGGTAGAGGCACAGGCACAGGCCCTTCCTACTCACACCACCAATCAACAGGCTGAACTAATAGCCTTTACCTGTGCCTTTCAATTAGCACAGGGAAAATCCCTCAACATCTACACAGATTCTAAATATGCTTTTCATATCCTCCTGTTCCACACGGCTCTCTGGAAGGAACATGGGTTACTTACCATAAAAGGAAGATCAGTAACTGATGTAAACCATATTATGGCCATACTAAAGGCCTCCCCTCTTCTCACAGCCATTGAGATTTTCTATTGTAGATCGCACCAGACAGATGACTCTATTGTCTCCAAGGGAAGACAAGGCCGCTAGAGCTTCAGCCCTTAGAGGCCTAGACTTGTCTCATCCTCCCCAGGACATTCTTGCACTACAACCTATATCTCCACCTTCTTCACCCCCTGACACCCACCAAACTCTGTCCTATCTTCAACTCTTTCATCCTAACAGCCAAGCATTGTCTTCTTTTGTTAAGACACCCACACACACACAGCCTATTCCTGAGGACTTAAACTTCTTAAAATCTACCACTGCTTCTTGCAAAATCTGTCAGAAGTCTGACTCCAACTCAAGGTATCATAGCACCCCTTTTCCTACCCATCAGGCTAGAGGTTCCCTTCCTGGAATGGGCTAACAACTTGACTTTACCTAGATGCCCACTGTAAGACGTGCCAAATACCTTCTGATCTTGGTGGACACCTTCTTGGGATGGATAGAGGCATTTCCCACAACTAGCGAAAGGACTCAGACAGTCTCTGATCTCCTCCTCTGAGTGATCATCCCCTGATTCGGTGTCCCAGCCTCTCTCCAATCAGACAATGGTCCCGAATTTACTTCTCAAGTTTCTCAAATCCTATCTAAGGCCCTAGACATTCCCTGGCATTTTTACCTTACCACCCTCAATCTTCAGGTAAGGTAGAAAGAACTAACAACTCTTTAAAAACCACTCTTGTTAAGCTGTCACAGGAACTTCACTTTGATTGGGTAAAACTCCTACCTCTGGCTCTTTTCAGGTTACAAGCTCTCCCCAAGCAACTTCTCTTCATCTCTCCCTTTGAACTCATGTATGGACGTCCAGTCCTGACTCCTGGTCTTTCACCTAAATGCTCTCCCCTCCCACACCATCTACTTACCCCATTACTTGGCCACTTCTTTCTCTCCTATGGAACTTTGCTGATCTCTATCTACCTAGTCTACACACTGTCTCCTGTCCATTGCCTATAAACAAAATCCTTCCATCCCCTCCAGGTCATTGGCCCTTACCACTCTTCCCTAAATGGCAGAGCTCTTTTAAGGTAATTCTTGTGACCACTACAACTGCTAAACTCGAGGGACTCTCTCATTGGGTCCATCTGTCTCACCTCAAACCTTTCATTCCTCCACCTAAAAATGACTCTTCTTCATATACATCAATCTTAACAGGACTGTGCTCTGCTAAGCTCCAGAGAACAACGAGACCGCCCACCTTCTCCCCAATCCCAGAAAATGAGATTCCTCTCTGGCAGCCAAGCTCAACCCCACTGGATTAGACATGGGTTTCTTGTCCTCCCCCTGCTGTTCATTTCCATTCAGGGTAGCCCTTATGTCTGGAGATTCGAGGTTCAAGAAACTCCCACTGATTACAAACAGTCTTTCCAAATATGGTCAGGAAACTGCTCCATAGCCAGATGCCAGGTACCAATTCAAATTGCTATTATCCCTGTATCTGTAATCCCATCTAAATATTAAGATCTCTATACTTGCTTTCTCTTTGACCAGACAAAAGATTATTGTAGAAAATGGCCAGATGAATATGGGGGCTGCTCATATTGGTCTTGTCAGATACACATGCTAGGATCATGAACCAATCATTTCTTCAATCAACACTGCAAGACACTTTTTTTCTACATACAAGACCCATGGGATTCCAGATGGGAGACAGGAATTGTTGGTAAGCTCTATTGTAAAAATCAGCCCGGGGCCCCAGTAAGTACCATCCATATCCAGAGAAAATATGTCTCAATTTCCCAACCCCTGGATATCAGAAAAGTAGGGGAGATAATCAAACACTCCTCCGAG
This sequence comes from Mastomys coucha, assembly GCF_008632895.1. NCBI lineage: Eukaryota > Metazoa > Chordata > Mammalia > Rodentia > Muridae > Mastomys > Mastomys coucha. The sequence goes on along the minus strand of NW_022196898.1, from coordinate 102,310,362 downwards.
GTCCTTACCTCTTTGACATCACCCCTCATAAATGGCACTAACTTGTCATTTAGCCTTTTACTTCAGATGTTAACCTAGGTATACCAACTCCTTAATGTCACCAGACCTGGATGCTTTAAAGATTGCTGGCTATGTGTACCCCCTGGAACTAACTCACAGTTGTCACTTACAATGTCTCTGTTGATACTGCCAAGAAACATTAATTACCTCACCCTTTGTCAGCTGCCCTGACTCCAATGTCACCATGACTCCGCACCTTACCTCTGTCCCTCTCTTTGGCATGACAAACTGTTTTAAGGCCTCTGGGACTCATTTGGTAGGAACACTGAGCTCCCTAGACTGCAATAGAACCATAACCCTTGATATATTATCTCTGCCACAATGCACTGCAGTCCAAAACACCTCAATTCTTTGTGGCACTCAGGCATATCATTGCCTACCCACCAGCTGGTCAGGAGTTTGTACTCCTTTTCCCTGAACTGGGAGTGATCCAGGGAAACGAGCCCCTGCCAATCCCAGTTGTAGATATGATAGCTGCCCAACATAAGAGGGCAGTCCAAGTTGTGCTACCCTTGGTCACTACAGGAATAGCCATAGGTGTTGGTACTGGAGTTGCAGGGATAATGACTTCCATGACCCAATATAATACATTCACTTTTATATCAGCTGATTCCTACTATTTATATTCAATGATTCCTACTATGATTCCAAGAAGTCCGGCGTCCCAGTGCTTTCTAGGGAAACTGGCTAAGCACTTCCATGTTAACTGAATTACTATCCAAAGACAGACCAATTCTTTGGCAGCCGTGGTGCTTCAGAAGAGATGGAGGCTAGATGTCCTGACAGCTAAAGAAGGTGGTCTTTGCCTGTTCCTCCAAGAACAATGATGTTTCTACGTCAGCCAATCAGGGATAGTAAGAAATAAAATCCAGGAGCTACAGTCAGACAAAAAATTTCAGAGACCATGAGACCTCCAGTTCTGGGATTTTCAAAAATCCTATATGGAAGTGGATACTCCCTTTTGAAGTTCCTCTCCTAGTCTTCTTCCTGGTGTTATTTGCTCCCTGCCTCATTAATCTTGTTTCTACATTTCTTCAATGACAAATACAAAAAATTTCTAACCAAACTATTAATCAGCTCCTGTTACAGGATTACCAGCCGCTGCCCACAGAAGAGCCACTGTCCACAGAGGAACCTGATGCAAAAGTGTATCAAGTGGATCCCAATGGTGAAAGCCAGCTACCCCCCATTGACAATGCCCCTAGACAGCAGGAAGTAGCTTAAAAGACACAATGCCCTCGTTCCCTTTTAACCATCCACTTCCCCCTCCCTCTTTCTTTCCTTCTCTTTATAATAACGAGGAGGGAGGTATGTTGGCATCAGGGCCTCCAAAATCCATGACATCACAGATGTGAATAGGCAGGCCTCACAGACCTGTTGCCAAGGCAACAGCCACCATATTCCCAGAATCCATTGGGCTCACCTCCCACCTTTACCTGCAGCCACCATATCACCCCACATGCACACACACACACACATATATGTGTGTGTGTGTGCCTCCTCCCTCACTCTCTCTGCCCCTCTTTTTCTGCCACCATCCCGTCTCTCTCTCCCAATTAAACCTCTTACACATGGAACTGTTTGGGCCTAGTGTGGTGTGTCCTGATGTGAGCCACCATTCTAACACATCAATAAGACCTTTGTAAAGCTCTCTGACTTTCATCTTGATGACACCCCAATGCCAAGAATTCATTTCTGCTATGCTCCTCTCTCTCTCTCTCTCTCTCTCTCTCTCTCTCTCTCTCCCACAAATTTATAATAAACTTCTCTCTAAAGCATACCATGTGTGGTTCATGGATTTCATTTTTCAAATTTGCAAGACAGGAATCCTAAGGAAATGTGTATGTCCATGAGCATCTGGTCACTGTCTCCTGAGAGGCTCTGACAGTACCCGACTAATACAGAAGTAGAGGCTCACAGCCAACCATTGGACTGAGTACAGGCTCCTCAATGAAGGAGCTAGAGAAAGGACCCAAGGATCTGAAGGATTTGCAGCCCTTAGCATGAACAACAATATGAACTAACTAGTACCCTCAGAGCTCCCAGGGACTAAACTCCAACCAAAGAATACACATGGGGGGTGGGGAGGACTCATGACTTCAGTAGCTTGTTATAGCAGAGGATGGCCAAGTTTGTCATCAATGGGAGGAGAGGTCCTTGGCCCTGTGAAGGTTCTATGCCCTAGTGTAGGGGAATGCCAGGGCCAGGAAGTTGGAGAGGGTAGGGTGGTGATCAGGGGGAGGGGGGAGGGAACAGAGGATTGTTTCAGTTTTTGGGTTTTTTTTTTTCTTATTTTATTTTATTTTTCTGTGGACTCCCTCTCCTCTGCTCGGACACTGTTTTGTTTTCGAAAGGGAAAGAATGCCCTGACAGGCCCTGGGCTGAGGCCACCCACCTGTGGTGCGAAATGCTGACTGCAGCTCCTGAGATCAAAGACTGACGTCCTCGCTGGGTAAACAGACTGCCAGCATCCCTCTGTCCCTTCTGTCTGGTCTCATGTTTATGTTAAAAGCTTGAGTGTTGTGCTTTCATTTTTGCTGTCTGCTATATAAACACACTGCACCCTAAGTAAAGTACACCTTGATACATCTTGGTGTCAGTCTTTCTTTGCTCCCTACCCGCCTATTTTCACAGGTCCAGTTCATCTCCAGTCCAGGGCAATTCACTACCATATAGGGTCCGCGGGTGGAACACTACATTTTTCTTTTTTCTTTTGGAGGGAACCTGGGAAAGGAGATATTGTAAATAAAGAAAACATCTAATAAAAATAATTTAAAAATAAATCAAAAGAAATAAAAGCTCACATAATAGCTTAGAGAAGCTCCATCACTCTCAAAAATACCTCCAGATTTTCTGCATATCATTGCCATGCAATTGAACATTATATATTGAACATTAGATTTGACTGTGCCAAGCTCTGGTCACTAACAAACCCAGGATGTAGGTGCTAAGCACTTTCTTTGCACTGTGTTCCACACATAGATGACTTTTTCCCCTGTTTTCATGATGTCTCCTATTCTACTAATCAATGTGCTACAAGCTCTGTCTCACTAGAATATTAGCACTTAGACTCCACATTATCACTGTAGCAGCTTATCCAGGGTTGCTCTGCAGGTGGGAAGGAATCCCTTACCTGCCCTTCAGAAGTTTGCTCATTTGCATGAAAATGAGGGACTTCTTCTTGACTTTGTCAGGAGAAGCCTGTGCTCCCCAAAGCTCCTGCCCTGGTTTTGTTTTTGTTTTTGTTTTAAAGCACTTCTCATCTCTCAGAAGGTTGATATATGCAATGAACTTTCATTAATCCTGCCTTTAACCCTTTATCATCATTAAATATGAGATTAATGAATCTTAAAATACCAGCCCAGGAGAACAAGAAATAAACACACAAGTAAGGTCTGCCCATCCTTCAAGCCATGGTTCTTTCTACACCAAGAACACATCTAGATTGGTAAGCCTTCACATTACAGGAAAATCAGTCAGGCATCTGATATTTTGTCCACTGTTTTGCACAACCCAAAACTGACAACTAAAGTTTTCTTGTGGATCAGGGGAACTGGAGAAGTGGCTCAGAGAAGAAATGGCTTGTCACTTAGATGTGCAGAATGCACAAAAGCTGGGTAGATATGGTAGCATCCTCTAAACAAAGCATTCAGGAGGCAGAGGCAGGGCATCCCCTGAGAAGGTGGCTACCTAAACTAGCAAGAGTTGGTAAGCTCTGGGTGCAGGAGAGATTCTGCCTCAATAAACAAAGAGAGACACCAAGGACAACATTCAGTATCAACTTCTGACCTCTATACACACCCGTATCTGCATGAATATGAGTACACACACACACACACACACACACACATACACGCATGCACACTCACTATACTACATATGCACTTACATGTACCAAAAGAAGGTTTCTTGGTGTCCACATGTTCACTGAAAATTCTTCTCTCTTGGAACATGGAATTAATGCACTCTTTGGACAAGTTCAGCTGGTCAAATCTATGCAAAGCAAGCACATTTTTAAAATTCCAGTAATTAAAATAATTGGCTGGCTGCAGAGACTATCCCTGTTAATTGGTCTCCACTGAAGAAACATTAAGCTTTAGGGAAAATGCATGTTTAATGGGAGTAATAAGTTATTAATACAAATGGAAAATTCGGCAGAATGTGCAATAGCAGGTACTTGGATGCTTGGAGATGCTAGTAGAGGCTAAATTAGCTTGTTGCTTTTCCCTACTCTATCCATTAAGCTGTTAACTGATTTAAAATATTAATACAACTCAAGAATCATAGAGAAAAGCTTCGTCGTTGCAATTTTCCCTGTCAAATATCACTGCTATATTAGGTGTGATTAATCATGATATAAACACACCCTGCAATTAATCAGAGCTACGTTGACCAGCCAGCAAGAACTTGCAAACCTTCATGAGTTCTTTCCTGTGAAAATGGCAACCCTTCTTTATCCCATACAATTTCACATAAACTGCTTTAAAGCCTTAAAAGTCCTGATTCCTCATAATTTGCAGATTCCATGGAGTCCTCTTTTTTTATCACATTAACTTACTTTTTTTATTTGTAAAACAGTAACACCTGCAAAGCTCCCACCATACATTTGAAAGTAGCTATTGTCTGGGTTCCAACAAGAAGCTGACAGGTTCTCTGCTCACTCAGAGGGGCTGCCTGCCACACTGCTGATGGAACAGGGATCTTATCACAGAGCAAACAACTCCTAAATGAATGTTTGCTGTCACATTAAGCTCCATCCCACAAAGCCTCTGGAGAGCTAGAGGAAGTCATGCGTGTGGTGTGTTGCACATGTGTTTTTAGCCAGCTCCTTGTCCCTCTTTCTCTCTCTTTGAAGGTCTATGTAGAGACTTGTGACCTTTCTTCCCCATTTTCTTTATCTCTACTGTTTGTTCTCAACCTGGAAGTAGCAACCCCTATGGCGGGGCCACTTTAAGACCATCAGAAAGCAGTTGCAAAATCACAGTTATGGAGCTGCAGTGAAAACAATGTTATGGTTGGGGGAAGGGGTGATTGCCACACAAAGAAGAATATACAATGTTATACTTGGGGTCACCACATGAGGAAGCATATACAATGTTATGTTTGGGGTCACACATGAGGAAGTGTATACAATGTTATGTTTGGGGTCACCATCTGAGGAAGTGTATACAATGTTATGTTTGGGGTCACCACATGAGGAAGTGTATATAATGTTATGGTTGGGATTGCTGCCACATGAGGAAGTGTTTATAATGTTGGGTTGAAGGTCACCATAGCATGAGGAAGTATATACAATGTTACAGTTGGGGTCAGCACCACATGAGGAAGTGTCTATGTTATGGTTAAGGTCAGCACCACATAAGGAAGTACATACAATGTTATGATTGGGGGTCACTGCCACATGAAGAACTGCATACAATGTTATGGTTGGGGTCAGCACTACATGAGGAAGTATCTTAAAGAATCACACCATTAGGGAAGTTGAGAACCACTGCTCTATACTACATAAGTTCTCACTCTAATGTTCTTTTTGTAAAGGTTTTACTTGAATAATAATTGTCAGGAACTGTTATTTGACAAAGTCCTGGTACCCTCACCTAGTGTCCCTCAAGGTAACATCTTCTCAATTAGTTGTAGTAGAATAGAAATCAGGAATTGACACTGATCCAGGCCCACTTGGAGGTGACTAAGTCATAGGGATTTCAGCCCCTCTGCTAAAGTTCATGAAAGTGGCATCAAATCAGACAGTCCCCACTCCCCCCCCCCCCCCCCCCCCAGATAAACTGTGAACTTTGTCTTCACAAGACACACCAGACTTGCTGAATCCTTGATCTTGGTTGCCCACTCTCCTAACATCAAAGAAATAGAAGTATATTGGCATAATTAACAAATCTAAGATTTTTGTTACAACAGCACAAAGACAGCCCAGCCCTTGTCTTAAAGGAGCCATGAGTCCATAAACCTATCTCATTTTAACAAAGGCAACAGATGAAGTATAATAAAAACAGGGTGGAAGAAAAATGGATTCTCAGTCTGGAATACTTATTCTCTTTGCTCTCTGAAGTTTCAAACAACTGAACTATTTCCTTGACCCATCTGTGAACTCTCCCTTGAAGTTGAAATAAGAGAAGAAATGGCACTAACAAGAGCATCCCTTTTTAAATGCCACTAAAAGGAGAATTACTGTGTTAAAAGCCAATAACAAGACCATTGAGATGTTAAAATCTCTTCACAACCATTTTAAGACAATTGTGTTAAACTCTCATTTAAGCTTCAGCTGTGGAAAGCATTCCGTCTCCACTGCTAGCATTTTTACAATTCAAAAATCTCCTTGGAAAAGTTGAATTTATGAATATTTTGTGCTTAAAAATACTTGAAAATTTATTGATTCTCTTAGTTTTCAAGCAAGTTATGTTATTAAAATAAAGATTACATTAAAAGCTTTCTGGCTTTTTAAAATAAAGAATTCATGTAGAATATAGGAAAGACAGCGTAAGTCAGCTGTAATATGGATAAACAAAAAGGGGAAATCAAGGTTGTGCTGAAGACGGGTAGAAGCTGACATTGAAATTGGATATTAAGCTTTGAGCCCACAGTGACAGAAAGATTTATTAAATGTTGCACTATAAAGGACAGCGTCATCCACAGACTAAACTTAATTCACTTCACTCACATGTCTAAGAAGCAACAGAGAATAGAAGCAGCAGAAGTGACAAGACAAACTATACAGGCAGATGCTGGTCAGGACTCCAGACACTGGAAGCACCAATTTTATAATGGCCTGGGTTAATGGTAACTATAATGGTTAAAGAAACGCTTTAGCTAAAATGACAAGAGGTAGAAAAGTTTAATACTCAGCATAAGGCCTTCAAACATACAGAGGCAACCTGGGCATAGTGACTGATCGTCCCCTTGATCTTGATGCTGAGCCAGGACAATGGCTTGTTAAAGACCAGCCTGGGCTAGACAGTGAGCTTCAGCCAGCCTGGACTGCAAAAGAGACCATTGCTGAACTGAAACCAAGAAGCAAACATCCTAACGACAACCAAATAAAAGAAGTGGCCTGGGATTGAAGACTACTACTTTAAGACATAAAGATAAAACCTGTGAAAACAAAGCCCACTGGCTCTACTGACCACAAAATTAAACATCTACAGAGAAACAAAAAAACAAAAAAGTTGGCAGATAGCACTGAAGAAAATACACAGGACCCAGCATCTAGAAGCAAAAGGCAGAAAGAACAATCTCAGAGCTTCACAAGGCTCTTGGCTCTTTCTGGGGGTCAGGTATGAAATGGTCTGCATTGTCTTCACTACTAGAGTTTGTGTCAGGAGCATAGTGCAAGGTGTGAGCATGAGTGTGTGTGCAAGAGTGTGAGTATCTCTGTGTGTGAGTGTATGTGTGAGAATCTGTGAGTGTGTTGAGAATGTGAGTGAGTTTATGTATGTGTGTGTGATTGTGTGTCTGTGTTTATATGAGAGTTGGGAGGGTGTGAGTATGTTTCTGGGTGAATGTGTGTCTGAGTGTGTCTGTATGGGTGTGTGAATGTGTCTTTAATGTACCTGTGCATATGTATATATGTGAATGTGTGTATATGAGTGTGTGAATGTGAGTATATATGTGTGTTAATCTGTCTTTGATGTGTTTGTGAATATGTACATGTGAGTGTGTGTATATGAGTGTGTGTGAGTGTATGTGTGTGTATATAAGTATGTGTGTATGTGAGTGTGTGTGCATGTATGTGTGTGTGAATGTGGTTTTGATGTGACTATGTGTATATGAGTATGTATGTGTGTGTGTGTGTTTACATAGACCCACGTTAAAGCAGAATTTTGCTGCTGTCTGCTCTGCATGGCCTAATTTTCCATCTAGGCTTGAATGTTACCTTACTAGTTTGTGCTTTACCATTTATACAAGTGAATGAATAGAGGTAATTCTTTCATAGTTTATTGAGGCCTAAAAGTGAAGTTGTTCCTGAATAAATGCAAAATAAGTAACAGTAAAAAAAATTGTAAAGTTGGCTGTGTTGCTTTAAATTTTCTTATGAAATCACATAGTCTAATCTAACATACCATATTACTAGTCATTCAGAGTCTAGATCGATGGTGGAAAACCTTGGCTACAGAGAGCAACAGATGGTGAGGAGTTCAGTTTTGTTTGTTGTCTAAGTTCTGATGCCCAATGCATGCTTCCAAAGATTTAAATGTAGGGGGGTGGGGATCACAGAGAGCTTCTAACATGTAGTGACTTAGCTTTGAGTTTGTTATGTCAGCCATGATGCTTAGAACAGAGATTTCAGAATTTCAGGTCTGTATTAACTGCAGGGTTCTGCCTGTTCTGGACAACTTTCTGTCCTTTAACCAATGTCAGAAGTGTGTGTGTGTGTGTGTGTGTGTGTGTGTGTGTGTGTGTGTGTGTGTATGTGTGTATGTGTGTATGTGTGTATGTGGATGTATGTGGTGTAGTGTGTGTGTGTGTGTGTGTGTTTATGTATGTGGTATGGTGTGTGTGTGTGTCTGTGTGTGTGTATGTATGTGGTGTGTGTGTGTGTGTGTGTGTCTGTGTGTATGTGGATGTATGTGGTATAGTGTGTGTGTGTGTGTATGTATGTGGTGTGGTGTGTGTGTGTATCTGTGTGTGTGTGTCTGTGTGTGTGTATGTATGTGGTGTGTGTGTGTGTGTGTGTGTGGTGTGTGTATGTGCCCGCACACGTTACATACATGCATATAGAACCTCTGCCATCTTCAGGGATGAACTTTGGTAGTCAGGTGGACAATAAAAGCTCTCAGCTTCTGCTGTATTTTAGAACTTGTGACAGTATTTGCAAGAATACTAATCTTTGGGAAGGGATTTCATTGGGAACTGGGATTCTCGGTCTCTCAAAAGGAAGTCTGACTTATACAAAGCTGGGCTGCCTATCAACCTCTTGATGAGTAAATTCCCACCGTTTTCTGCCTCCAGCAAATATGAACCCTCTTTCAACCCTCAGGGACACTGCTGTTCCTGTGTGACACTTGAAGAGGAGCAGAAGGACCTTTGGGTCTTCAGCATCCCTGCAGACACTAATGTTCTATCAGATACTTGTTTTCTCTGAACACTTCCTGTATCCTACCAATATCAATTTTCCTAAAGGCTGTTTAGAATGATATATAACAACCTCCCCATGATGGACTGTCACCTTCCCAATTGTAACAGAAACCACCATTTTTATCTCACTTGCTTGTTCTATAGCTACTGAGCTCCCGTAATGTACCAAACATTTCTTGGCACAGGAATGCTCAGGAGTCCATGGGATCAGGCCCTTCTTTCATGGAGCCTGTGGTACCCAGGAAGTCAGCCTGTGGTACATGAAATACATGATGTTGAACCCACAACACTTCCTCTTTACAGAATCTCACATTGACATCTGATAGGAGGTAGGAACTGATTCTAGGAGGTAAGGACTGACAGCCAAAGATTAACCATTATAATCAGCTTCTTGAAGGGAGGGAAGCACCTAGAAGCCTCCATTTCATCAAGAGACTAAAGTTAGTTATTTCTTTATAGTAGTTTTCTTCCAGTGTTTTGTATTGAGAAATATATATATTTTTTATGACTGTGGTAGATAATCTGATTGTCAACTTGATAGGGTCTAGAATCACCAATGAAACTAATATCTGGGAATATCTATAAGAGTGTTTCTTCATGAAGTCAATTAAGGTGGGAAGATCCACCCCAAATGTTGTGGGCAGAATAAAACAGAAGACAAGGTGAGGGCATGGATTTATTTCTCTCTGCTTCCTAACTGTGGACACAGTTTGATCATTAGCCTCGTGCTTCAGTCACCATGACCTCCTGTGTAGGACTGTCACCATGACCACCTGTGAAGGACTGTCACCATGAAACCCTCTGAAGGACTGTCACCCTGACCTCCTATGAAGGACTGTCACCCTGACCTCCTATGAAGGACTGTCACCAGGACCTCCCTGTGAAGGACTGTCACCTTGGCCTCCTATGAAGGACTGTCACCATGACCTCCTGTGAAGGAGTGTCATCACTACTTTCCTGTGTAGGACTGTCACCATGACCTCCTGTGAAGGACTGTCACCATGACCTCCTTTGAAGGACTTTCACCATGACCTCCTATGGACGACTGTCACCATTACCTCCCTGTGAATGACTGTCACTCTTCAATCTTTAAGAGAAATCAGCTCTTCTTTCCTTAAGCTGCTGTCTATGATTTTGTCATAGCTTTCAAACTAAGGAGTCAGACTATTTCACAAACCTGTTCACCTGTAGACTTTAAGACTCTTCAGGACATGCATTTTTTAAATACAAGTTGTTATTACCACAGAACTCCATCAGCTCATTCGAGTGTTGCCTCTAGCTGCTTCACCAATAACAGAAGGATGGGGTGCTGCAAACAGTATTTCAGGAAGACTAAGCTCTGATCTTTCCCAGGCACATTGCTGAGCCTCGTTTCCTAGTGCTCACTTGCTATCAGAGTGTTCTGTTGGTGCACGTGGGCATAGGTTAGGCCATGGTTCCTTCCCTGGATCCTAGCAGGCACTTTCACAAAAACCTTCATGGTCAACTCATTGATTTGACAGCAAATATCACTTTAACACTATGGAGACAAAAATATTTTAAGAATGTATAGTCTTTGGCAAATCATTCAGTAATGAACAGCAGGCCAAGAGGCATGGGAAGGATACAGTATCCACTATTCTTTCAGACTTTTATATCAGGACTCTCCAAACATGTTTGGGAAAGCATTAGTACTTATACATTGTACATCTGTGATAGTTTGCATGTTTGGCCCTGGGAGTGGCACTATTAGGAAGTGTGGCCTTGTTTGAGTAGGTGTGTCATTGTGGGCTTGGGCTTAAGACTCTCACCCTAGCTGCCTGGGAACCAGTCTCCCACTAGTAGCCTTCAGATGAAGATGAAGAACTCTCAGCTCCTCCTGCACTATGCCTGCCTGGATGCTGCCATGCTCCTCACTTGATGATAATGAATTGAACCTCTGAACCTGTAAGCCATCCCAATTAAATGTTGTCTTTTATAAGACTTGCCTTGGTCATGGTATCTGTTCATGGCAGTAAAACCCTAACTAAGACAGATGTTGGTACCAGGGACTGGGCTATTGCTGTGATAGGTCTGACCATGCATTTGTTCAGAAGAATGTGGATTTGGGGATTTTGGATTTGGAAATCAGTGGTATGCTTTAAAAGGAGCTTAATGGGCTATGCAAGAAAGAATATGAAAGACTTTGTTACTGAGAGTAATTTGAATTGTGCAGACCTGACCCAAGAGGTCTCAGTGGAGAATTTCACCATATGACCTAGAGACTGTTTTTGTGGTATTTTGGTGAAGAATGTGGCTATTTTTTGCCCTTATCTGAAGAGTCTGTCTGAGGCTAAGGGGAAGAGACTCAGATTAATTGCATTGACAAATGAAATCTCAGAGACAACCATCATAGACTTTGTTCTCTGGTTAAGACTCATGAAGAGCATTTTAAACAAGCATAGCAAAATGAGAAAGAGAAATATAAAATATATGGTTGGAGCATTAAGGGGGCACCAGGAAGTGAAACAGAGCTGAATCCTGTGTTCAGGAATATTAAATTGAATTAAGGGAGTAGTGACCTTGGGGCAAGATCCCACCCATCTAAGTTTAGGTTCAGGCTAGCTAGTACTAGCCTTTAATTCCAGAAGGCAAAGCAAGCAGATCTCTTGAGTTCAAGGTCAGCCTAGAGCAAGTTCTAGGTAAAACAAAAACCTTAAATTGTGGACCAAACCTTTAATCCCAGTGTTTGGGAGACAGGCATGTAGATCTCTGAGTTGTCCTTATTACGAGTTGCCTTGGTGTCTGTTCACGGCACTAAAACACTAACTAAAACAACATCTAAATTCGTTCATATTTAAATAGGAATGGTAGAAATGGTTTCTAACATTATAAAGTTGAACTTCTATAAAGTATAAAATGCCCATGGCTCTGTTCTTCATGTAGTCATGGCATCAAGCTCCCACAGTTTCATCTATGCAGTGGGCACTACGGGGGTTCCACTGTGAAGGCCTCCTCGGACTGAACAAATTTGGTCCCTCTACCTGGGCTGGAGTGAGGTAAGAGTTCCTGCATGGGAACTGCTCTCAACTGCAGGAAGCACCGAACCAAGATTGAAGAGGGACTGTACTGTTGTGGGGCTAGAGAGACCTGTCCCTTCCACACTTCCTCCGTTGCCCCGTGGCTCCCCTAAGGTCTGTGTGGTGTGCAGCTTTAGCAGCAGCTGTGCCACACCCCAGCTTTTCTCTCAGCTCAGTGTTATTGTCAAAGCCCGTCCTAACAAACAGGCAAACACTGAAGAGCTTCCTGAGGACCCTGACCTCAGACATCTGTTGTCAAAGGAACACGTCTAAGCTTTGCTTTAGCATTAGAAAAATATTGTATCTTTCCTTTAAACTTATATTTCCATGCCACTTTGCAAACAGAATCTTGTGCTCTGCGTATCTCTCTCTATTCTGGTTTTTTAATGCTCTTCCTGACACATTTCTCTGCCACTAAACTAATATATATGTTAAATTTTAATTTAAAAAAATCCCTATGACCATGAGGCTTTTTTGTATTAAATTTCTTCTAGATTGAGTACCATTGGATTAGAAGTTCACATTTGATCAAGATCACATACATGCATCATAAATTTTAATAAACATCACACATAAAAACATATCTCTGAGAATGAGTGACTTATATTTTTAATTAGTTTATGTGACTGTGAACAAACATTATTGACTGCTAAAATGAGAGTAAAGTATCAGTTTTACCCATGTGGTATTTTATTTTTATAGATGTAAAAGACACAACATTTATGCATATCACATAAGAAGTAGAAGGATACAATGGAGCTTGTAACATTGTACAATACACTTCATAGAAACTCCTCATGGCTAATTTAACTAAATTTACAAGAAAATAAACTACTACAAAATGTTTTTCTTTAATACAGTATCAGCTGAAGGTTCAGTCTGGTCCTCAATTAGTTTTGTGGGAAGCAAATGACTTCAACTATTCCAGAAGATTCTGTTAATCATTCATTAAAGCTAGTTCCTTCAATGCATATCACATCTCATCTCTTTGTCTAAACTGGGTCATTCGATGACCAGCAAACCACAGTAAAATATAACGTGGGTGGAGACTTAGCCTCTGTGGTCAAGGAAGTGTAGAGGATAGAGAACATGGACGGCCGTGACCACAGGCTGGCCATAAGGTCATTCTAAGACAATGTGCTCCTGGAGGTCCAGCCTTGGCAATAAACCATGAAAAGATCCATCGCCCCTCAGGGGTGTTTTCATAGCAGCTTGAAGGTCTCTCTGTTACCACAGTACCCAGACCTCTGAGAACCTAGAAGGTTTCTCCCATCATGTATGAGTCCTTACCACACCTTTAATTGTAAGTATGCACTATATAAAGACCAGGAGACATCTGCGAAGCAGATAGCCCGACAGCAGGTTGTCTCTTAGAATTTTCTCTGTACTTCCTTTTCATTTTAAAAATGGGTATACTGCCACATTCCAAAATATTGTAAGGGTCACACAGATGGCTAAAGAGTCTGAGCAGCCTGGAAGAAATTATAAAAACACCACTTGACTATCAACTACCCGCACTTTCATCTCTTAAGATGAGTCCCCCATTTATTGTGGCGGACATAGTTTCCCTGTCATCGGGTGTACTGGAGAAAGAAAATTGAACAAAAGAAAAACCAGGGAAGGGTTAGGTAGAGTGGTTTCTGAAGGGTTAGTTTGGAAGTGATTCTTAAAGAGTTCCAGCTTTATTTATTCCCATTCTCTGGTGCCTCTTCTTAAACCATGGTGACAGAGAATTTCTTTTTCATGACAAAATCGTGTGTAGAGAAGGACTGAAGGAAATATTACTCGAGGTCACAGCAACATCTCCTGAGCGTCCTTGAGCCTGCTCAAATATTTTACCCACTAAATACATTCCTTTGAGATTTTTCTCTTCTTTGTTCAAACAATCATTTTCCAAGGGCACGAATGGTGGCAAATTATTGATCATAAGGAGGGTAGAGAATTCACCTATGCTGTAAATTTACCTCAGTGAAGTTTATAAAGTGATGGGAAAGGCTTTCTTCAAAATTCAATCGAAAAGCCCAATTCTTTCTAAGTTTCCTTGGCAGTCTGTCATCTCCTGAACCGTGTAAAACTCCTTATTCTTTGATGAACACTGGATGAAAACACTACACACACACACACACACACACACACACACACACACACACACACACACACATACACACACACTGTTAGGAGATGTATTAGTAGGATATTTTCTCCTTCAACAGAAACATGTGGAGACCAACACTTAGTGTCCTAGTCTAGAATCTTCCTAGATATAAAGTCTGGTGTTTCCAAAGCTAGTCTAAGGTAGAAGTTATGTGACCTGAGATTGACCATGACTTCAGACAGGCACTTAACTACACTGACCTCCTGTTCACACTTGTAGATAAAGTGGTGAGAATAACTCTCCTCTCTGGCATTATCCCAGGAATCTAGAAGATGCAGATGAAGGCAGGCAGGCAGTCTGCAAACCCATGCACTTAAAAGTACAGCCCAGTAAGGCTGCCCTCCTTTATCTGTTCTTGTCATTCAAATTCTACAAGAAAATAATACAAAACATCTTAAAAGTCAACTCTTCTTTTCCAAAGAAAACTCTCCTGTCAAGCCTGCAAATGATTACTTTTTTTTAAATAATGAATAAACTATGGTGAAGAAATCAGTTTTGCTAAACATAATTTTATTGGTGTAGTATTTGCAGAGATAAAATTTACTCAATCAAAACATCACAACACTGAATTTCACAGTTAAACCCACATGCAGACTGTAGAATTACACTACAGGCTGGGTTGATGGAAGGTGTTAAATATAAAAATAATCCAATGCAATTTCCATTTAACACATCACACAAAACTCGTTTTTCAAAGTGATTAAGGAGTTTGCAATCTTTCTTATCAGTACTGTGTTTTAAAGTGCTCTGTGGTAGCGGGCAACACCAGGGGCAAATCCTGTGTAGGGCACAGTCATGCAGATGAGTAACACACGGAACCAGATGTACGGCAGATGAGATCCAGCCCGCAGACCAGAGCACGGGGCGGGGAGGCTCAGGTTGGAGTCCATCAAATGGATCTTCAGTGGGGAGGGGCACGTCTTCCAAAAGCACTGCACACAACCATACTGAAATGAGCTGGAGGGTGGGTTCATCAATCTTACGGTGACCACCATCTCCTTCAGACGATCACCCAGGAAGACACTTGGATCAGGAAAGGCCTGGAGACAGAGATGAGCTTGACAGCGCTTCGGTGATTTGCTTTGTAACCAAGATGAGATCTCAATTGTGACAATGACCTGCAGTGTTCAGGCTGTGGAACACTTTAGAATCACCTCCAGGGTTTCCTATAACAGCAGTTTCTACCCCATTCTCCCCAAACTCTATGCAGTTTCTAATTATGAGAAGAAGCAGGTGCTAAGCTCAATGTGCTGGCATTCCTGATGAGATGATCTGTCCGCTCTCTGTGCCAATATGTCTGCTCTGGGTACAGCTCTGCCTATCAGTAATTATCACAAAGCTCCATTGTTCATCAAAATTAAAACCATCTATAACAACAGGACACCTTGACGATAGGAACACAAGGCAGACGGCAGACCACATGACTCCTCAACTTTGGCTACATAATAGAATCAAGAAAGAATTAAAATATTGATGCATTTAAAACTAGATATATCTGAAGCTTTTATGGGGCAAGAGTTCACTCATAAAAGTGCCCCGTAAAAGGTTGCTTCTCCTCCTGGCTGGGAAATTGCTGTCTTGGAAATTTTTCATCTCCTTACTTTTAAAAAGGGGTCAACAGTGTGAGCTTTGGAGCTTGGACTGTGTTCAAGGAAACCCAGCCCTTTAGGACAAGCTGATACTCAACAAGGGAATGTTATCTGGGGGCCATCTGGAGAGTGATTGTGACTGCTGGCTTACTGTGGGGTCACTCAGGTTTGAAATAACAACCCTGGAGGGAGTGTAGGCTGCTGATCTTCAGGATGACATCAGGTACAGAGAATGTAAGATAGACTACGTTTTCCCAGAGTGCGTGTGATAGACCATGTCTTCTTAGAGTGTGTGATGGACCATGTCTTCCCCCTATGCTATGGTCATCACACTTCTCTCTCACTTACCTAGACTATATACATATCTCATTTATATTTGAGCAGCCTGGTAGATAATACTCCCAAGGACAAAATGCTGAGAGCCACACGTTTCTACTCCACCAGAGAAAACAGGACTCAAACACACACAAAGAGCCTTTTCAGGAAGGTTTCCACATTACCTTCCCCACCCCACCCCCAGGTGTAAATAAGAGGAGGCAACCTTTCCAAGAGACAGAGAGTTTCCAAGGTGGCTAAACATACAATCCCCATGTATGAAATTGGGGGTCATATGTAACTGACAAATAAAAAGTGATTTAAACAAAACCAAGCCATCAGGGCTCACATTCTGGTAATCTTTGGTAAAAGTCAAATGTTTGAATAAATCATCACTTTACTTTAAATATAGCCACACTAACTGTGTGGAATGCTCAGTACCACCACCCCCCAGTTCTCTGTTTGGGACCATAGCTCCCTTGAAGGGACATCCACTTGAGCTATTTGACCATGGTTACTAACCTACTGACGAGTATCTACAATTGAGACCAGCTCAGGCCGGCAGTGAGTTAAAAGAAACTGAACTCCCGGCGAAGAACCTGCCTCAGTCTGTTCCCAGTCTCTGACTTTAACCATGACAGTTTCACAATATTCTGGGGAGGGAAAGATAGCACTGATGATCAAATCACTCAAAATAAGAGTAAGTATGTGCTATCGATGTGGTGATATCTTGGAAACAACTGACTCTGTAAAATAAATATACTTTGGTGTTTACTAACACCATTCAAAAGTTAGGTATTTTAAACACTGTATATTAAATATGGATAGCATTTGTAATCTGTGCATGGAAACAGACATTTATTAAACTGTGTAGGACATCAGAGATAGAAGCATAGAGGCATTACAAGATGAAATGGCCACAGACATGCTTCATCCCATCCTTCAAGAACCAACGTGCTTGTGGTGATCTGGGAGGAGTGGAGGGTGCAGAGTTTATGTGTATGAAAGAAAGCTAACGTGGAGAGTTCTAAAGTGACTTTTAACCCTTTATTTCCGGGCTCTGTAGCTGAGGGCACATTCTTGTCTGTATGCTTTTAAAATTCTTATACAATATATTTTGGTCATATTCTTTCTCTGCCCCGAGCTCCTCAATGTCCAACTTCTCTCTATATTCTGTATTTTGTCCTTGAGCCTTGTGAGACAGACATACAGACCTCACTTCAGAAAACCCCACTTACAAAGATGGGATATGAGTAAAGGGCCACACAGAGAGCTGGTCAGCCTCCTCTGCATCCTTTAGTGCCTCCCCAAGTCCACCAGACTCCTCAGGCCAGCTTGGGGCTAAGCAGCACGGAAATGAAGAGCACATAAGAACATAGGAGACATCAGTGAAGCCTGCGTCACAGACCCATGCAAGCTTCTAGATGTCCTGGAAACACACCAGACTGGATCTCACCAGCCGTCACGGGACCTCCTACTCAGCTGTACTCAAGGGAACACCGGCCTTCTCAAGTTCTCCTTGCAGTCTCTTCAGATGCTTCTCCTGAGTTCTAGAAAAATCGAGTTTCCTTGGAGGTGCTGCCTCTAGACACACTCTGCCAAGCGGTCTCTGTCTGAGACACTGACCCTCTGAACTCTTCAGCTAATTGATGTTCCTCCTCCTTCCTTGCAGCTCCTGTCTCTTCCGCAGCAGTACCTGTACCTGCGCGCTCAGAAGCCTTCTCTCCTCCTGACTCTCTGTCCTCCCCTGCCTTTGAGTCCTGCACTTCAGGAGCCTGTTCCTGTCCCATCTCCACTATAGCCCCTGCTGATGTCACTTCCTCCACCACTGCTACCTTCTCCGTTCTTGGCGTCATGTCCTCGGTCACTGTCCTTTCTTCAGCTGCTGTTCCTCCTGGAGCCTCACCTGCCCTGTCCCAGGTTTCCTTTTGAACATCTGCAGAGGAGGAGAACACAGGGATCCCATCCGCTGACTTTGATTTTGTGGACTCCTCCCTCTGCTCTGCAATTGTTTCCCTGACTCCTCCTCCCTGCGGATTCTCCTCAGCCTCAACTGTCCTGTCTCCCATGGTCCAGTTCTGCCCTGTCAGACTTTCAGTCACTGTCCCTGGAGAGCACTCTTTATCCTTGCTCCATTCCCCCTGAAGCTTCTCACCCTCGGCTTCTCTACAGACCACCACTGCCCTGGTGAGCCTTTCCTCAGGAAGATTTCCCTGGGTCATTCTCATGATGGCCCCTCCTTGTACTTGCAAAGGCCCATCTTCCTCCAGCCTCTCTGGCCCCACACGGCTGTCCAGCTCCTTGGCAAACCACTCTTCCCCTCTGGCTGGTCCCTGCGCTTTGTCTGCTGGCTCAGGTCCAGGAGCTCCTAAGAGCCCTTCTCCGTCACGGCTGAGGCCCCTCCCTGGATACCACAGAGTCTTGCTGTCCTGGCCTGGCAGCTCTTCTCCTCCTTTGTGTTCTGTGGTTGTGGCGTCACTCTCTTTTGATGATTTCTCAAACTGAGGTGTTGCTTCAAACAAGGCAATGGTTCTTTCTTTGGGGGGATCTTCTAGAAGCTTCGTAACCTCCCCCAACTCAGTTGCCCCCATGGCTTCTGCGTCCGCTGCATCAGCCTCCATCTCATGGCAGGATGTACGGCTCTCTTCCTCAAAACCCACTTCCCTCACTGTGCCCTCTTCCCCTTTAGCCTTTTGCTCTCTTAATAAGCCTTCTGTCTTCAGCACCTTGGCCCCTGTCTCCTCTTCTCCTTCAGATCCAATTTCCCTCAGAGGTGGCGTGGGCCTCTCAACTCCCTCCTTGTCTCCAGCTGCTGCTATTTCCCCAGGGAACACTGCTGGCAGATCCTGTTCCCTGGCGGATTCTGTGTCAGCTTTGACTCCCTCCCTTGTTGTGCCTTCCTTACAGAGTTCCTCATGGTTGCCCCTGAAAACCTCCCTGGGGCTTGCTGGAGCTTCTGTTGAGGAGCTGAAGGGAGCTTCTGCTTCCAGAAATTCCTTCCTCTCCGTTGCTGCTCTCTCTCCTCCAAGTACTCTCTCTTCAGAACCATCCTTTCTCTCTGGCCCCGTGTCCTCCACAGGCCCCATGACCTCTAGCTTTTTAAGAACTCTCTCTTCACCTTGGTCACCATCTGGTTTGGGAGAGCCTACCTCCCTCTCAGCCTCCTTCACTTCAGAAGTGCCTGCTTCTTCCAGAACTGCTGCTTCCCCAGGAGTCTCTGAGCTGAGCCCTGTGCTGTCTGTGAACGCTGCCTTCTCCAATTCTCGCCCCCTTTCAGAAACTGCTCTTCCTTTCTCCATTCCTGTCTGCAGTAAGGCCTGGATGTCCGGGTCCTCATCCCTCTGCCTTTCTGCAGCCTGCTCTACACTTAGAAACACAGAGCCTTCTGCTACTACCTTTTGGGTGGGAATCAAATGCTCCTCCCCATGCCTGCTACTTCCTTCTGTGCCTGCCTCTGCCTCACTAGCTATGCTCAGATGGCACTCCCCTTTCTCTCTACACTGTTCTGCTGATGGCAGTAGATCTCCGGTAGGGCTCCTCTCCCTTAACGGAACCTCTGAAATCCCTGCTTTCCCACGCAATCCCATATCCATGTCAGCAACCTGGACATGCCAGGTACCATCTTCCTCCATTCCTGCTTCCTCCCTCAGTCCCCCATCCACGTCGGCATTCTGAGGACAGCAGGTACCATCTTCCTCCATCCCTGCTTCCTCCCTCAGTCCCCCATCCACGTCGGCATCCTGAGGACAGCAGGTACCATCTTCCTCCATCCCTGCTTCCTCCCTCAGTCCCCCATCCACATCGGCATCCTGGGGACGGCAAGTACCATCTTCCTCCATCCCTGCTTCCTCCTTCAGTCCCCCATCCACATCAGCATCCTGGGGACAGCAGGTACCATCTTCTACCATCCCTGCTTCCTCCCTCACTCCCACATAGGCATCAGTATCCTCAGGCTGGGAAGAGTCGTCTTCCTTCATGGCTTCTTCCTTCACTCTGCTCATCTTTTGTGCAGCTTGCTCTGGTTGCTCATGTGAGCCAATGGCTGCTCTTTCCTCTACCACTAGATTTCCATTTGGTGCCAAGAGAGAGAGAGAGAGAGAGAGAGAGAGAGAGAGAGAGAGAGAGAAAAAGAGAGAGAGAGAGAGAGAAACAGGTCATTTAGATCAAAGCAGAAAATAAAATATACAATTTTATAGGATATATATGAGATTTTATATGTCATCAAGGGGACACTAAAGTATATATCAAACATTTCTTCAGTTGATAAGACTTTGTTAACTAACATGGACCATGATTGGAAAACGCCTTTCCTTCATTATGAAAAGAAATGCTTACAAATTTAGTGGACACATTAATATAAAATTTGAACATTACCCATGTTGAAGAGAGCAAACACAACTTTCTCCAATACTCTTATATCTTATTATCAATAAATTATCTCACATGTAAAATGTACAACATACTATACTTTCATTTCAAATATTAACATTTGAAAAAACATTTTACAATAGGCAGAAAAGTATTTAGGTGTCTTAAAACTCATAGCCCCCTCAAGGTCAAGAGTGTGTCTACTTTAGTAGACATTTAGATCCAGAGCCATAGTCCAGAGGTAGCAATTACATCACATAGTACCCCAATATGGTAAAGCATCTCTGGTTAGATTCAGTCATCAAAAATCTTTATTGTTGAGGTATGGCATTTCAGTAGAGATGCCAGTTTGTATTCCGTGTCAGGTTACATGTCATTTATGCTTGGAAATTGATTACATTTGTCAAAACAGACCCACAGCGTAAGAGTAGACATTTGGTGTGGGACAGTGTACAGCATTAACAACACTTCTACAACACTGCTGAAGCATTTCATGAATTCTGATGCAAGACTCCCTGGAGAATCAGGGTCTACAGGTCTGCTATATCTTTAAAGGCCGCTGGGTTTCTGAGTATTTAGCAGGTCATGTGTCCTTCTGAATGATGCACGCAGGACATGTGAAAGTGAGTGACAGCAAATTTCTAACTGGAGACTCAGAGAGGTAGAGGTTCCAAGGCAGTGTCTCGCTGTGTCCATTACCTTAGTGATTTATTAAATGTTAAATCTGATGTATGGTTGTGTTTCTGTCTGATGTGTGCGTGTCCACAGCAACACCTAACGAGGTCACAGGGCACCTCTGTGGAAATCAGTTCCCTTGTTCCCCCTTCCTGTGTGTTACAGGGGTAGAATTCAGTCATAAGACTTAGCACAGGAGGTGTCTTTACCTACTGAGGTATCCCTTCAGTCCAGCTACTCTAATAGTTTTCATTTACAAACTAAAGTTAGGACTGGGAAGACAGTTTGTTCAGTAAGGCATGCTGTGCCCAGGTGCTGTAGTCCACACTGATATGTTGTGCTAGGGGTCAGGGAGTAAGTGGGCCATGGGGATTGCTGGCCTGTTCCCTCTATGTTAATTGAAGAGCTCCAGGTTCAGTAAGAGATCAGTCTCGAAACAAACCAAACACAACAACAAATGAAACAAGATGAACAATGCTTTAGAAATGACAACCAAGGGTGACCTCTGACCTATATACACACATGGACATTCACTCACACATGCAGGTACACACACACACACACACACACACACACACACACCAACGTGGGCATCGTGGTGGTTTGGATGAGAATGAATCCCCAAAGTTCATGTATTTGATTATTCAGTCATGTGGTTTGAGTACTTGTTGGAACTGCTTGGGAAGGATTAGGAGGTGTGGAGTTTGGGTTTGGGATTTCCTCCCTATGCCCCATTTCTTCCACTCTTCAATAGTAATATATGTTCTGTGCCATTGTGTATTATAAGCATTGATTTAGGGTTTTTTATTTTACAGAGGTTTAGAATTAAGACATTGCCTTGAGGATCAGAAGGCACTATAGGGACTCTTGAAGTAGGATTAAGTTAGTTATGCATTATGGCATTATGAAGTGGCTACAGGCCTATGGGGACAAGGAATTAGAATTTGGTAGGATGAATGAGAATGCCCCCCACCATAGGCTCATATATTTGAATACTTGGT
The DNA here is from genome assembly GCF_008632895.1 of Mastomys coucha. Classification (NCBI taxonomy): domain Eukaryota; kingdom Metazoa; phylum Chordata; class Mammalia; order Rodentia; family Muridae; genus Mastomys; species Mastomys coucha. The sequence continues at coordinate 102,288,074 of NW_022196898.1, read as the reverse complement.
ATCTGGTTGAAGGAACTGTTTTAGAAAGAGTAGAGTGTGGCTTTGTTGGAGGAGGTATGCCACTTTTGTGTTTGTTTAGTGAGCTTTGAAATTTCAAAAGACTAGCCACTCTCAGTATTCTCTCTGTGCCTCCTCCTTGCACATCAAGATGTGAGCACTGGGTGGCCCGTGTTCAGCCATCATATGTTCCAGTCCTCTCAAACCATAATGCAAAATTAAACCATTTTCTTTGATAAGTTACCTTGGTGTGATGTCTATTCTTGGTTGTCAACTTGACTGCACCAAAAATTAATATAAAATGCAAAGCACTGTACACACCCATGAGGAACTTTTTAATTAAATCATTTTAAAGAGGGAGACTCACTTGCAATCCAGATCTTTGAGGTGGGAAAATCCACTTTTAATCTGGCCATACCTTCTACTGATAGCCTACATAAAGGACATGAAAGAAGGAAGCTCTCTCTTTGCTTGTTTTCTTGCCCTCTCTAGCAGGTCCATTTCTTCATTGGCACTGGAGCCTACTTCTTCAAAATTCAAGCATCTGATAAAGACTGGATGGGATTGTTGAGCTGAACAATCATTATTGAATTAGCTGGAGCACAGTCTAAAGATCATTCTAATAAATCCTCTTTCTATATATATAGAGAGATAAATTTTATACATTCTGTTACTTTAGGAAACCCTGACTAATACACTTGGTCATGGTGTTTTGTCACAGTAATAGAAAATTACACAAGACAGACAGACATATACATATACATGTACATATACACACAAAAGAACGCATGTATAGATCCTATGAATTATAATAAATTATTCTTCCACTATATCATGCAAACTTATGCAAACATATCTTCCTTATTTTCTTTGCTCATTTGTATTCTCAACATGTTTGTGTTTGTTTAGTGTATGTGTGAGGAGTGATTGTTTGCATACCACAGTGCACACTGTGGATGAATTAGACTTTCTTCTTGGAGCCCAGCCTCCTCAAGAACATCCTTGTCTATATTGTGTGTTTGGGAGGTTCACCGGAATTCCTCTAAAGGGGTGTCCGCTCCAATAGTTCTCTTCCCCCACTGTGTAGATTCCAGGGATGGAACTCGGATCACCATGTTTGATAATAAGTCCTTTACTTTCTCAGCTTGACCTTGCTTGTACTTTTTAGTAACTATGTTATCTATAGTACTGCTAGTGACAACCTAAGAGAAACCAAAGCCCTGTTCTTATCTTTCCCCTTCCCCTCCACACACCCTACAATGTTGATACTCCACCACTTCTTCAAACACATCCTTTTGTTGTCTGCCTCAGTCTTTTGCCAAGTAGTCCTACAAACCACTTAGATGGCAGGCAAAAAGAGCTGACATGACATTCCCTTAAAATTTATATTTAGAAATATATTTTTATATTTTTACAAAGATGTAAAATTTTAATAATCCAGGTCTGTCAATGAAGCTAAGGTTGGCTTTTATGAGGCATCTACTCATATGGCATTCAACTGGCAATTTCCAAAACTGTACATAAGAGCTCTGGAAGAGATATGTAGAGCCAAACTGTCTGCACAGATGGCATATAGCAAAGTCACCTGAAAAAAAGATGTAGTCCATTTTTATTTCACTATGGACTATGACTGATTTAGAACACAACTATGTTGGCACAATGGTGAACACTCCAGGATGTCAAGTTTCTTCTTAGTTTATCTGTTACTGTTCAAATTCCTGCATAAAATGTTATTGAAAAGTCAGTTATGGAAACACTTAAATAAAGTCATCTGGTTTTTAAACCTGCCCTCTAAATTTATGGATTAATTAAAGAGCATTCATGAAAACAGGAGAATAAAATTGCCTAGTCACTACATAATAATATACTGTCTAAATTCTGGGAGAAAATGTGCTAATGACACCCAGCTGAGCTATTATATGAACATACCAGCAGAGAGAAGTCAAACAGAACATTCCCAAAGCACAAGAGAGTGGGTAATTGAAGCCTTCCACAGAGATAACAGTGAGTAAAAAGATTAGTTTTCATGGCAATCTCATGAGCTTTGAGGAAGCATTTTACAGAGCAATATTCATCAACAGGTCCACTGGATCTGTGCCTGAGCATGTGCCTAGAGGAGGGGGTCAGATAGGCCTAGTGCACATGTATTTCTTATGTCTACTAGTTACATGAACCTAGCAAATGGCACCTCTCTAAACTTTCATTTTCTTGTCTATAAAATGGTAGTGTCCATATTCAGCTGGCAAAATTCTTGTGGCAATCCACAGTTGTTTGTGTGAAGTGGACATACTGCATCTGGCTTTAAGAGCCTCATGACTCCCCCCTCTTTCTTCCCACGGCCTTTGATGAACTAGACTTTCTTCTTGGAGCCCAGCCTCCTCAAGAACATCCTTGTCTATATTGTGTGTTTGGGAGGTTCACCAGAATTCCTCTAAAGGGATGTCCACTCCAATAGTTCAGGTTTACTCTCCTGTGACTCCACATACTGCAAATGTTACCTGACCCTTTCATGCTGCCCAAGGAGCAAGGAAGACTCTCATGTACCTTCTGCAGCATCCATGAAGCTGTCTCATCATGCTTGATAACTTGCATTAAACACTGGAGATGGGATGATGTGGTGAATAGTATGAGTTCCCATACACACATACATTCAAACCAGAGTGATTTTGAAACATCATTAATCACAGGCAAAGGACATTGACCAGATGTGTGAGTCATGTTCATTGATTTGATGCTTAGGTGGCAATCCTAAAGAGATATCAGTCCCATTATACAACGACAGCACTGAATTCTTCCCTAATTCTGAAAAGACTGAAAAATTTACATGAACCCTTGTAAAGTATGGCCTACTAGAGCTCTTAATGTCCATTACCTTGTTAGCTAAAGGAAATCCACCTGCTTGGTCAGTTAATGGAGAATACGGTGATAACATGTGACTAATCTGAAAATTAGCACCAGGGATTTTATTTTTGTTTTTTATCTTAAGCATCAATGTATTTTTAAAAACACAGCATTTGTAGCTAATGTCAGTTTCAAAGCTCCTTTTCAGGACTCTGGACCAATTCATGACATCATCTCCCATACTCATTAGAAGAGAATAAAATTAATTATAAAGGGCAAATGAAAAAAACAAGGACTTGAAGATGAAAGACAGACGGGATAGCACCTGTGGAGAATTCCTAAGGATCTTCATGCGGTAACGGCCAGCCCTTACCTTTGCCCAGGTTGATTTCTGGTTTCCTCATGGGTGTCACCCCATCATCTGTGGGGCTACGTCCAGGAGCAGTGTTAGAGCAGCAGTGGCCAGGTTCCTGGACTTCACCTGCTATCTGTCCAACTGATTGGAGAGCACATAAAATATCAAAAAGCATAAGAAAGGCCATGGGAACACTGGCATTTCACATCATTCAAGCAAGTAGGATCAATTTAATTTAAACTGATTCACATGAAAATGTGACTTGTTTCTAAAAATAGAGATCAAACAACTTCCAAGCTGATTCTTTTTTAGAGGAAAACACAGCACACCATAGTCAGTCATGAAGGGAGGAGACACATGCAAAGAAAAACTTCCATTAAAGTAAGACAACAGCCAATGCAGCAAGTCGCCGAGTGCACATGCGATGATGACATGAGTGAAGAAGCAACCAAGATGCTTTTTGCTTTCTAGAAATGTGTGTTCTCTATTTTATGACACCAATAATTACTGCCCCTTTAGACAGCTAACCCTACTCCTGCTTACCACACCTGGAGCATTTCATCCATTAGTGGATATGATGATTTGACCCAGTGCTCACCCAATATGAACAGAAGCCACAAGAGGCTGCCATGGAATTCCTATCAGTATGACAGTATACACTCCTATACAAATTTCTTTTCTACGATACTGATTACTACCACAGACCTATGAAGAACAGAGGTCCAGGTTCAAGTTCCATGCTGTTTCTTTGGTTTACCTATCTGTCAAAACAAGATATGGAATCAAAGGTATCAGGAGGATTGAATGAAGTGCTGTATAGAGAGCATGCTGGGCTTCCCTGTACTAACAAATGCTTCTGTGTACTTGATAGCAATATCTACTGCTGCTTGACAGGGTTGATAGTAAGCATTCTGCATGTTTTACCACCTAAGCCCAAGCCAACATTGTTAACCAAATGTAAAGTCAATTACATTTGTTTTTAGTGTCTGACAATTCTGTCTTCCTCACTGCTGGCTATCTAAAGACCTGTGCCTCTTACATCATAACGCCCATGTCTATACATCACCTTGTGGTTAACTCACTCAATAACATGAGACTGAGATCTGCCTTCTGGTTCAATCTCCAGTCTGCTCCTCCATTTCTGTGCCTGTCCCCTTTCTTTTCCTTCTCTTCCCCACCTTCTAACATCATGGTCCAAGGACTATGCTTTGAGGGGAAAAAAAGAGCTATAATGCCATCTCTAACTCTTGACTAGTTTAAAATAAGTTTCTGAGACGTAGCTAATAATTTGGGAAGAAATACTGTAGATCTCAGTGGGTAAAACAATGAATTGACTATTGATCTTAATACAAATGTGGAAACAAAAAGAGGAATGTCATATAGTTCAGGAATATTTTTTACATTTTTCTTTGAGCATTAGGTTTCTTCATATGTCCAGTATTCAAGCTGAAACATTAACATACAACACAACAGTTTGGAGACCTCTTTACCTCGTGACAACTCCATTAGAGTTGGATGTGTTTTTGAGGCAGCTTTGAGGCATTAACAAATGGAGAATACAAAACTCACATATCACTTTTCTATTATAATAATGCCATCGTAACGCAATGTATTTAAGACTTAAGTAAGCAGTGGTTTGGGGATTTGCAGTAACAGTTCAGTTGACTGAATGATGGCAATCACCAAGATGTTAGGGCCGAGAACAGAGGTTGAATCAACAGCTGCTGAACAAGGCTAAATTTTTGTAGTTATCACCAGACATCTGGGTCTATCTTAAGTACCAAAATCTGCAAGGAAATGGGGCTGTTTTTGTTTTTGTTTTACTGAAAAAAAGCCAAACTCCAATGGACAAATACTACATGTGGGCTCTAGATGCAAACTCACTTTTGTGTGTACATAGGAAAGTGGGTGGTGGCTTGGAATGGAACCAAAAAGTCTTGAGGGATAGAAAAAGCAGAAAAGATCCTGTCATGGGTGAGGCATTATGTAGGAGGGGTGTTTGTGAGGGAGGAAGGGAACCAAGAAGGGAATGAGGAGGAGGGGGCAGGTTATAGTTGAACCAGAAAAAACAAGTGCATTATATATGGATGTGAATGTTGTAATTAAATCATTGTAGTGTATGTTAACTAAAAATGTTAAAGAAATATGGCTAATAGCAATATAATTAATAATAATTATATAACAATAATAAGAAACAACAGTTAAATAGCAGCCACTGGAACAAAAAAGTAGTTTTAGAAGCCATATATTCATCTCACCACTACAACTCACTCCAAGTCAATGGTGAGGCTGTCTTCTAGTGAGTCAGGCCTGAAGTTACCACCTGGCCAGTATCCTGACCTCCCCAGGGGAAGTGCTGTCGAGCTTAAGTAGCTTGTCTCAGTTCAATGCCCTCAGCTTCTGGTAGGAACTTCATCTTAGATGTGTCATGCTAAAGTAGTTATCATTTCTAAATTGAGGGCCCCAGAGCTACATGAAAAGAAAGAGGAGACTGGCTCTGGGTCTCTTGGCAGGGAGGCCATTCTGCTCCAGAGGCTCCAGCCCTGCTCAGACCTTCGATCACCTACTGCCATTGTGAAGGACAATGTTCTCGTTTCCCTACAGCTCCACCACCAATGGAAGCAGGCGTCTGGGAGCAGCTCTTACACTTCTGTGCATCCTCTCCTCCTCTCTTGTGGGAAATCACACAGAGAGATCCTTGTGTTTTTCCCTAGTGCTCTTGTCTAACAAATTCTGTGGATTGTGCAACCTCTGGATAGACAAGATGCCTGGGGTTCAAGAGAAAACCTGAAACTTTCAAAGTACAGTCCTTTACATTCTTCCTGATTTGAAACACAGTGAAGAGGGAAGCCCAGGCACAAGAGCTCATATCACCGATTGATCTCACTGGTATTCTCCAGACTGTTCTGCTTAGCCTCCTCTTGAATGCTGCCAATTCCTTCCTTCTCCTGTGCTAGAGAAACAAAATGAACTGGCCCCACCTTAAGGCATACTGAGAATACTGAGGAGCCCAACAGCAGAAGAAAATGATGCCAATGGTTTTATCTAAAACCCTTAAACCATCAAAATCCATGGAAACAGAGTAAAGACATATTGAAGTTCAGTTTCAGCCCAGTCACCTTGGAGAGTATCTTTGTGTCTTGATCATTGTAGATAATCAATTATCGTCTCAGAGACTCACCACCACAAAACTCGTAACTAACATCATGTGCCTCCACAGTGAAGATGTTCTGGTGTTACCTTTGACATTGAAGCATGGCCCACAGAACCCAGAATTAATTACAAACTCGAGGCCACAGCTGTTCAAGGACAAATTCTATCCCCCTACTGAGAGAATCATTTTTCTTAAACTTTCTGATCACGTCACTGGTCCACTCTAAAATTTCCAGTGAAAATATTTCATATGGCAGAATAAGTACTTCACAGTGATCTATAAGTCTGCCTTACCTCTGTCTGTGTCCCTGTTTCTCTGCCTTTTTACTCAAATCCATTAAACCAGCTTCCTCTCCAAACTGTCAGTAGTACCTCCCAGCCCAGGTGGCCTCCTAGCCGTCCTTCAGATCTCCTGCAGGTGATAGATTGGCTGCCCCCTGCCCTGCCTCCTGTCCCCTGCCCTGCCCCATGACCTCTACCCTGCCTCCTGCCCCCTGTCCTGCACCATGCCCCCTGTCCTGCCCCATGCCCTCTGCTCTGCCCCATGACCTCTACCCTGCCTCCTGCCCCCTGCCCTGCCCCATGCCCTCTGCTCTGCCTCATGACCTCTACCCTTCCTCATGCCCTATGCTCTGCCTCATGCCCCCTGCCCTGCCCCATGACTTCTACCCTGCCTCCTGTCCCCTGTCCTGCCCCATGCCCTCTGCCCTTCCTCATGCCCTCTGCCCTGTCCCATGCCCTCTGCTCTGCCTCATGACCTCTACTCTTCCTCATGCCCTCTCCCCTTCCTCATGCCCTCTGCCCTGCCTCATGACCTCTTCCCTGCATCATGCCCTCTGTTCAAATGTACTATTTACAGAGAGGCCAGCCCTCCAAAGGCATCCCCCAGATAATCACTCTGCTTCCTCAGGTCTGTGCACCCAGATAACCCATCATGCTTACTTTCAATTTGTTAAACGTATTTCCTCCCTCATTGTAAACTTTGTATAGTCATGGACTTCATGATATTCACACCAGGAACAGGATTTGACTGAAAGCACATGCCTAGTGCACATTGGCAGAAGGAATCTACTGGAACAGACATTGAATTCTTCTACATGTGTTTAGGCTTTATACTTAGACCTCAGCTCAGAGGATTTGTCTTCCATTCAGGCCTGTTGTAATCCTGCGCACATAACAACAAACCAATTCTTACTTTAGTCATTCTTAATCTACACATAAAAATACAAAATGAAGCTGAAGATGGAGCATTGCAGTCATTGATGGATGACCAACTCAGTCTCCAGCATACCACACACACACATACACACACACACACACACCAGGACTTACCTCTATAAGCCTTTTGTATTGTAACTAACAGAAAAGAACTCTTTCCCTACTTTAGGTTCACAATCTGCAAATAGATCTCTATAAATTTTCTAGAACCATGAGTGTTTTGTTCGCCAGAGCTACACATATGAGGAAGAGAGGAAGCCAGGCCGGGTAAGCTTTTACTCTCACCCTGCCCTCCTCCCTGTAATAGTTAAACTTTAAGCCAACTGTTTGGAAGTGAGAAAAAAAGTTTATCAAGACCTATGAAAAATCTGCAACTTTTCATCCAGGTATTATACTTCATATAACTTATCCTAAGGAAACATTTGTGAATTTGAAATAAATTGGGTAATCAAACAATAAAGTAATGCTAATCATAGTGAGTATTTAAAATCTATCATAATGAAATGAAAAAAATACATATAAGAATTCAACAGTAGGGAAGTGGAAACCCCAGAGTGACTAATCAAGGCCACAGAGGAGTGATTGTGCTGACACATTGAAACAAATGGCAGATTATACTTTATAAGTACTTTCTAAATTTATAAAATATGACAATTAAATATAAAATGTCAGTTTGAATATTTAAAAATTGGCTAAACATTGAAAGTAATTTTGCATTTAACAAATGCATGAAAAAATATTTAAACTTTCTTTCTTTCTTTATAGATGTTATTCCATGTACATTATATAGAAATTAATGAAAAATAAATACTAAAATTAAATTTAGCTCATGTTTTAAAGCTTAACAATGATAAAAGCTTATCCCTTGCCATCTAGTGACAAGCCTATATTAGTAAAAAGATAACAAAACATCTGTGAAATTAGAGATATCAAGTAAAAAATATTTACTACTATATTGAGAAAATGATAAATATACTTACCATTTCTAAAACATGAGGAATAGAATCTACTAATATGCTCAACATCAGTTACTTTATTCATCAGCCTATTACAATCCATTTTATAGAACTCTACTTTTCAAAAATCATCTATTTATCTACTTATAGAAATACAGGTAAAAACTTATGCTTCCAATATTTCAAAAAACTTGACCTGTTCTGTCATATATTTTGATACATGGTGTTTATAGGATGAGTTATTTACTCTAAGTTCTACTTTTGGCTCCTTATTGACCATGTCCAGTGATTCATGCATGCTTAATTTGTTTGAAATGTTTAAGACATTGAATAGTGTCCCCTGCTTAAAAAGCCATGTCCTTATCCTGCAAGCCTATGAGTATCACTTAGCACTGCAAACGTGGTAAAGAGCCTTGGATTGAGGAGTCTGTGTGTGCACCCATGTGCACTTAGGAGACAGGGCACTACAAACGTGGTAAAGAGCCTTGGTTTGAGGAGTCTGTGTGTGCACCCATGTGCACTTATGAGACAGGGCAGAGGGGCAGGAGATAGAGGAGGCATGACTAGGGTAAAGAAAATTTGAGGGAAGACAGACTTAGAGACAGCAGAATTTGAAATGAAGCTGGTAGGAGGTTGACCCAAGTTAGGTGGGAAACTGGAGGAGCAAAGAGACTGAATTCTCCTCAAGCGTCCAGAAGCAATGCAAGCCATCCTTTATGTTGTTTTTAACTCTACAGGGTTCTGATTTTCATCTTAAGAAGCATTGCATAGTAAGCTTGTTCTCTTAGGAGTTATGTCTAGTCTGTTAGACTTTATCATAACAGTATATTATTATAACAATAATATTAAAGTTAGATGAAATATTTATTTAAATATATTATGTTCCTATATGTTACATTAATATGAAATATATTTATACTGTCCTTGAAAGAGAGATGTATTACTTACACATACGTGTATGTATATATCTACACACAGCAGCAACATAAAAATATATATACATACATATACACATATATGTTGTTTATACACACAATAACTTGACATTAAGTGTATATTTTACCCACATTATGAATATCTAAGTATGAGGTGGCCTTCTGCTTATCTTAAGAAATATAGTGTCTCTACAACCTTGCTGATATTTACAATATGCGACTGTACTGTGGGCCACAGAATGGGAACAGTCTCTAGGGTGGCTCTGGATTCCCTGAGAGTGCAGATCTGCTTAGTGATAAGATTCTCCAACTCCAGTGCAGCCACAATGGGTTTTCCTCAAACCACTGCCCTTAGTCCCAGACACTCATTCTTCTAAATATATGTGAGTTATTTATCACTAAGAGAACTTTCAAAACAAATATGATCCTATAAAATAGTCCACATATATACTTTGTTTGAATTGCAGTAAAGCAATAAACTTAAGAGTATACACAAGTGTGAGTGTAGACATAGTTCATAAAACCCCAAAGGTAAAGGGAGATTTGAGCAAGCTGCTATAGAACTTGTGTGCCATTGAAGTGTGGAATGGGCTTGGGCAGAAAAAGGAAGAAAGGATCCAGGATGTGGGGGGGGGGGGGAGAACTGCACATGCAAATATTATAATGATTTCTAATGCTTTGCATGCTAATTTAAGAGATAAATATCATTTTCTGAAATTAAAATAATGACAAAAATCAATGTTTCATCTGTGTGTTTTTCCAATGCTGGAGCTCAAATCCGGGTCCATGCGCTGGGCAAGCTCTACACCACTAAGCTGTGCCCTCAGCCCACAGGTCAGCCTTCTGTGTTAGTAACCCACTAAATTTCCTAGATCTGTTATACTATACCAGAATATAATGACTAAATCCAAGATCAAAGATTTTAATTATTTTTATCAAAGTGTTTCAAGAATATTTTAATAGAAATTTTAATTTGCATAAGGCAAATCCTTTTGAAATGTCAGTACTCCTTGTAGAATAATTTGAGGGCCTAGATTGATAAGCCTAAGAAACTAAATTCCTCTGGTCTTTTGGATCATTTAAAAATATAAAATCCATTTTTGGTTTATACTACCTAGTTTTGCAGGCTTACTTGCAGGTCATGTCCCTGCGTCGATCACCAATCCAGAGCACCTTGTCTTGTGTCCTGCCTTTAAACTTGAATCTAGCCTTAGCACAGTCCTCATGAAACCTTGCTTTCCTTTTATAAAAGATCTTGAGATTACAATGTGATTTCATTATATCCTGCTCCCCTTTCTCTGTCTGATTTTATCTATAGTTAATGACCCTAGCCGTCTCATTGAACCTTCTTAACATGTTCTTAACATGTTCTTAACATGTTCTTAACATGTTCTTAACATGTTCTGGTAGGAGCTTCCCTTACACAGTTGTTTTGACTATGCTACCATGATACACTACAAGATTACATTAACAGTTCAGCAGGAAGATAACTCTTCGGTACATGCTATTGCTACTTTTGAAGAACTAAAAAGTATAGCAATTAATAGGACTCAAAGTTTCTTAAACAAAAAAATAGCTGGACTTTATAATATTAAAATATGAGATAAATTTATCGTGGAACCCAAAAGAATGGCTGCAACTTTGTCAGGGGGAAGGGCGACTAGGGAAGAGCAGAGCCTGGAGGTCTGGTAGAGTTCAGAGTGCTCTTTGAGAACAGCTGTCAGGCAGGTATAGTTCATCTACCTACACACTCAGCTCAGTCCCTTGTTTGCTTCTCAGAGGTGAGAGCAGCAAGTAGGACCTTCAAATAGGACCTGCCCACATTCCCTGGAAACCCCAGGATGGTGAAAGAGCTCAGAGTCAGGGAATATTTGAGAATGAAGACTGAAATATCTTGGAGAATTTTCATATTTTTGTCGAATCTAAGTTACAGTGACAGGGAGACAATAGAAGTCTCCAGAAACTCTGGAACCACATAGAATACCTTTGGCTATACAGTTCTCAGCAATGTAACCCTCTTAAGAAATAGCTGCTTCCCCTTGAGAGCAGAGATGGCAGTGCTTATGAGATGCGGTGAGGTGAGTTCATATCCAATGTGCAACCATGCATAAGACATGCTGAGCACCATCCATGTGAGCTATGCACATACAAATGTATACATGACTCAGAACAAAGAGCGATGTTAGTTTCAATCTCTAAGAAGCCAGGCATATCTTTGACTTCACACATGCATTGTGCTTTATTTGATTCTCAAGATAGAATTACCATAGGAAGGAATTTACAGAAAATAGGAAACAGGCTAAGAATGATGAAATGATTTTTAAAATGCAATAGAAGGGAAACAGCAAGCTGAAAATACATGTGTAATTCTGTGACAAGAAGAAAGGGAAATATAGAATCCTTCCAGAATCATCCAGCTGATTGCTCTGGCAATAGCAATGACCAAATCAGCTTCCATGCACAGGTCCAGCAGCATGTCACCTCATGGGCTATACTTACCCTCTTCTTCCACCCCAGGGAGGCCTCCTTCCTTCTGGAGCTGACTCTTATCCCTCACTTCTGAAGAAGCTGCCCACCTGGACTCCTTGAGTTCACTCTCTGATAAAGCTTGGGTTCCCTTAGTTGGTTTTCCCTCAGTAACATGCATACCGCTGAGCTTGGTCAACCAAGGTCCTTTATCCCCATCTAGTTTCGTGATTTCTTGCTCTTCTATCTCAGTTTCCAAGTACTCCTTGGCTTGAAAGTGTGGTTTTCCTGGGCCATCGTTTTTCCGCAGATCCTGAGAAGAGGAACTTCTGGAACTCACCCTTTCACTGCTAGAGTCAGCTTCCCCACCCACCTCCGTAGACTCATCTTCACTTTCGCTAGAGTAGGGGTGACTTCTAGATGAGATTGATGACATGGTTTTAACATCTGCAAAAACAAAAAAATGATAACATCTTTGTTATATCCTGAATTTATCAGCTGACATGGAACTAGATTGAAATAACCATATTAAACCTTTAACAAATGTTAGGGGAAATTGTTCGCTTTCTCAATACATTCTATATTATTATCATAATAAAAGAAAAAAACTGATCTGAAAACCACCAAGGTCTTTTGTTTTATTCTGGTTTGTTTTTATGTATGGGGTCTCTGTTGCTTTGTTTTGTTTATTTTGACATGGAGTCTCATTATATACTCTCCACATGTCCCAGGTTCTACCTCCTAAGTGATACTACTACAAGTATGTACCTCACATCCAGCTTATGAACAATGGAAGATCTTAATAAACCACATTTAACTGAAAACCAACTCCAGGTTTAACTTATCTCTGTGAACCTCTAGAATGACTGTACATATTTTTGTTACTGGAAATTTTGAATAATGGTTTGTTTTTTTATAAGAACACATTTTTTTTTCTTCTTCTGGTTTGTCACATCAGTAATTTCAATTATTTTATCTACTTTAAAACCTACCATCCTAGAAGGCTCTGGTGTCTGGGTACTATCTCTGCACCTAAAAAGTAGGTAGGTGTTCGTGGTTTTAGGGTCCGTAGATACCCCCTTTTTAGAGTCCCTATAAGCACAATTTTAAAAGGAAGCTGCCTGAGAAGAAGACATGGAGTGCAAGCTCCGGGAGAAAATCTTAGGGGAATTAAGCCAGACAAAGATGGGAGAGAGTCCACCAAATAGCTGGGCTAAAACCCAAGGGACAGCTTGGCTAAAACCACGGGAACTTCAGAAGTGAGAGTTGTCCCTAAAAGGAAATAGCAAAAGTAAGAGGAAGCTGGGTTTTCACACTTGGAACCAGTGAGATGCTGGCTGTGGGCAACCCTGGGAGGAAATAAACTCCTTGGTTTCTCTGGGCGTTTTATGCCCAAGGGTGTAGAAATTCCTGGGGCCCAAAGCAATGAAGAAGATGGGTCAGAAACCAGAAGGCAAGCCACAGAGCAAAACCAGGCCCAAGCTGGACTCCCAGATGGAGCCACAGATAGATATAAGAAACATATAGTAGTCCAAAATGGCTTGCACTGAAACCCAACAAGGCTTTTGGAATCTCCCAAGGTTCAACACACATGTTGAATCTATATAAGGAAGAGGCGCTGTGTAAAAGTCCCTGCTTATATTACACTGCTTCAGGCAAGAGAAATGCAAAGTTAGTGTTTGCTTTCTAAAACAATTGCTCCAAACTTAAAATCATTTTATACTTTCCCTCAGTGAGTTATCAGGGACCATGCACTAGTCTAGACTGTCAAGTGAGTCCCAGAGCTTCTTCGCTTTCCAGTTCACCTGCTGATTCTTCTATCACTACGTGACAGCTACACAGACGGCTATGCCCTCATGTGGAGCAAGGATGAAAACTAAATAAAAACACCAGTCTTTCCTCCCTCTTCCTCCTGTCCCTCTTGCTCGGTCAGCTCCCAATGGCTCATTTTAACATTCTAAGTACAGCCATGGAGACTCCAGAGAAGGCATAAGTGAGGCTCACTAGGAGCTGTTTCTTTAAGCTCCAGGCCTTTTAAGTGCCATTCATCTCATCCCAATACCATGGGAGAGCCCTCATCTGGACCAGTGGCTCCCTGCTCTTCCTTCTACATCTGCACCCACTGTCTTTCCGTAAAGTGCCCAGAATTCAAGGGGACCGACCTCTCTTATTTGTACCAATCTAGAAATTTCGATTCTATACTCAGCAGCTCTTGTAAATGCTTCACACAATTTTAAAGAGGAACAATTTGTACATATTAGTGGTTCCACGGATGGCTCTACCTGATGCATTGTGAACTGAGACGTGATCCTTAGCTGCCTCAGAGACCCCAGAACTGCATGTACTGACTGAATATCTATCGGCAGGATGATTCCCACTTCAGGCTCTGTGAGTTGTTCACATGATAATAAATAGCTACCCCCTCTATCTTTCTTTAGTAGCTTCTATTAGGTATATTATCTTATTTCAAAAGGCTGACAACTCATCATGATTCCATTTTGAGTAAGGTCAGTAAAGAAAGAAGGGGAACTGAGAGGCCTCAAAGTGGCAAGTGACCTGATATCTAATACAAACTTATTTCCATTTCCAAATGTGTCCCTAATCTCCTGATGTAACTTACACTCACTCTTGCTCCTTGTTCCCATTTCTATACAGATCCTGGGGTAACACAAGGCGTAGAGGAAAAGCTTCAGGATTGTGCAATGGGATCTCCACCATGAGTTGTATTTTTTTTCTTTTAGAAACAAACCAAACTTTATATAAAAATATTCATATAAAGCAATCTTGAGGACATATTTGAAACTGTCTGTCATTAGAACAAAAAGGCTATTGGAGACAGATAGTAAAGCAACAGTCTCCTGCCAGACTGTTTGTCCCACAAAGTCTCCCCAACGCCAGTCCTGTGGCTTAGAGACTCCGTTCTTGGTCTCCTTTGCCAGGAAATGCTGTATCGTCAGTGCCTGAGGCTCTGCCAAAGCCAACTGCATGTTCCCCACTGTCTCCAGTCCCTAGCAGCATCATTGCTTTCCCCTAGACATTCATTCAATCACTCTCTCTCCTTTTTCTGTGTCATTAACAATATTGACCAACTACATGGGCCCACCCACCCATAAATGCTGAGAGCATCCCATGTATCATGAAAGATTCTGCAAAGAAAAGAAAGCTGTGCCTTGGCTTCTGGATAGAGTGCATGCTCTTGGGTGACTGTCTGTTGGCTCTCCTTTGCAAAAGAGATGGATAACTGCCCTGTTTATCTGCTGTTTGTTCACGTCCCTAGCAGTGCCATGAAGACCTCTCAGAAAGGGTTGCTGCCTTCTTCACTCTCCTTACCATCATCACCTGCATGGTCTGTCCAAACCAGGGACAAGAGCTGGCTGGCTTTTCAACAATCCCCACTCTTAGGTATGCAGCATGCTTTAAAACCCACCAGTTCCTCATAGTCCTGGTTTTACCTTGTTCTGTTTGTTGTTGTTTAAGCTAGAATCTAAGATATCTTAATTCATTTTGATTAAAACTTTATATCAAGCTCATGGGGCCCAACCCACTAAAGCCCACAGCTCTTTCAGCTATGATACTAATGGCATCTTGCTTATTACTAAATTTAAGAAGACTTCATGAGTGACACGTTTTTATTTTCTTCATCTGTGTCCAGGACATATGAGTACATACATATATCATACTACATTCCTATATACTTATGAATTTGTGAGCTGTTATGTCTCATACCAGGTATCAGGGTTCAGGTGAACTCTCGACAGACAAGACCTAATGAGTCAAGTCATTGATACTCAATGAACATTCTAGAACAGTGATTCTTAACCTTCCTAATGCTGCAACCCTTTAATACATTTCCTCTTGTTTGGTGAAGCTCATAAAATTATTTTCATGGCTACTTCATAACTGTATTTTTGCTACTGCTATAAATCATAATATGAATATCTGACATGCAGGATACCTCATGCCTGTAGGTAAAATGATCTACATGTTGAGACCCACTGTTCAAGAATGAATAGAGACTTTAAAATGTTGAAATACAAATTAAACTAATAAATGAGCCAATCATTTGTGTTAAAAGCAGGTATATGATCACCAAAAAATATTTATCACTCATTGAAATATTTCAATCCACCAGTGAAATAAATGTATATATTACCTTATAAGGACATATATGCTGACAATGCAGCTACAACAGGAAGAAAGGGCCCAAGGGTGTGTAGCCACCTTTATACTGTCTAGATGAACTTGCTAAGTATCATAGTGAATACAAAATTGAGATTAGAACAATCACAAGTCACACTGTTCCACATATATTTTTATGTATGGTTATATTGATCTGATCAATCAACCTTCCTTTGGAACTGTACTAAGTCACAGAATTACTGCTTGTACCATACAGGTTCAGGAATGCAGTGAAGCCAGGTGCTGTGACGCATGCTTTCATTCCCAGCATGTGAGAGGCTGAGACAAAGTGATCTCTGATCTCAAGTTCAAGGCTAGCCTAAGAAACATAGTGAGATCAGGCCTTGAAAAGTCAAAACTATAAAGAAAGGATTAATTTGATGATATTTTGTGTAAACTAATCAATGGTGAATTTGACCATTTTTTTTTAATCTGTGACTTCCTACTCCAGGAACCATGTTATTAAGAAATGACTGACTGCAACCGGAGAGATGGCGCAGCAGACAGAAGCACTTGCTGTTCTCGAGGGGCTTTGGAGTCTTGCTCTCAGCACCCACTTGGTAGTGACTATAACTCCAGCTACAGGGCATCCAAAGCCTTTTCTGGTCTCCACAGGCACCAATCACATGCACCATGTACTTACATACATATGGACAAACACCCAAACATATAAAATAAGAACAAACAAAAAAAGAACTATGCAAAAATTACACATAAAGTCTTTCCATACATCATGGGTGATCTCCTTATGGCTTTCCATCATCCAATTATGAGCACAAAACATTGCAAACTCAGCACATGACAGCATGCCAAATGCAATGTCAATACAGAAGGGGGCCTGGCCATGTGCTTCTCTTCAAGTTCATACACAGTCAAACCAATATGATCAAAATACATAGTATGAACATATGAAACCCTAAAAAAATATATTCAAGTAAGTAAAATCCAAAACTGGTAGAACTCTTGGTGTCAAGTAAAATGAATTGTTTTTGTGACTCTGAGATCTTTAGGTCTGTGACATATACTTCATCAGATTGAAAAATACACAAACGAATGCTTTCTTAGAAGAAAAAAGATGCTTCCAGTCTGGCTCTCTTAGCAGTCTGAGGACCAACACTGTCTGTCTCTTGACCTCCAGCCTCTCTTGGATGGGCCCTCCCTTCCCATTCATGAGGAATTTCTTAGCCTTTACCTCTTTGTAGGCATTATTAACCAAAGTGCCCGTGAAAAGTGTATTCCTAGTCACACAGTGTTTTCCCATCAGAACTACAGCATCCATCTTTGACAACACATCTCCTGCTGGTAAATTAGTGTCCAGGGTTGCAAGCACAAATGCAGAGACCAGAGCTGTCATTCCTTTTAAATGGCAAGAAGCTGCACACACCATTCCTGGAGCAGGGTCCTCTCGGAGTTGGCTATTCTTCATCACTCACAGGCCACAAAACTGTGTTCATCAAAGTGCTCTAGTGCAATCGCTAGCTGGCAGTGTAAACAGGGCTGACTTGCCATGAGAGTGACTGACAGTCTGGGCAATTGTCTGCCCCTGGAAACAGGTGTAGGCAGGTTCAAATGAAACACATCCAAATATGAACAGCAAGCTTCTTAATCATGTCAATAAAAGGGATGAGCGGGTGTCTGGGATTCAATGCCCACCCAAGCTATGCTTCTCACACATTCATGGGTGAAACGCTGCATTTTCCATGAAATCCACCATGATATTGTCATTTTTAATAAATGCTATGTACTAGCCAGATAAAATCGCTAACTCTTGTCCTTCTCATACTAACAGGCATACTGTTGAGCATCACAAAGGAACATGATTAAAATAAAGGGTCAGGAGACAGGAGACCTCCTGGGAACAGACAAGCAGTGAGATTATATTTCAGAGCACTGTCGAGGTGGCAATGTACGTGCACACCCAGAATGCAAAGATGTCTTTGAAAGGATTCTTGGAAAATTCCATTATTGAAATGAGAACTAATAGTTTGCCAGTTCAATTCTGCCTCATGAATTTTCTAGCATTCATGAAATGACTATGACCATACCTAAAACATTGCATATTTTGCCTCTATGTAATAACAGGAATTCTACATAACTATTTCAATTAGTATACTAAGAACCACACATATCATGAATTAATCAGAGATCACAAGGGTACTCGAAGTTCTTTGGAAGTCATTTTACAAACAATCTTATGATACTATCTCTGTGAGAACAAAGCAAAACACCACCACATCCTGGCTTCCTTAGCATGGTTTGGTTTGTTATTAGTTTGGCTAATTTCAGAAACAAAGCTTAATACATGGCAGTGTCTGAAAAGTGACCCACTACAGGATAGGGCTTACAAACTTAGCTCAGGCTGCCCCAGTAAGTTGCATCACTAAGAGGAGAACTTACAAAGCTTAGGCATGGAGAGGGACAAAGGTCAACCTAGGAAAACTTAGAAACTGATCGTTTTTACTTCTCTTTTGTACAAAAAAAAAAAAAAACAGGCTAAACAAGAAAAGAGAGGGAGTGAAAATTCAAAAGGCCCCTGAGCTGTAGAAGCCCAGGAAGAAAACAAATTCTTTTCATTGGGTTGAAAGGTTGTTCAAATTTTAGGTACATGGATATTTTTTGGATTTGAAAATGTATGTTTTCTACAAAGTATAGTTTTTGAGGTTTGGTTATAATTAGAACTGAATTGCAGTTCTTTCTGGCTATGTGCTGGTTTGGGGATTATTTAATTTCACTATTTGCAAGCTTATGTATTGTGAAATGTAGATAAAGGGGAATATAATTGCTTTTAAGGTTGTTTGGGGTAAATGAGGTAGTTCTTGCAGCATATTTAGTGTGGGACTCTGCACATAAAAGAATCCTACAAAACGGGAATCAGCTCACGAGCTATGGCACTGCCTCCCCAGGATGCTTTTCCAGTTAGTGACAGGCAAGTGGCAGCTGGCATGTAAGTTTCCCATCCCTCAGTTATTCAGTGGTTATGGTGCGAATAATCAAAGCTTTTCCTTTGAAGAAAAGACAAGCCCTTCCTGCATCCTTCTCTTTGTGAATATATGCACATGCACATACACATGCATATACACATACACATGCACATGGATATACACATACACATACACATGCACATGAATATACACATACACATGCACATACACATGCATATACACATACACATGCACATACACATGCACATGCATATACACATACACATGCA
>NW_022196898.1:102267906-102268661 GCF_008632895.1 Mastomys coucha | reverse complement strand
CACATGCACATGCATATACACATACACATGCACATACACATGCACATGCATATACACATACACATGCATATACACATATACACATGCACACATATACACATATACATACATATGCATATATAAAAATCTATGTGACCTCCAAAAAGTACAAAACTCAGACAATTGATAGCCAAGGATTTCACAGAATCTTTGTGATATCAACAACTTCATAATCTCCCATTATTACAACAGGCATGAAAACCGAAGCTATGAGTGTTCTGAGCTGCTTATATTTATACCCAAACACATTTTCAATCAGTTTATTGATAAATCCCTTGGATAATTTCCTTGAAAATATCGACTGAGGTAAATTCTTTTCTATAATATGACACTTTTTCTATTGACTCATTTAGTTTTGTGTCATAAAGAAGTACAAAGTCCTCCAGCATGTGTATTCAAACTGAGAAGAGATCCTACCTAGTACATGTATCTAGTGTAAAAAATAAAGTCTAAATAATAAATTATAGAACACTTCAATATATTAAAATACTATAATGTTTGACATTGTAATAAATATGTATGTCGATCTTGTTTGCAAATATACTGAGTTAACTTCGTCCAGATTTTTTAAATTATATTTCATTTACTCCTTATCTTAGCCATTGAAGAGTTTAGTATTAAATATGCTGTTGTCAAGAAGAGTTGTGGGAGCTTCCGAGTGACAGAGGGGGTTCAGCGTCCTCCTCTGCCCCTTCCCTGCAAGTGGAGGGCCTACC
>NW_022196898.1:102251840-102258097 GCF_008632895.1 Mastomys coucha | reverse complement strand
AAAAAAAAAAAAAAAAAAAAGAAAACACAAAAATAAATAAATAAATAAATAAATATGCTGTTGTCATATTCATTGACCCATTTTGGCTTTGAAACAAAACCATTTTCTCTTTTATCCTACATAAATCTGCTGGTTTTGCTTTAAATATATGTACATTAAATATTGATCAAGTTTTCTTAAATTGTAGTTTGAAGAAAGTGGAATTATTAACTAAATATTTACCCAGAATCAAATTGATTACTTTCAGACTATCTAAATAATTCCCAAATTCAAGACTTGATAATTTTATATAGAAAATAACTTGGAATTAAAAAAATAAATATTTTAAAAAGTTGTCAACTCAAAGTCACCAAAATGTGACCTAATTCCAAAGTTACAAATTTCAAAGCCATGCAGACTTAAACATGTGAAGAATCAGTTATTATTATTGATAAAAGCCAAGAAGTGCCAAGAGAAATCTTCAGTCTAAAACTACCAATCATAAACCAAATACATGTATCCAACAAAATAGACAAACAAGCAAACTATAATTTTTTAAAAAGGCCTTTTCCTACCTAAAATGGCCTTTATTTTTCCTTTGAACACTTACAGTTGTTTTAAGCTAAAAGATTTTAAGGAAGTCACAGACCCTTCTACAAACTTAGCAGGTCTACAACCTCTGTTCATGGCAGACTTAGAAAGAAATGAAAGGAGATAAGTAGCCCAAAGCTATTAGAACCCTCTTAGTAAACAGAAGCTGCTGAGCTTGGCTTAGGTGCTCCTCAGGCCAGCCTCATGCTCAGCAGCCTCTGTCTCTACCCTCAGAGCTGACCCTGCCATTCCTACTGTCACAGGGAAATGACAGGCACCCTACAGATGCAGCCTGCCTGCGAGCTTCTCTCTGTCAGCCTCAGTGTCCCAAGGGGATTTGAGGATACCCGGTGCATTCAGGAGCACAGGCAGCACGTGCAGTATAGTGGACACACTAATGGGCTGAACAGTTGTCCTTCAGGCAGTGGGAGCACTGCCTGAGCCAGAAATTAGAGTCAGTCTGGCTGCAATAAGGTATCATGTGTTACCCATCGATCATATTACACAGCACCCCTGGAAACGGTGAGGGAACCCCTGTCGCCCTTAGGATTGTGTCTCTGTGGCATTAGTGACTCTTCCAATAAATCTTTTCCCCAAAGGTTAACCTGCCTCACTATTTTTCTGGAATACCACCCAAGCCTTTCACAGGAGCTACTTTGTGTGGAGGCATGTATGGGTGTGTGTGTGTGTATGTTTGTGTGTTAGTGTGTGTGTGTATATGTGTGTTAGTGTGTGTGTATGTGTGTGTGTGTTAGTGTGTGTGTGTTAGTGTGTGTGTGTATGTGTGTGTGTTAGTGTGTGTATGTGTGTGTTAGTGTGCGTGTTAGTGTGTGTGTGTTAGTGTGTGTGTTAGTGTGTGTGTGTATGTGTGTGTTAGTGTGTGTGTATGTGTGTGTTAGTGTGTGTTAGTGTGTGTGTATGTGTGTGTTAGTGTGTGTGTATGTGTGTGTGTTAGTGTGTGTATGTGTGTGTTAGTGTGTGTGTATATGTGTGTCTGTGTGTGTATGTGTGTGTGTATGTGTGTGTATGTGTGTGTGTTAGTGTGTGTGTGTATGTGTGTGTGTTAGTGTGTGTGTATGTGTGTGTGTTAGTGTGTATGTGTATATATGTGTGTGTGTATGTGTGTGTGTTAGTGTGTATGTGTATGTGTGTATTAGTGTGTGTGTATGTGTGTGTATGTTAGTGTGTGTGTTAGTGTGTGTGTGTGTATGTGTGTGTGTTAGTGTGTGTGTGTATGTGTGTGTTAGTGTGTGTGTATGTGTGTGTGTTAGTGTGTGTGTGTACTGAAATATTTTGATATAAAGGGATGTAGTAACTTTTTAACTAGACAGAACCCAAGTCAGCACAAGCCTAATCTTGCCAAAATACCCCAAACTAAGAAAAACAAGCTGACTAAGAAACATCTCTGCTCCTTGGGTCCCTTCTCTAGCTCCTTCACTGGGGACCCTGTGCTCAGTCCAATGGATGGCTATGAGCTTCTACTTCTGTATTAGTCAGGCACTGGCAGAGCCTCTCAGGAGACAAGGAGCTGAAGGGATTGCAGCCTCTGAGGACGAACAACAATATAAACTAACTAGTACCTTCATAGCTCCCAGGGACTAAACCACCAACCAAAGAGTGCACATAGTGGGACTCGTGGCTCCAGCTGCATATGTGGCAGAGGATGGCCTAGTCAGCCATCAATGGGAGGAGAGGCCCTTGGTCCTGAGAAGGCTTGATGCCCCAGTGTACAGGAATGCCAGGGCCAGGATTCAGGAGACAGTGGGTTGGTGAGTGGAGCGGGGTGCGGGGGGCAGAGGGAACAGGGTGTTTTTGTCTGTTTGTTTGTTTGTTCTCAGAGGGGAAACCGTGAGAGGACATATCATTTGAAATGTAAATAAAGAAAATATCTAATTTTAAAAAAAAGAAAAAAAAACACCTCTGCAATTCAGAAATGCACTGAGGGTGGCTAGCTGGGACTCTTGGGTTAGATAGCCACACATCTCTGTCTTATTAAGGAAAGGAGAGTTCCCATCACAGTGTGCCACACTGCCACCTGCCTTGTCTGTCATCCTCTTCACTGTCTGAGCACACAGTATCCTCGTTCTCACTGTCATAGGCATCTATGGCCTTCTCTGAAGAGGCTTCACTCTCCTTTTCGGGGTTTTGGTTATCTTCTTCACCTTCGCTAGGTGTCTTGGATCCTCCACTCATCTGGTCATCAGCCCGGTCCTCCTCTTCATCCACCTTCTCATCTTGTTTATCCTCATCTACCTCAAAATCTTCTTCATAGTCTGAAAGAAGAAACTCCACTGTAACAATGAAAACAGAAGCCTGGGAGCTTCAACTACTTCACTCTAATGGGAACTCTGGCTCCATTGTCCTCTGGTTCCTGGGTCTTTCTCTGCTGCTTTTTCACACAATTATGAATCAGGAATGACTAATAGTCGATGGTCAAAGACTGCAACCAGCTACATACAACAGCACAAAAAGAAATGAAGCTCAAAATGACAAGGCTGGAAGCTAATAAAGGCTCATTTACAAATGGACACTATTACCCATGGTGACCAAATGGAAAAGGGGAAGCTTTATGTGAGAGAATAAATTAGAAGTAAATTAAAAATGAGAAAAACAGGATTACAATAATGGAAGTTAATATGGAGACCCAGTGAGGTCATATTTCATATGAAGATTGTTCAAAATATTTGGATATCACTCTAATTAATAGTGAAGTGGAAAAATTCAATTAATCGCATCCAAAGGACCTGAGAGATAGCCTGTGAATAGCATGTTGAAAGCTGAATGGACAATGAACAAAGCTCTAAAGATGATTTTAGAGCTAAGCCAGACCGGAAACCATGTAAAGTGTTCATTCCTACAATGCACAGAATAATTACAACTCAAGAATAAAAACTGTGAAATAGAACATCGCTGTCACAGACTCAAATTTACTTCATTCCCTACAGGGACAGAGCAAATTTGTACCAGGGAAAGCAAATTGTCACATCGTATAAACTCCAGCTGTCTCTCGTGGTTATAATTTTTCACCTTTCATATTTAATTGTTTCCTCTTAATTCACCACCCAAACTTAAAATCTCAAAGTGACAGCAGACTGAAGACAGACAGCAACAGGCTCTCATGCAGAACCAATTAAGCAAGTAAACAACTATTCTCAAGCTAAAAGATAGAAGGAAATAAAGGGTTCCCAATTTTTGTGTGTTTTAGTTACTAGACACTTCAGCTCTTCTGTGGTAGGGTCTCCTGAGAACTTGAGACTTGGGAACTGCCCATCCTCTGCACTCAAAGGAACGAGTATCCTATGCACAGAAAATGTCTCCTTTGTGAAAATAAGAGTAAGGTAAAAATAAGAATAAAGTGGACACACCAAGATGGCTAACATGAGATCTGCACACTTAAGGAATATGTCAGGAAACAAAATCATAGAAGAAATGGCAGGGTGCAGGATTTAGCTTACATTTCAACACACAGAGTAAGTGGTAAGACAGTAAGGTGGTTCATATTCAAACACTGCTAGGCAAGTTACAGGGCAATTTCTCTCTATAGGATTTTATTTTTATGTGTGTGTGTCATGTGTTTGTGTCACGTGTGTGTCATGTATGTGTCACATGTGTATCATGTTGTGTGTGTGTCATGTTGTGGGTGTATCACATATGTGTGTCATGATGTGTGTGTCATGTTATGGGTGTGTCACATGTACGTGTCATGTTGTATGTGTCACATGTGTGTATCATGTTGTGTGTATCACATATATGTGTCATGTTGCATGTGTCACACACATGTATAATGTGTGTGTCGTGTGTGTGTGTGATGTGCAGGTGTTTGCAGAAGCCATAGAGAGCATTAAATCCTCTGCATTTGGACTTAAGTTGTTGTGAGCCACCAGTGTGGGTGCTGAGAGCTGAACCTGGAAGAGCAGCCAACACTCTTAACAGCTGGGCCATCTCTCTAACCCCTACAGAAACTTCATAACTGTTCACTAATAAGCTTTAACTCAGAAATTTCTATGTAAAAGAGTATAAAGCTTCAAGAAAAGACATGATGCTAATATAACTTCAGCCACCAAGGAATCTCCATCTTCGTTGGGGAAATGTGCTGCAGGTGAGCGGTGCACTCACTGTCTGCAGCAGTCTACTGGAAGTTAATCTGGAGACCCAGTTACTTCTGACATGTGAGGGCTCACACTGTGGGCTTTTAGTTAGGATTCATCATTAAGTATGCAAAATGGTACCAAGAGTAGCTCCTACTTTATCCTTGGTTTAACTCTGTGTGCTTTCACTCTCCCATGCTCAAATGCAGTCATAAAATAATACATGGAAATTCATAGAACTTAAACTGTAATTAAAAATATATCTATTACTAGAGAATCCATCCATCCTCTGGAGGCTAAACTCAGGTCTTCGGAATGCTAAGTAGACTTTGTATGACTGAGCTAAACCTCAGCTCTACCCCTCATCAAGTGTTCTCATAATTATTCTATTGTAAGAGTTATTATTAATCTTCTGTGATTAATATATGAATGACATTTTGGCATGCCAATGTATGTATATTTAAAACTGTGTACAGGAGACCAATTTCCCTTATGAATATCGATGCAAAAATACTCAATAAAATTCTAGCAAACTGAATCCAAGAATACAACAAAACGATTATCCATCATGATCAAGTAAGCTTCATCCTAGGGATTCAGGGATGGTTCAATATACAGAAATCCAGCAATGCAATTCACTATATAAACAAACTCAAAGAAAAAATCCACATGGTCATCTCATTAGATGCTGAGAAAGCATTTGACAAAATCCAACATCCCTTCATGATAAAAGTTTTGGAAAGATCAGGAATTCAAGGCCCATACTTAAACAAAGTAAAAGCAATATACAGCAAACTAGTAGCCAACATCAAATTAAATGGAGAGAAACTTGAAGCAATCTCACTAAAATCAGGGACCAGACAAGGCTGCCCACTCTCTCCCTACCTATTCAATATTGTACTTGATGTCCTAGCCAGAGCAATTAGACAACAAAAGGAGATCAAAGGGATACAAATTGGAAAGGAAGAAGTCAAATTATCACTCTTTGCTGATGATATGATAGTATACTTAAGTGACCCCAAAAATTCCACCAGAGAGCTCCTAAACCTGATAAACAACTTCAGCATAGTAGCTGGATATAAAATTAACTCAAGCAAATCAGTGGCCTTCCTCTACACAAAGGATAAACAGGCTGAGAAAGAAATTAGGGAAACAACACCCTTCACAATAGTCACAAATAATATAAAATACCTTGGTGTGGCTCTAACTAAGCAAGTAAAAGACCTGTTTGACAAAAACTTCAAGTCTCTGATGAAAGAAATTGAAGAAGATCTCAGAAGATGGAAAGATCTCCCATGCTTGTGGATTGGCAGGATTAATATAGTAAAAATGGCTATCTTGCCAAAAGCAATCTATAGATTCAGTGCAATCTCCATCAAAATTCCCACTCAATTTATAAAGAGCAATTTGCAAATCCATCTGGAGTAACAAAAACAAACAAACAAACAAACAAAAAACAGGATAGCAAAAACTATTCTCAACAATAAAGGAACTTCTGGGAGAATCACCATCCCGGATCTTAAGCTGTACTAGAGCAATTGTGATAAAAACTGCATGGTATTGGTAGAGTGACAGGCAGGTAGATCAATGGAATAGAAT